>NC_135478.1:47545653-47855524 GCF_052094955.1 Ictidomys tridecemlineatus
TACTTGTCCTTGTGGAGTCGAGTGCACACTCTTGACTTGTAGCTGAAGCTTTCCTCTCCCATGTAGCTACACAAACCAATTATTCAAAAAATGACTGCTTTACACTGTGTGTGTGTGTAAAAGAATTCTAATGTATACATTTTTAAAAGAATATCATATACATGAGAATTCTTTTAAAATATATAACAGTATTGCTTCCAAAAGATTCATTGGTTGAGAATCACCACATTAAACTTCTACCATGTGCTAAGTGTTGGCTTAAAAGTACCTTTCAGTGACTAAATCTCCTTGTGAAGTTCTGAAACTAATACTGAAATCATCTCTACAATTATGAATATTGCAGTGGGGTTCTGGAATGACTTATTTTATATTTAGAAACTAGTGAATGAGATTTAACAATGGAACTACAGAAATGCTACTGTCATCCCAAATCTCCTCCTCGAGTAGCCTGAAAACACTTCAACCTCTGCCACATGGGTCCAAGAAATGCTAGGCTCACCAGAGGCAAGACACAGAATTAAAAGGTATGCAATATGGATGCTCTAAAATGACTGATTCAGATATAACCTAAATGGTTCCCAATTGAGTTGTGCCTTTAAAACTTTATTGCAATAGAATATGTATTTATATTGTTTTTATTATTTAATATATTGTGCACATTTTCATGTGTCATTAATCAGTCTTTAAAATACTTCTTTGAAGCTGGGAATGTAGCTCAGTGATAGAGCACTTACCTAGCATGCCAAAGACCTTGAGTTAAAAGTACCTTCAAAAATGTCTCTTTTAGAAAGCCTACAGAATAGGAGAAAATCTTTGCTAGCTGCTCCTCCAACAGGGGACTAGTATCTAGAATATATAAAGAACTCAAAAAGCTTAAATAACCCAACATATAAATGGGCAAAAGAACTAAACAGATATTTCTCAAAAGGAAAACCCAAATGGCCAACAAATATATGAAAAAAATGTTCAATACCTCTAGCAATCAGAGAAATGCAAATCAAAACTACAGTGAGATTTCAATTTACTCTAGTCAGAGTGGTAGTTACCAAGAACACAAACAATAATAAATTCTGGGGAGGATGTGGTGCACTTGTATATTTTTGGTGGGACTACAGACTAATTATACCACTCTGGAAAGCAATATGGAGTGCCTCAAAAAAACTAGAAATGGAACCATCATAATAACCAACTATCCCATTCCTTGGTATTTATCCAGAAGAACTAAAATTTGCATACTATAGTTATACAACCACTCCAATATTTATATTAGCTAAATCGACCCAGATGCCTATGAATAGATAAACAGGTTAAGAAATTGTGGTGTGTGTATATATACACAATGGAGTTTTATTCAGTCATAAAGAAGAATTAAATTATGGACAATAAATAAATGGAGCTGGAGAACATCATGCTAAGTGAAATAAGCCAAACAGAAAATCAAGAGTTGTATGTTTCCTATCATATGTGCAAACTAAAGGGGAAAGAAGGAGGGAAGGATTGGATATCATAAAGACATAGGGAAGATCAGTAGAGTAGAAAAAGGAGATCAAAAGGATAAAAGGAGGGACAGGAAAGGGAAGTCTTAAAAATACTTAAAAATATGTGGAATGAATTTTTAAAAATCAAGCCATGTGCACATATAAATATACCACAGGTTATTATACCTTTATGTGGAATAGAAAGAACCAATTAAAAATAAATAAATAGAAGAGTGAAAGAGTAGAATAAATGAATGAGAATGAAGGGAGAGAAGAGAGGGAAAAGGTGGAGAACGTGAACTGAAATCAAATTCCATACATGTATAATTTGTCAACTACTATGTATAACTATAATGCTCCAATAACAAAAAAGAAAGGAAATTACTTTTTAATGTCAGCATAATATTTAAATGTTAAACATATTATCTCTTGCAAAAGTTTGATTTTGACCATGTGACTAGTAATGTGATAAACATGATTACACCTTTATTTTTGCCTGTGTCTGATTATTCCTTTAAGACATAGTCACAGAATGGTGATTACAGTCCCAATTTATATATGAGTTATCTGATGTGTTGACTCTCATTTCCTCCTCCAATCCCATTTAACACCTAAGTGGTCTGGAATCCTCTTCCTAATATCTACCATTAGTATAGAAAAAAACTTCTCTGATAAGATTTTCCATTTGCCATCAATATTTTGAGACTTTAAACCTAACCTCAAGGAAATGTCAAACATCTGGATGAAAAAGTTTTCAAGACTTTCAGTGTCAACACGACCTTCTTTTGCTCTCAAAATTTTCTCCGAAACAAGGAAGACAAAAAACAGAAATTTCATATAAAGTAAATAAGTAGATGGAGAAAAAGATAGATGGCTTAACAGAATAGAGAAAGGTCAAACCTAAGGTCATAGAAAGGAAGGTGTCAGTGAAAGAGAAGCTAAATCATCTTCCAGAACTCTACAAGAATCAGGAAATACTAGTACCAGATAAAAAACAAAGGATGATGGTAAAGAGAAGTCCAAGGAAAACAGACATACAACAGTCCAAGAGAATGATGGATTTGGTCTGGAAGATAAGGAAAGAAAGTTCTGGAAGAGATGTCTCTAAGAAAAAAAAGTAAAACTGAAAGTTAAGTTTTACAACAAGAGACAACACATGATATATAAAATGATGAACCAAGAAATAGTAGTTATATAAATATTTTTCAAATTATGAAGAAAACCCTGGAGGGGTAGAATGTATTTTGGAAGAATATATATATATATATATGTGTGTGTGTGTGTGTGTGTGTGTGTGTGTGTGTGTGTGTGTATTTTTTTTTCAAGATTGAACGTGGACATTTGACCCATTTATCCCACTCCCCAGTCTATACCCAAAGGACTTAAAAACAGCATACTACAGTAAAGTTGCCACATCCATATTTATAGAAACTCAACTCACAATAGCCAAGCCATGGAAACAACCTAGGTGTCCTTCAATGGATGAATGGATAAAGAAAATTTGGTATTTATACACAATGGAATATTATTCAGCCATAAAGAAGAATGAATCTATGGCATTTGCCAGTAAATGGGTAGAACTGGAGAATGTCATGCTAAGTGAAATAAGCCAATCCCCCCCCAAAAAAACAGAGGCTGAATGTTCTCTCTGAATTGTGGATGCTAACCCAAATTAGGAAGGTTGGGAAAGCAATAATAGAAATGCATTGGATTATGACAAAGGGAAAGAAAGGATTAGACATTGGATTAATGTCTAAACACTGGATTAGACATAGATCTAAACATTGGATTAGGCAAAGGGAAGAAAGTGGGGAAGGCAATAGGAAAGACAGTAGAATTCATCAATCATAACTTTCCTAGCCTTGTATTTGTACACACAACCAGGGCAACTCCTCATCTTGTACAAGAGTGGGATCATAAATAGAATAAGTTATACTTTATGTATATATAATCTGCCAAAATACATTCTACTGTCATGTGTAACTAAAAAGAATAAATAAATAAATACTATCTTATTTACATTTAAAAGAATTGAAGGTAGAGGCAGATACCTCCACATGCCTATAATCCCAGTGGCTCAGGAGGCTGAGGCAGGAGAATCACAGATTCAAGGCCAGTCTCAGCAATTTAGCAAGACCCTGCCTAAAGATAATAAATAAAAAGGGCAAGGAGGAGGAGGAGGAGGAGGAGGAGTAAGAGGAGGAGGAGGAGGAGGAGGAGGAGGAGGAGGAGAAGGAGAGAAAGAAAGAAAGAAAGAAAGAGAGAAAGAGAGAGAGAGAGAGAAAGAAAGAAAGAAAGAAAGAAAGAAAGAAAGAAAGAAAGAAAGAAAGAAAGAGAGAGAGAGAAAGAAAGAAAGAAAGAAAGAAATTGAAGGTGGTTGTCTTACATTGGAAGAGGCCATAATGCTGGGGATTTTTGTTATTAATCTTACTTAAATTTTTTTAAATATTTATTTTTTTAGTTATAGGTGGACACAATATCTTTATTTTATTTTTATGTGGTACGAGGATCGAACCCAGTGCCTCATGCATGCCAGGCAAGTACTCTACCTCTGAAAGACATCCCCAGCCCATTACTTGAATTTTTTAAATATGTGAATTTATTATTTTGCTAGGAGTAAACATTTTTTAAAAAATATTTCAGTGATTTATCACCCAAAATTTGGTAACATCACAGGGGAAGAAAAATGAAACAGGCATGTAATTAAAGAAGAAAATAGTATCTTACAAACAGAGGAAGTACTATATGTTTTATGTTAGAGACCTTTGGAAGGCTCTCATCCCGTTACTCTCTCCCAAATTAGGGATTAATTCATAGAATCAGAAAGTGTTAGAGTCATATTTATCATGAAGCTAATGAAGCTCAAGCTTTCACAGGCCCCTTTCAAAGCCCTGGAAAGGGATCTAAACAATGTGTTTGTATATATTTAAAAAATATAAAACATATGTACATTTTATACATACATATATACATAATTCTTATGCACATGTACACACACATACATTTTACAGGCCATTCGCAGAAATAAAATGTTTTCAACCACAATTGTATTTTGTCTCTTTTCATTCTGAATTCCCTTCTATCCCCTATCTTCCAGAGTTGGGCACTTTTAGAGTTGAAGTCATTGAGGGAAACTGAATAAAGGAAAATTGACTTGTAGATACATTTAGTTTTGATTTACTGAAAATATTTATGAAACTCGTAGTGACTTCTGTGCAAAAAGGGAAAAAAACCTATCACTTATATATAAAATAAACCAGAAATTTTCCCAATTTTGATGACTTTAACACAATAACCAATAACAAACTATAGTGCTAAAAAAAACTTTTCACGGTTATCACTAATAGAAACAAACTTTGATTTATCATGCTAAAGGAAAGACTAAGTTTTCTTTTCTGGTCTTCAAAAAATGATGCTTGTTGTCACGTAAAGAGGTGATTAGAGTAGCAGTCAAAAATGTAAGGGGATGTATTATAGAGGTGTGTCAGGTAGTTAATTATATAAAAAAAAAGGCATCTGGATGCTTATAGTATTAACTCTTTAGAATTTTGTATTGTGTTGCCGTCTCTTTTCTCATTATAAATAAATGCCTATGTTCATACTTAATTTTGTATTTGTAATTTTGATTCTTGTTTTTTAAAGAGAGGGCCCCCAAATTGAGCAAGATTTGGGCTTCACAATAACTGGATCTGACCTTGATACAGCTTAAACAGACTCCAAATGTCTAGATCTGTGATCCTCAAGGGGAGTAGTACTGTCTTCCCTGCTCTAGAGTACATGTTTAGAAATTGTGGTGGGTGTTTTTATTCTCCCAATAATTTGGAGGGAGCCTCCTAGTATTTAGTTTTGATGGTATAGGATACACAACACCCTGCCTTGGCAGAGAAGAGACCAACTCACACAGTTATCTCACTTGCCCTTCAACCTTCCAACATCCAGCCTATTAATCAGATAGATGAAAAACTTGCTCTTAATTTTCCAAGCTTAGAACAAAAATCAATTTAATACATACACACATAGTTTTTCATATTTTTTTCACAGTTGCAATATATACCAGGGATTTTTTGTTTTGCTTTTTAGGAAAGCAACTGAGAAAGAAAGATCATACTTTATTTTATTTGGAACTTTACCAAGAACTGTTTACCACTTGAAAAAAATCACATTCACTGACAAGAATGCCACTAGTTGTATTTGATGGCCGATAAAAATGATAAATGAGGACCAACACTATATACTCATAGTTGTAGCATATGTAGCTGCCACATTTATGGTGACTCTGCATACAGCTGCAAGCTCTGACTACTTTAACATGCCTTCTGGCATAGGTGGGTGTGAAATACATATTATTTTGTATAAAATTCTTTCATTTCTTTTTTACATTATAATTAAGTTACCATGTTGGTTTTTAACTACATGTGAAAGTAACATAAGTTACTTCTGCATTTCATTTCAGGATAGTAAAAGGGGAATTCCAAATAAAAGTGATGGCATGGGATCTGATGTGGCTAAAAACCACTGTTTGTCTTCAGAGGCCACACCACTACACCAAGTAGTTTTCCAGCCTTCTCAGATATTATAAAGAATTTGAGCTCTATTAAAATAGGAATATTATAGAGAAGGGAGGTAAAATAAGCTGTGGGCCAATATTAACACTTAAGTTTGAATGGTATTATTTCATTCTTTTCAAATTGTCCAGATGACAAGGGAACCTTCCTATCTATATCAGACACTGAGAAGAGTGTCCAAGTGGGAAGGTTGAGTAAGAAAAGATGAGAGATAAACAGTAACAACAACAAAATATATACACATATATACACACACACACACACACACACACCTCAAAGATAAACTTCTCCAGCTTTACTCTTTTGCTATGTTACTCATGAGAGTAATCTTACAAGAAAGGACATTTCATTTGTGATGAAACTCAACAGTGGCTTTGCCATTACAAATGCATCCCACTTTTACAGTCTCCATGAAGGTCTGACCCAGAGTGCAGAGAAGGAAGGCAACATCACTAGCTATAGGGACTGTCCTAGAAGAGTTGCCATTGCCCATTTACATTTGAAAAGAATTTCGTGGAAATGAGTCTGAGTCCAGCTAGCTTAATTCAGGCTCAAAACATTAATTTCCTGGGACTACAGGATCTTACCTGGATTGAAGTGTAAAACACAACTGATTTTTCTCAAATAGCCCCAAAATCCACACTGAAAAGAGAATATAGTATCTTTCCAAAAACATAAGGATGAAGAAAAGGCCAGAAGATCTGCCATTCTAACATAACTAGCTTAATTTTGATGCATTTTCATGAATCAGAAAATGAACCATAAAACATTCTTTCAAGGGTAATATTAAACATGCATGATTCTGGTATCTTATAGTATCCTTTCAAAATCATGTCAAAATCCAAACTTATTTTCTCCCACGACTACCACCACTGATCAATTTTCTTCTGATTTTCCATTTTGGGAACCATAATTCTTTTTTTTTTTTTTTTTTTTTTGGTACTGGGGATTTAACCTAAGGGCACTTTATCACTGAGCTACATCCCAACCCTTTTTTATTTTTTATTTTTTATCCCAAGACAGGATCTCACTAAGTTATTTAGGGCCTCACTAAATTGCTGAGACTGGACTCAAATTTGTGATTCTCTTGTCTTAGCTTCCCAAGTCACTGTGATACAGGTGTGCACACCTGTATCACAGCACTATCATTCTTAAAATCTCTGTGTTTAGACTGTTTATAAAACCTTGGTGTTTCTCATCTCTCACTGTACATTCTACCAGTTGCTAAATTCCCTCTGATATTGTTTTTGGCCTCATTTGTATTCTTTCCACAACCTAGTTTAAGCCTCATCCTATTTTACCTGGATTACTATAAGAACCACCAAACCTCCCTCTCTTTCCCATATTTATCTTGCTAGGTAATGTTCCTAAAGTGCAACACTCATTGTATCTTTCCATCCGTGCATTTGCTCACTCCTTCTTTCTTCATTTTTTCCCCACATTTTTTTATTGGTGCATTGTAGTTCTGTATAATGGTAGGATTTGTTGTTACATATTCATACATGCACACAATATATCAATATAATTTGGCCAATATCCATCCCCCAAATTTCCTCCTCTCTTCCCTCCTCTCACCCCCTGGTCTCTTTCCTCTCTTCTACTGATCTCCCTTTGATTTTCATGAGCTCTCCCACCTGACAATCTTCCTTCTCATTTTTCCTCTCTAGCTTTCACATGAGAGAAAGCATGACCCTTGATCTTCTGAGTTTGACTTATTTCATAATATTTTCAAGTTCCACCCATCTTCCTGCAAATGATATAATTTCATTTTTCCTTATGGCTGAATAAAACTCATTTTGAATATATATATACTTCACTTTCTTTATCCATTTCTTTTATTCATGAGTCAAATATTCCTGCTATTATGTGCCAGTCCACAGGAAAACAGTGATGAACATGTTGGAGTCCTTCCTCAATGGGCTAACTATCTGGAAATGGATACAGACTTAGAATTCAGAGTAACTGGTGGTTTGACAAGGTAACCATGAAGGGGATGCAGGACCAGTGTCCAGTTCAGTTAATGGGAGGCAGGGAAGAGTTAGGTAGAAATAATAAGTGGAACCTTAAGAACAAGCTAGAGTTTAATGTTAGTATGTGAAATGTGTTACAGAATTGTAATTCACTCTACTTCTTAGGTTTCATCCAGCCAAATCTTTTACTCAACACATTAAAAACATCCTCTCAGTTCCAAGTTTATGTTTGGTACTTCAAGTAGTAATAATTATGTATATGTTTATTCAAGTCATAATTAAAATTTTGTTTAGAAAGATGTTTACTTATTATTATTAATAACATATATACCACACCCTGCACATTGTAAGTATTCAAATGGTTTGCTTAGTGACTGAATAAATACATAATGACAATGCCAAAAAATGTATGTTAGAGTTGTGATAAACACAGGAGTGTGAAGCTAAGCAAAGACCCAAAGGCAATTGACAAGAAACTGCAAGTAGCTCATCATTTACGTTATATGCCTGAGAGGGAGATACATAGGAATGAGGCCAGAACGACCATTGGAGGGCAGACCAAGAAAGTCGTTTCAAACTCTGCTAAATCCTTCAGACAGACCATATTAAATGCAGCTTCCTCTTTCTGGCACCCAAGATTCTACACAGTGTGCCTCAGTCTATCATCCAGGCGTCTCTCGCTCACTCACCTTTTATACTAACATTGGCTGTTCCGTGATGTTGCTTATAATTCTTCCCTCTTCCTCACTCCCGGGCCACTCCAAACTTAATTTTGGTTTTCAGCAAATCAAAATACACACATACTAAAGGTGAGCTTTGCTTTAGAAAATCAAAAGGGAGGGTTGGGATTGTGGCTCAGCAGTAGAGCGGGACCAGGGTTCGATTCTCAGCATCACACAAAAATAAGGGCATTGTGTTGTGTCCATCTACACCTAAAAATAAAATAAATATTTAAAAAAATCAAAAGGGAAATCCAAGAGTGGTATAGATACATAATGTGTTGAGGAATTAGACAGCATAAACTCTTCTTCAAAACATAAAAAGTTAATCACATTGAGTTTAATAAATAGTTTCTTGTCGGGCATGATGGTGCACACCTATACTCCCAGAAACTTGAGAGGCTGAGGCAGGAGGATCACAAGTTTGAGGACAGCCTCAACTACTTAGCAAGACCTTGTCTCAAAATAAAAAAATAAAAAGGGCTGGGGATGTAGCAGTGGTAAATTGCCCCTCGGTTCAATCCCCAGTACCACATACACTCACATATACAACAACAACAACAACAATAATAATAATAATAATATAAATATAAATAGTAGTTTCTTTAGTATACTATGTTTTGGTTTATATACTGTGAACTGCTTTATAAAGTATCTGAGCTGGGAGGGAAAAACTTAAAATGTAAGGAACTACTGCCAATCAAAGACAAATTGGAAATAGAGTTATCTTTCCCCTCTGAATGAGAATCAAGAAGAAACTTACATTCTAATTTCAGAAGTTAATTTTTAGGAATTTATTCCTTGAAAAAGTAAGATGCACTTAAATTATTCACCAATACCTTCATTCAACCAACATTTATTGGATATGCCCATGTGCCAGTCAGTATGGTACACAGTGAGGATAGAGCCCTGAACAAGGTGGGCTTTCATAGCTTACTCTTTGGTGGGGAAATAGTCCCACACAAGGGAATAAAATAGACTCTAACACTGGCCTTATAAGCCTGTAAATGTAAAAGAAAGTCATTTCAGATTAAATGGAAATCATTAATGAAATTATAGCTGGGGATGGTATCAGAAGTTTAGGTTCTGATTCTGATTCTACCAGTATATGACTGTTGGGCGTGACAAATGTATATTTTAGACCTCCGTTTCTCCACCTGTAATATGAGGTAGTAGATCAAGTGATTCTAAAATCCCTTAACACAATATGAATCAAAACTGATAATAATTATCAGAGACTTGCTTTTGTACAGTTGGTAGAACAGTGAATCATGCAAGTAACTAAGTATGATCATTGGACTATGGAAGGGACTAAAATTATTTTAGTGCAACTATGTATTTAGACATTATAGAATTTGAGCATGATGGTTATCTTCAAGAAGCAGTACTACCTGCTGGATGGAACTGGAGAATATCATGCTAAGAGAAATAAGCCAACCCCAAAGAACCAAAAATCAAATGTATTCTCTGATATGCAGATGCTAATTCACAGTGGGGCATGGGTGGGAAGACTAGAGGTACTTTGGATTAAACAGAGGGGAGGAAGCATGAGGGTAGGATAAATAAATCAGACAGTATTAGCCTATTTGCATATATAATTAAATGACTGGTGTAACTCTACATCATGTACAACCAGAAGAATGAGAAATTATACTCCATTTATGTATGATGTGTCAAAATGCCTTCTAGGGTCATGTATAACTAATTAGAACAAATTTTTTAAAAGAATCAGCACTACCTAAAGCCACAACCTGATATATCATTCCAATGTAGGATTGATAGTCTGAGAGGAAGAAACATAATAAACTCAACTTAGAGATGAGGACACTAAAACATTGATATTATAGATCCACTGTAAAATGCACCAATAATTGGTACGAGTTTGTATACTATATTTTTCTCTATTAAGTCTCTACATGTTCTCCAAACAGTGACTTCTTAAGATGTTACATGTATTCAGCACTGTGCTCATCACTTAGAACTACCTGGTATTAGATCATTTATTTATTTTATGTGTTTACTGTCTAACTCTCCCCAACAGAATCCATGTGGCTGGGCGTGGTAGTGTGCACCTGTAATCCCAGCGGCTCAGAAGGCTGAGACAGGAGGATAGTGAGTTCAAAGCCAGCCTCAGCAATTTAGCGAGGCACTAGGCAACTTAATGAAACCCTATATTTAAATAAAATTTAAAAAAAAAAGAAGAAGAAGCAGGATCTAAGGATGTGGCTCATTGATTAAGCATCCCTGGATTCAATTCCTGGTACCAAAAAAAAAAAAAAAAAGAAAAGAAAAATCCTGCAAGACCCTTGTTTCATCTTTTGTACTTTCAGTATCTTGAATTGTATTGATGAAGACATGCACCTAATATTACTGATTTGATAGATAGATGCCCATTGTTATGACAGAAACAGTCTAAGATATTTACTCTGAAGGAAATTTCAAGGGACACGTGAAACAATTGGACAATACAGAATTATTAATAAGAATCAAATTATTTACCCTAGATCCGTGCTGTGAGAATAGAATAAAATGATCAGTAAGGGATCATTTGAGAAAATAGAGTAAAATGATCAGGGGACTGGCTCAGCAGCAGAGCGTTCGCCTAGCAAGTGTGAGGCACTGGGTTAGATCCTCAGCACCACATAAAAATAAATAAATAAAATAAAGGAATTGTGTCTAACTGCAACTAAAAATAATAATAATAAATTTTAAAATATCATCAGTAAATGCTTGAGTGGTTAGAAACGTTTTTAAAAAATGAAATTGAATCAGTCTCTGAAAGATGGAAGCCTGAAGTTTGGAATGAGGGAGATGGGAGAGCAATGAGCAAAGGCCAATGAAAATAGCATGTGAGAAAACCAGGCAGATTTAAGGAGAGCTCCTTTGGGTAAGAGAATAGAAAGTAAAGTTGTAAGGACAGGTGAATCTCAGGTTTGGGGAAATACTCCAAGAAAGAAAATCCTTCTCTTCTTGATGTGATAGAAACAAGAAGCTCAGAAATAGCATCATTAACATCTTGCCTCCCAGATTAGATTTTAGCAACCCTCCTTTCCCCAACAATGATCAGGGGTGGTCATGCTGTAGCCCTTTAATTAGTAGTTACTAATTGATGGAATTCCAATCAAAGATGTGGCCTTTCCATTAACCTTTTATTACTCACAGAAGCCACTGGAAAGGAACAATTGCACAATTTTATTTCCCATCCATCTTTTGTTCCTTTTTTATGCCTGCTGCTGTTTACAGTTCAGAAAAATAGTGTATTACCAACTAAGTCATTGCCTCATTAGGAAGCAGGGTCTGATCTGAAACCAATTTTTCAGAACAATGACTTGTTAAGTGCTGAAAAATGCAGTGTTTAGTCATGGAGAAAATAAAGACAGATTCACCATGCAATTTGAGTTTTTTATATATATGCTAAGAGATGAGAATTTAACAAGTGGAGAGAACCAGTCCATTATCAACTCTCTGCTTCAAAAGGAAAATCAAAACATCCTCCTTAGCGCACAAACAGAAAGGTTTCCTTCCCGCCCCCCCCCCAGCCCCAGCCCCACATTTTCTTACTTAAAATTCAGAACAAATGTTGGCCTTGCAAGAAGGTGAGGGAGCTCAGAAAGGAGGGTAGTAAAGCTCAAAACAAATCTCTCTGCAAAGGACAAATGGGGTGAGCATTTTCAGGTGAGGTGCATGGTGAGCAGTCTTTGAGGGCTGCTGGGGACTACTGATTTCTTCAAGAAGGACAATGAGGACCCAAAGCTGAGAGGAGGAGTTACAGAATTCAAATCACCTGCAAACATCAAAGTGACAAAGACCAAAGGTTTTATTTAAGAAGTACCTCAGAATAATTCAGTGGAAGTAACTTCCGTTTGATCATTTATCGGTCGCTGCAAGGTAAATGGATAGAAAATGGAAACCATTTGACTTTATCCACTAACAACACTGATGGGGGAAGGCAGGCAGAATACTAATGCTACAATATGGTTTTAGTATGAAGTGCAATATTTTCTTCCCATGGCCCAGTGCTCATTTTTTCTGTAGACTAATTGCTTTCTCCATGCTTATAGTTACAGATTTTAACCATGAATTCAAACAAGTTAGTCAGCAAATTTGTACCATATATCACAAGGGAGACTAGATCAGAGAACTGAAGTAATTCTACTCAAATTTATGTTCACTTATTAAAAAAAAAAAAAACACCTAAGACAGGTTCTACAGATAATTAGTCCATCCTTCAGATTCTTTTTTTTTTTTAATTTTTTTAGTTGTAGATGGACACAATACCTTTCTTTTGTTTATTTATTTTTATGTGGTGCTGAGGATCGAACCCAGTGCCTCACACGCACTAGGCGAGCACTCTACTGCTGAGGCACAACCCCAGCCCCATCCTTCAGATTCTTACCTAAAGATATAGTATCAATCAGAGAGCAGAAGACATCCCTCCCCCAGGCTTTCCACAGTCTCAAGCAATTCTTACTTCCTTGTCTCAAGTGCTCTCATTCTGGTCTTGTTACAGAAGATTGTAGAAATGGAGGTTCTGCAGGGCATGGCCCTAACTAGGTAAAGCACATTCATCATTTACTCTTCTTGTCTTCCCTTCCAGCTTTCAGAGTATAGGAGTGTAGATCTACTTTTAATTTAGAGTTTCACAGTTTAGCCCTTAAATACAAGCTGTATTATAATTTTACTTTTAGTATATGCATAATAATCTCATCTCCCATCTACTGTAATTTTTAAGTTCTTTAGAATGAGAAATTATCTTCAGTTTTGTGCCTCATAAAATTTCTTCAGAAATGTCAAGTGCATATTTTGAAAAACAGTTTAGCAGTTCCCCAAACATAAGAGTAACTATAGGACCTAGTAATCCACTCTTACACCCAAGAAAACTCAAAACATACATAAACATACACAAAAATGTATACACAAGTATTTACAGAGAACTAATCATACAGTAGTTCTGTGGTTATCTGCAGTTTTTTTTCCCCCATAGTTTTAATTACCAGGGTCAACCATGGTCCAAAAAGATTAGGTGGAAAATTCCAGAAATAAACAAAACAAACAATTCATAAGTTTTAATCTGTGCACTATTCTGAGTAATCTGATGAACTCTCACACCCTCCTGCTCTGTCCTGGGAGAGGAATCATCCCTTTTTCTAGTATATCCATTCTACATATGCCACACACCTCTCATTCACTTAGTAGCCTTTTTGTTTATCAGATAGACTTTTGTGGTATTGCAGTACTTGTGTTCAAGTAGCCCTTCTTTATTAGCGCATATTAATGGGGTTCAGCATGGTATTTCCACACACATATAGTGTGCATTAATCATATCCAACCACCCTTTTTCTACCCTCCCACCCCTTCTGCACCTTTGTCAATCCCTACCTCAATCGCTATTCTACTCTTAGGTCCACCTTTTTTTTAGTTTCCACATATGAGAGAGAACATTATGACACTTGTTTTTCTGTGTCTGGCTTATTTCATTTAACATAATGTCTGCTTCTGGTTTCATGCATTTTTTTACAAATGACAGAAATTTCTTTTTCTTTACAGCTGAATAATCCACTATCTAAAATACCACATTTTCTTTATCAGTTTTTCTGTTGATGGACACCTAGGCTGATTTCATCCATACCTTAGCTATTTTGAATAGTACCATAATAAACATAGGCATACAGGTTTCTCTTTGGTAAGTTAACTTCATTTCTTTTGGATTTATACCCAGGGATAGAATAACTGGATCATATGAGATTCTACTTACAATTTTTTGAAGAAACTCCAAATTGTTCTCTTTAATGACTATTCCCATCATTGTGTTTGAAAGTTCCTTTTTTTCCTATCCTCATCAGCATTTTTGTTTTCTTTTGTCTTTTGGTACTAGGGATTGAACTGAGGGGTGCTTTCTCACTGAGCTACATCCCCAGACCTTTTGAATTTTTATTTCAAGACAGGATCTCACTAAGTTGCAGAGGTTGGCCTCAAATTTGCCATCCTTCTTCCTCCATCTCCCAAGTCACTGGGATTACAGGCATGAACCACTATAGCAGGCCACTATTTATTTTCATAATAGCATTCTAACCAGGGTGAGATGGTATCTCAATGCAGTTTCGATTTGCATTTCCCACCTGGTTAATAATATTGATCATTTTTTCATAGATTTCTTGGACATTTGTATTTCTTCTTTGAGAAATATTTATTCAGATCATTTTGCCTATTTTTTAATTATTCAATATTTTATCTACTTATAGCATAAGAGTAGTGATATTTTTAATTTGGATATGCTGAAGAGAAGCTGTAAAATGCTTCCTTTAAGTGAATATGTAAAAGTTCTTAATTTACTAAGGAAAGATTTTTAAAAGTATGATGAATTTGTTAAGATCTATAGTACAATCATATATTAGTTACTATTTCTAATCTCTTATAAGCCTAATATATAAATTAACTTTATCATAGATATGTATGTACAGGAAAAATCTTAGTATATGTAGGATTCAGTGCAATCTGGTTTCAGGCATCAACTGATGGTCTTTAAATGTTAATCAGGAGACTACTATATTGCTAAAAAGTGGGAACAACCCAAATGCCCATTAACTGATGAAAGGATAAAGCAAGTGGGATATATCCACACAAGAGAATATTATTCAACTTTAAAAAGGAATGATGACATGGATAGACCTTGAAACCATTATGCTCAATGAAAGCCAGAAATAAGAGGCAATGTACTGTATGATACCATTTACATAAAATGTGAGTAATGGGCAAATCCCATAGACACTAAAAGTAGATTACTGTTTGCCAGGGATGGTGGTAAGGAAATGGAGGAAGAATGAGAAGTCACTAATATTGAGTATAAAATGTTCTGAAACTGGATAATGACAATGCTTGCACAACCTTGTAAATATACTAAAAACTATGGAGTTGTATACTTTAAATAGATGAATATTATGTTTTCTGAGTTATTATCTCAATTGTTTAAAATATTGGGAAGGCAGAAGAAAAAGTGTTTGTAAATGAAGTTGCCAGAAATAATCAGGGGTGGGGGCAGAAACTAAGCCAAGTGTCATTGTTACAATTGTTCCTTCCTGTTACGAATTGGAGGCCTTCTCCACTCCTGGACCCTTCCCTGAGAGAGGCTGTGCATCGGTCATGAAAACACAGTCCTTAGGCCCCCTCCTGCAGGGAGAATAATTGACTGATGGCCCAGCTGCTACTCCTCTGGGTTTGCCACCACATTTGTGCCAGGCTTCTGCTGGCTGCTCTGAATCAATGACTGAGCACAGCAGGGGCACTAATGAAGGCTTATTCCAGCAAGACATAGAGTCCTCCAACAGGCAACTTTGGCTTGAGGACTCCCCATCCACCTGGCATCCTAGGGAGTTTAGCAGTGGCTCTTCTCTGTAGGCCAGAGCTCATGATAGAAAAGGCAATCAAAGCTGGTCTCATTAATATTCATGGAGATGATGAGGCCCATGGCTGGGAAAGTGGGGCGATCAAGGGAGCTTGACACACAGAGAGCTCAGAGATAGTTAAGACAGCATAGCATTCCTGAAGAAAAATAGATGAACAGCCATCAAAGGTGCTCCTTAATATCTATAAGCAAAGAAAAAAAAGCAAGAATAGTGAAGCAGGAGACTGAATGTTCACCCCAATAAAAAGTCATTTTCCCTTGTTCACGTCTCAGGCCCAAAGCAATTTTTTGATATAGAACTCACTACCTAAAATAGGTGAAGTGCCAGCTCCCTAGGACCCACAACAGCACAGCAAGTATATACTTCAATGATTCCCCAGTCCTTCTTCAAAGGCTTTAGGGCCCTTTGCTCATGTAATTATATAATGGGAGTACATAAATTCCAAGACTCTTTGAGAAGTATTGGACACAGAATCTGATATAAATTAACACCTAAAGACCTAAAGCATCAT
Source organism: Ictidomys tridecemlineatus (assembly GCF_052094955.1). Taxonomy (NCBI): domain Eukaryota; kingdom Metazoa; phylum Chordata; class Mammalia; order Rodentia; family Sciuridae; genus Ictidomys; species Ictidomys tridecemlineatus. The sequence goes on from NC_135478.1 coordinate 47,562,300, forward strand.
CATGACCCCCATTGTTGCCTTATATGAAGGCCAAGCAATAGACTTCTGGCTGTAGTCCAGCTCACAACAGGCCCTGGGTCCATAGATCGACCCAGAAGCCTTTTCACAGTCCCTGAATGTATAATTGAAATTGATATACTTGGCAAATGGAGTAAATCTCACCCTGGGTCTTTGGCCCAGGGGATAGGAACTGTCAAAATTGGGAAGACCACATAGGAACTCTGAAACTGAACCCCCCAAAAGCCAAGATATTAAATCAGAAACAATATCACTTGAGGGGTTATGTGTGTGTGTGTATGTGTGTGTGTGTGTGTGTGTGTGTGTGTGTAGATTAATGCCATCATTAAAGTTCTAAAGAATGCAAGACCCATAACATCCATTCAATTCACCAGCCTGGTTCCTTAAGAAACTTGATTGAACCTGAAGGATGTTCACAGACTACCACAAGCTCAGCTAAGTAGTAGTTCTGATTGCAGCTACTCTGCTGACATAGTATTAATGCTAGAGCAGCCTAATAAGGCCTCAAGTGGCACAGGCTATGTAGCCAGTGATCTGGCAATTGCATTCTTTTCCATTCTGCATTCACATGGGATCAATAACAATATTCATTTACACAGAAGATGACTGGTATGTTGGAGGCTTTGATAAGACACATGGACTACAGGATGTAGAAGATTGATTCTATGAAACTTCAGAGACCAGCCAATTCAGTGAAGTTTTCAGGGGTATGCCAGAATATTTGTTCCAAAATAAAATAAAAATTGCTACTTCATGTATTCCTATAAAAAAGAAGCACGGTCCATTCTTTAGGTTTCGAAGCAACACATTCCACATGTAGGAACATTGCTCCAGCCCAACCAGGTGACATGGAAGACAGCCAACTTTGAGCAGAGCCCAGAGCAAGAAAGTGCTACACAGCAAGTGCAGCAGACCCTGCAGCAGGACAGCCTACTTGAGACACACAATCCAGCATACCCTATGGTGTAGGAGTGTTAATGATGAGAAATATGCATTGCAGAGCCTATAGCAAGCTCCAGTGGAAGAATCTCAATGTATTCCCCTGGAATTCTGGAACAGAACAATTCCACCTGCATGAGAGAATTTTATCTTTTGAAAAGCAGTTCCTGGTGTGTTACTGGGCCCTGCTAGAGTCAGAATGCTTGAGCTGAGGTGAACAAGTGACCATACATCTGCACCAATCCATTAAAAGCCGAGTTTTTTTTTTGAACCTGCCAAATTAAAAAGAGGAGTGCATCAGTAGAGGGAATGGTATATCTGATGGGGCCTGAGCAGGAACAGAGGCCAAATAAGTGGTATGAGCAGGTATCCCAGACTCCAGATCATCCACCCCAACACACCAGTACTTCTCTATTAACTTGCACCTATAGCCATATGAGAAGTCCTACACAACCAGCTGAAGAAGCAGGAAAGAACCCAGTTTGTCTTATAAATGGCTAACACATATATATGGTATGTGAATTATATCTCCATATTTTTAATGTTGGCACAATCTGCAAAAGGACAGCCCTTGCATTATAGCCCCATTTATAATTGACCTTAAAAGAAGACAGAAGAGAGGGAAAATCTTCCCAAAGAGTAGAGTTACAAGCCATGCACTTGGTCATTCACTTTGTGAAGAACTGAAAGTGGCCTGAAGTGAGATTATTTTAAAATTTCTGAACTGTGGCCAATAATCTGGCCATTTGCTGGAAGGTACAGGAGGAGATCTGAGGTAGTACTTCCTAGTGCTGCCTTGCCTCATTGTAACTGCCAACAGATATGTATAGCAATAGAAGTCTGAGAAGGGTAGAACTTCCAAGGATTCAAATCCCTTGAGATGAGGGTAAAGGTCACACACAACCAGTAAGTTACACAATCTACCAGGATGTAACAGAGAATGAGGGAAATTTGGAATGGATAATGTAGGAAGGAGAGGATGAGTACCCACTGTGGCCCTGACCCAACTGCTATAATGGGCCCTGCAATTTATCGAATTAGCTCTTTTTGTTCCCCCTTAGGAAGAAAAGGCAGTGAGAACTATGGACAAATGCCTTCCCAAACCTGGGTAGAGAGGCAAATTTGTGCATTGTAAAGAGGTGGGTAGTGGCAACCATGAAAATGGACAACTCAAATCTCCTGCTGCAGGATATACAATTGACCAACAGCCCCAGCCAATGGTTAGAAATAATAGGATATTTAGGCAAATATAGGACTCCTTCAATGGGAAACTGACTTGAGGACTTCCCACTGGCCTGGCTGAACCCCTTTTGGAACTGATCTACATTTTACACAATCCTGCTTCTCATTCTCCCTCATCACACAGGTGACATACTTGCATCATAGTCTGTACCTCATCATACTCCCTCCCCCCAAAAGCTCTTGCATGTCTTATTCTATCTTAGAGTCTGCTTCTTGGAAGATTCCAAATAACATAAACTTCATTTAGCTGGGCTCTGTGAATGGAGAACTGCTTTGTGAACAAGGCATTTTATGGGTACAGAGAATTTTTATTGTTACCCACTCTGCCCCAAATATGTGTCATTATTACCTCCTGCCAGGAGTTGAAAATGATTGAGTGGATCACTCTAGCTATCATCTAAAACACTAGAGATGATGAATGAGGTAAATCTTGAAACCATATTTTATTGGTTCTCTTTATCCACTCAATTTCTACTGAAAAAAAAAACAGTGTAAATATCTGCACACTTCCTTACACTGGCAGGCATGCTGGGATCTGGAGACCACTGAGATTCTGGGTTTCTATGGAATTCAGTACACCTAAACAAAACATGGGTAATAAGAGATCTTACTAGGAAAAAAAATGAGTAGGCCTCTTTTTTGCCATAGGGGAACTCCAAACTGCCCATCTGAGCAGACCAGTGAGCAGCAGCCTGCTCATCCTAGCTCGCTACCCAGTGAAGCAAGAGTCACTGGGAGAGCCAGGAGTAGGCAATTTATTTTTAACAAACTCACATATCTCTTCCTGGGACCTCTCTGTTCACATCTGGAGGCTTCTCCACATACCCTAATATAAATTAATGACAGTAACTTAACATCCTGTCTCTCTCAAGAGTTGAGCACTCTGAAAAAGGCTTTCAGTGAAATGAAAATTTTAAGTGCAGGAAACTCATTTGAAAAAGGGGGATACTTCCACCACCTATGTTAATGGACACCTACCACATATAGGGAAGAGTGCTAAGTTGGCTGATACTATACAGTCAAAGATCACTTTCAAATATATTATCTCATGGCTGAGATCCCCCAAAACAGCAGAAGGCAAACAAGACAAGGATTGTCACTCCATCATATAGAGAAGAAATGAGGCTCAAAGGTAAAGTTTCACTTAAGACCACAGGGTGAAGTCCTGCTTTTCTCATTCCCTTACTAAATTTAAAGAGCTTCTAGTCTTTAGGTTTACTATTAGTTCTTTACCACTAAGATGGTCCATCTATTTCATCAACCGATACAGAGAGGTTGAGTAAGGTCACATTCAAGATTGTAAAAATCACCAGGCATGATGACACATGCCTATAATCCCAACTATCTAGAAGGTTGCCAAGGATCATGTGTTTAAAACCAGCCTCAGCAACTTAGCTAGACCCTATCTCAAAATAAAAGAAAAAGATATAAAATAATAACTAATAACTGTATTGGATGCTATAATGTTCTACCCTTCGGAAATAAGAGTCACTCCCAAATTCTAGCCCATTCAGGAATTATCCTGGCTGACGACAGTTGCAATGCCAAGATTATGGCCCCTTCCCTGGGCAACATGTATAACATAGGGGTTAAAGGCTAAACCTTTCTTGTTCCAACTTAGGACAACCACCAAGGGTCATCCCTTCCCAGATTCTGAACTCCCCACTGGGTCATCTGAGGCCTCCACTGAGACTATATCACAGCTTAACTTTTTCCCTCCTCCTCTACAGATTTTGATCCTAAGAGAAATTTCTATTAAATCTCCTGCTCTTATTCAGTTGGTCCCAGTAGTTTAAGAAAGCAGACACAAGGTTATGGTTTTGAAACAATTTGATCACCCAGCTGACAATGAGGGTAACACCACTGGTGGTAGGTGGCATTAAGGTAACCTGTGGCTAATTGGGTTGAATGTACTGGTGGAAAGAAAGGAATTGACTAGCATGATACCATTGGAGAGAAATATGGGCCACATAGTAACAATGAAGACAAGGAAATTGAGTAGCTATTCTATTGCTAGATACAATTGATGCTGAGGGAAAAGATAATAGAAATCTGAGAGTGATTAATCAACAATTAAAAGCTAAATGTGAAAGCCAGATGGCCGCTTTCAAAGTATATGAAGAAGCTCACAGCACCTGCCATGGGAGAACAGAAAAACCCAAGGGTTAAACACAGGTATTAATAAAAGCAGTAGAGCTTCAAAGAAGAGCAAACTCCTAATAATTATAGTTTACTGTGCTAAGGCCAGGACCCTGCTGGGGTAAGGAGGGGACTATTACATACAGGATGGAGATATCTGGGTTCTTGAAAATGTTGATTCTCTATTTTTCCCTGAATGCTTTCTCCTACTTCTCCCCAATAATGGCTAATACAACCCCCTTTCTTGAAGATGTTGCAGAGGCTTCTTTCCAGGAAAACAACAGGTACCCCTTACAGGATTAGCCTTCATTTCCTGTCCTGATCATTGGGCCAATAGTGAAGTTTAAGTTACAATATAATCCATCTATACATTAGTAAATCATAAATTCAAAGAATAAATGCTCCTTATATTCAAGCAGCCTTGTGGGGAAGTGAGAAAAACAGTATCTGACCCTATAGGCTGACAGAAAGGAGACTGCCACAAAAGAGCTACAGGACCTAGCCAACACATACCAGAGGAGTGCAGAGAGAATGCATGGGACTAGATTCCATGGGACTGGATTCCAAGGGTGTTGGATAAGGAGGGCAAACATAAGGTTGAAGAATGGAGAGTTTATTGCTTTGGTAGTGCTCTCCTGGGATATGTGATATAACATCCTGGCAAAGATCCCAGGCAATGGGCCACATTAACTGAAATAGACATACAAATATTGCCATGACAGATGATGGAAGGGAGATTAAAAGGTTGGGAGGTGGAGAATATATTATAGAAAGCCAGAAAAATCACCAGAGGAATACATTGCCTGAGAGGGCTCAGAGGATATACCACTTACCAAAGCAATGAAATATACCAGCTTCACGAAGAAGTTCGATGGTGTTGCCCTCTGTAGACTAGGGCCTGTAGAGAGGCTCTTACAGAATTGGATTTATTGTTAACAATGAGGAAGAAGATGATAAGATCTTCTTCCTAGTACCCTACACTGACCCCATCCAAAAGAGTCCAAGTAGCAATACTTATCTGTCAGAGGGCAAGGCTGAAGGGGCATCGAGAGGGGCCTGACACACATAGTTATGGAGATGATTAATAGAACATAGGAACCCTATAGATAAATAAATGGGAAGCCAACAAGGATATAATTCAATGTATAAAATCAAAAGAAACCAAGAGGCTGAGGGCCATTTCCCCCAGGAAAATGTTATGGTCCCTTGTCCAGTTTCTGAACCTGAGCCAGATTTTAAACACAAACAATTTCCTGAAGGAGAAGCTAGATACTCTAAATGTAAGGCTCTGGTAACATCATGGCAAGTGTACATGGTAATGTTTCCCTATACTTCCTCCCCAAATGGGCCTATGGTTCATCATATACTGAGGAAAAGAGACAAAACAAAAGGATTATTGTACATATAATCCAATTTAACATTTCCAGAATCCTACAAGAGTATCAAGAAACCCCAAGTGAGACTTAGGTAAAAACTCAATCCCTAGCCTAGGTCCTATTCCTAGGAAGTCAACCAGGTCAAAACCCACATAGTGGTCATTTCTGTGATTCCCAAATATGTAACTGGAAGGACATTCTTATATTTGGTAGAACTGCCCTATTGGTGCCTGCCTATACAGCAAAAGCTACCAAAGTGGGAAAGTCAAGTGAAAACCTCTGAAACTATCCTCCACCCCTTGGCTTACAAGCAAGCCCAGAAAGGAAATGCAAATCAATATTGCCTCCAGGGGAAATGGCAAAATCAGTGCATTCTGATTTAGTGGTCTCTAACATGTCTTCATTTAATTCACAAGTCTGGTTCCTGACAAATCTGAGACACATCCTGAAGAATAAAAGTAGACTACTTTAAATTCAACCAACTGGTAAATCCAATTGCAGCTTCTATGCCTGATGTGCCATCTATGGTAGAGCATATTAAGATGGCTTCAGGTATGTGGCATAATTTGGTAATTGTATTCTTTCCTCTTACATAAAAGATGATCAGAAACAGTTCACATTCATTTACAACAAACAATAGTACAGATTTATACTCTTGCATATGGTATACACTTATAATCTTGTCTCAGAGCTATATTAACCCTCCCACCAGACCACAAGATTGTCAGCCAGACCAGGCTGAAAATCCTATAGAACATTATACTAATTTTCTATATAGATGACAACTATGCTAATCAGACTGATGGACAACAAGCAGCTTGCACATTAAGGACTTTTTAAGACAGGAAGTCCTTCCAGAGAGTGAGAGAGAAACTCTATAAAGGCTTGAGAGTCTGATACATCAATAAAATCAGTGATCTGGGAGTGCTAAGACATCCCCTCCAAAGTTAAGGACAAATGACTGCATCTTGTACCTCCCACTAAAAAAGAAGGAAACAGTACTTGACAGACCTTTTCAGGTTTTAAAATATCATATTCACTGTAAGGGAATACTATTATAGCCCATGTACAATGTGACAAGATGAATTGCCAGGTTTAGTAGGATCCAGATCAGGAAATAGTTCTGCGGCAGCAAGTCCAGGCTGCAATGGAAGAAGCTCTATCTCTTTCTCCATAGAACACAGCAGGTAAGACATCATGACGATTTTATGAAAATGTACAGTGGGAAAATCATGAGACTAGAGCTCTGGAACAAGGTCATACCCTCTGCAGCAAAGATGCACACATTTTTTCAAAAAACAGCTTGTTGGGGCAGCAGTTGTAGCTCAATGGTAGATCACTTACCTAGCACGTGTGAGGCACTGGGTTCAATTCTCAACACTACATATAGATAGATAGATAGATAGATAGATAGATAGATAGATAGATAGATAGATAGATAGATAAATTGTTGTGGATGGTATTGTGCCCATCTACAACTAAAAATAAAAAACCATCTCCTTGCATGATAAAAATGGAATGTCAAAATAATGGAAAATAAATAACCTTGCATCTAGAAAAATCCAGTGTGAACTAAGTTCTGTGTGACCACCAAGTTATAAGCTTGGTAGGCCCAGAAGCAATCCATTGAAAGATGAAAGTGATACATCCAGGAGTCAGTAGAAGTAAAATCAAAGAGTAGAAGTTACAATCAAGCTGCATCAATAGGTATCACAGACTCCCCACTCATAAGGCACTGTTGCAACAGTTTCCATCTCTCAGCAATATAGCTTCATATGCAGGGACAGGAGGGCCTTTTATGATGAACTGATGAATGAGGGGAAAACCCAAGCTTGGTGCTTGGATGGATCAGCTCAGATATGAATGCAAACCAAAAAGGAACTATGTTCATCTCACTCAGAAGTAGTATTGACAGACAGTGACATGTAAAGAGAAGTAATATGAGGTTAGAATATATACCAACTCATAGCATTGGAAAATGACTTGGTCAAGGGCCAAGAAGAAGAAAGAGTGGGAGATCAAGATAAGAAGTCTTGGTCCATAATTTATGAGAATAGATATGAAGCATGTACTTACACATATTGTAAGTTTTATGCCCACCAAAAGGCATCTGCCACTGAGGAGGAACTAAACTTCCAGAAATACAAAATGGCTCAGCCAGTTGACATCAATCAGCTCTGTCACTGGTCAGCCTAATGCAGGCACATGGGCACACATGAATTTTAGGTAGTTCATAAAATATCTAAAGATCCCAAATTGAGAATTCCCAACTAATCTAATCTTTAATTGGCCCAAAATTTCTTGAAATTAAACCATATTTCCCACAGTGAGACATATTGTATACACCCAATAAAGGTTTGCTAATTTGAATTTTGTAGAGAAATAATGATGGCCAATTTGATATGATTTTAGGTATAAGATGATGGATTAAAACTTTTTCTCTGTGTCACCTACTTCCCAATTAACAGTGATGATTCCTGAAAGTCAACAACATACCTTCAACTTTTCAATTTAAAGCATCATTTCAATTAAATGAAGAAGCTCCTGAAAGACATCAAAGTAACTGATCAAACATCAGTTTGTCCTAGCATTATCAGTTTGACTTCAATCTTGAACAATGATGCTTCTTAGGAGATTGATAGTCATCAAGAGAGCACTGGACACCAGATGGGACTCAACAATTGGTGGGTTGGAGAAATTGCTGAAAAGTAGAATAAACTTTCCTGACTTCAGCTATTTTACATTGGAGGACTAGTTCTGCAATCAAAATGACATGATGCCAAATGGCCAAATGCTCATTCAGAGCAAATGATAGTAACCCCAAATTCTGCCCAACAAAAATAACTACATTGTGACTTTTTTATTTTTAGATATATATATAAGTTATACATGGAGTATAACTTATTCTAATTAGGATCCTCTCACTCCAGTCAGAATAGCAATTATCAAGTATACAAGAAACAACAACAAAAAAATAAGAATACAAGTAACAACACCAATCTAGGTGTCCTTCAACAGATGAATGGGTAAAGAAAATGTGGTATATATACACAATGGAATATTACTCAACCTTAAAGAAGAATGAAATATGACATTTGTCAGTAAATGGATAGAGATGAAGAATAGTATGCTAAGTGAAAAAAGCCATCCCAAAAAATCAAAGGCCGATATGTGGATGTTAATTCACAATAAGGGGTGGATGTCTAGGGAAGAATAGAGGTACTTTGGATGAGAAAGAGGGGAAGATAAGGGTATGGGAGTAGGAAGGATAGTTGAATGAATCAGACATTTTTACCCTATGTACATATATGACTACATGACTGGTGTGATTCTAAATAGTGTACTACCAGAAGAATGAGAAATTATAATCCATTTATGTTGATTCATCAAAGTGCATCCTACTGTCATGTAAAACTAATAAGATCAAATTTTTAAAGTTCAAACAAAAAGCATACAAGTAACAGTAAATGTTGGTGAGAATGTGGGGGAAAGTTATACTCATACATTGCTGGTGGGACTACAAGCACCATTCTGGAAAGCAGTATAGAGATTTCTCAGAAAACTTGGAATGAAACCACCATTTGACCCAGCTATCCCACTCCTTGGTATATACCCAAATGTCTTAAAATCAGCATCCTACAGTGATGTGGCCACAACAATGTTCATAGCAATCAATTCACAATAGGCAAGCTATGAAACTAACCTAGGTACCCTTCAATAGATGAATGGATAAAGAAAATGTGGTATATATATTCAATGGAATATTACCTAGCTTTAAAGAAGAATGGAATCATGCCATTTGCCAGTAAATGGATGGAACTGGTCAAATGTTCTCTCTGATATGCAGATGTTAACCCACAATAAGGGGGATGTAGAGAACAGAAGTGATATTCTTAAAGGAAAAACAAAAAAGTCTGTTAAATACAGCCTGAGAACAATGGCCTCCTGCAAAACAGAGCAGAGCAGCAGAAGTCAAGAAATGGATCTGAGAGAAAATCAAACCAAGAACCACCAAATACGTTAGATAAACCCTTACACATCTGTACCAGGATACATAGACAAGGAGGTTCTAGCAACATTGTTAGCATCAGCAAAAAGCTAGAAACAACTGAAATCTCCAAAAACAGAAGCATGGTTTAAAACACCATGGAATATTCATATAACAGAGTACTAAACAACAGTGAGAATAAGTGAACTACAACTATACATAAATCTGAAAATATATATAATGCTAAGTAAAACAAAAAGGTACCCCCAAAAAATACCAGTTTCAACAGTGTAAAACTAATTTCAACAAATTCAACAGTGTAAAACTAATCAATATATCATTTTGTGATAGATAGCTGTTTTACATGTATAAAGAAAAGTAGGGGCTGGGGATGTGGCTCAAGCGGTAATGTGCTCGCCTGGCATGCACGGGGAGCTGGGTTTGATCCTCAGCACCACATAAAAATAAAATAAAGATGTTGTGTCCACCGAAAACTAAAAAATAAATATTAAAAAATTCTCTCTCTCTCTCTCTCTCTCTCTCTCTCTCTCTCTCTCTCTCTCTCTCTCTCTCTCTCTCTCTCTTTCTCAAAAAAAAGAAAGAAAGAAAGAAAGAAAAGTAAAGAAATGACAGAATATGCAGGATAGTGTTTCACTGGGATGGAGAAAGGAGGAAGTAGAGGAACAAATTAAGGAAAAATTTAAAAGTAGCTTCTATAATAGTGGTTATATTTTATTTTATTTTAAGGTGGGTATGGACTTGACTGGAATTCATTTTTTCATTACTCTTTATAACTTACATATATGTTTATATACTTATACATATGTTTAATTCTGTCTTTGCCTTAGGTATATCAAGGTCCCTACAAGAGGAAAATTGCTCCTTTAGACTAGAAAACAAAAAACAGAAGGCTTTGTCCCAAGATTTCTGTTACCAGAATAGTCATCAGTATCTCCCTTAGGAAGTGAGACGTAGAAAAGCACAGAAACATTTTGAAAGGGGAAATAGAGAAGATAAAAAGATACAAAAGCATTGTCATAGACAACCACCATGCACTATACTCTGCTGAGAGACTCAAGAAGCCTGCAGTCTCGGTGTGAAAATGAGACTCCTGACAGCCTTGCGGAGTGAGTTCTACAAGAGGGAGAGGGGAAGGCTTAGGGGTGTGGCTCAGTTGTAGAATGCTTGCTTGGTATGCATGAGGCCCTGGGTTCAATCCTTGGCACAACAAGAAAAAGAAGACTTTACTATCATTTAGTTTTTTTTACCCTCTCCATTTTCCTTTGTTTAATTATTTATGCTGGGAATCAATCCTACATTTCATGCTTCCTCTCCATTTTGATTTAATTAATTTGTTTATTTTCTAGTTTTTCAAATTAAAGCATTTTAGTTATACAGAGTATTTGGGTTCATTTTGACTAAGTCATACATGCATGGAATTTGATTTATGCCATTTCAGTGCCCCTTCCCCCACCCCTCCTTTCTCTTTCCTCTCTCCTCCTATTCTCCTTCCTGTAAGGCTACTGATATCTCTCTCTCTCTCTCTCTCTCTTCTCTCTCTCTCTCTCTCTCTCTCTCTCTCTCTCTCTCTCTCTCTCCTCTCTCTCTCTCCCTCTCTCTCTCTCTCTCTCTCTCTCTCTCTCTCCTTCTCTCTCTCTCTCTTTATCTTTTTCTCTCTCTCTTTCTTCTCTCTCTCTTATTTATTTAATAATTTTGTTGGTGCTTTTTACAATTTAATAAAGGAGGAATTCTGCATTTCCTCCCTTCTCTCCTTCCATTCTTTCCTCCCTCCATCTTGGTCTCCTTCTTCTCCTCCACTGATCCTCCCTACATCTTTATGATATACCAGCCTGACCCTTCCTGGATTATTTTAGACTAGGTTCTGCATAGGAGAGAAAACATTTGATCCTTGACTTTCTGTGTCTGGCTTACTTTACTTAGCATGATGGTCTCAAATTCCATCCATTTACCAGCAAATATCATAATTTCATTTTTCTTTATGGCTGAGTAAAACTCCATTGTGTATATAAAGCACATTTTCTTAATCCATTCATCAATTGACAGGCATCTAGCCTGGTTCCATATTTTGGCTATTGTGAATTGTGCTGCTATAAACACTGATGTGGATGCTGCTTTTATACCAAGGAGTGGGATAGCTAGGTCATATGGTGGTTCCATTCCTAGTTTTTGAGAAATCTCCATATTGCTTTCCAGAGTGACTGAACTAATTTGCAGTCCCACCAACAATGTATGGGTGTACCTTTTCCCCCACACACTCACTAACATTTTTGCCATTCTGACTGGAGTAAGATAAAATCTCAATGTAGTTTTTTTGTTTCATTTGGTGGTGGGGGGGGGGGGGTAACTGGGGATTGAACCCAGGGTGGCTTACCTACTGAGCTACATCCCCTTATTTTGAGAAAGGGTCTCAATAAGTTATAGGGCCTCGCCAAGTTGCTGAGGCTGGCTTTGAACCTTTGATCTTCCTGCCTCCTGACTTGTTCGGATTACAGGTATGTGCCACCACACTCAGCTCTTCAATGTAGTTTTGATTTACATTTCCCTGATTACTAGAGATATTGAACAGTTTTTCACGTTTGTTGACCATTTGTGTTTCTTTTGCCCATTTATTGATTGGGTTATTTAGGGGCATGTTTGTTTGTTTGTTTTATTTGTGTTGAGTTTTTTGAGTTCTTTTTATCTTCTGAATATTAATCCCTCATAAGAGGAGTAGCTGGCAAAGATTTTCTCCCATTCTGTAGGCTCTCACACTCTCAATGATTTCCTTCAATGCACAGAAGCTCTTTAATTTGGTGCCATCCCACTTATTGATTCCTGGTTTCATTTTCTTGATCTTTAGGGGTCTTGTTAAGGAAGTCAGTGCCTCCATCAATTTGTTGGAGTTTTGGCCCCATTTTCTCCTAGCATTTTCTCCTTGCAGAGTTTCTAGTCTAATTCCTATGTTTTTGGTCCACTTTAAGTTGACTTTTATGCAGGATGAGAGACCTGAGGGTCAAGTTTCATTCTTATACAAGTTTCATTCTTAGTGGATATCCAGTTTTCCCAGAACCCTTTGTTAGAAAGGCTATCTTTTCTCAAACATGTATTTTTTGTACCTTTGTCAAGTATCAGATGACTGTATCTGTGTGAGTTTGTCTCTGTGTCAAATATTCTATTCCATTGGTCCTTATGTCTATTTTAATGCCAATCCCAAGCTGTTTTGTTAATATAGCTCTGTATACAATTTGAGATCAGGTATTGTGATGCCTCCTGCATTGCTCTTCTTGCTCAGAATTGCTTTGGCTGTTCTGAGTCTCTTAGTCTTCCAAATGAATTTAAAGACTATTTTTTCTAGTTCTGTAAAGAATATCATTGGTATTTTGATGAAGATTGCATTTAATCTGCATGATGCTATTGGTAATGTAGGTATTTTGACAATAATAATTCTGCCTATCCAAGAATATGGGAGATCTTTCCATCTTCTAAGGTCTTCTTCAATTTCTTTCTTCGGTGTAATTTTCAGTGTAGAGATCTTTCACATCTTTGGTTAGATTAATTCTCAATTTTTTTTCTTGACATTATTATGGATAGGATGATTTTCCTGATTTCTTTCTCAGCAGAATTACTGTTGAAGTATATAAAAGCAATTGATTTATGGATGTTAATCTTGTATGCTAATTTTCTGAATTTATTTATCAGTTTAGAAGACTTCTGCTGGAGTTTTTAAGGTCTTCTTGATACAGGATCATTTCATCAGCAAACAGAAATAATTTGACTTCTTCGTTTCCTATTTGTATCCCTTCTCTTGGCTGATTGCTCTGGCTAGAAGTTGACTTTGGGTTTGTCATAAATAACCTTTATAATGTTGAGTTCCTTTTACCCTTGATTTCTCCAGTGATTACTTTTTGGAGATTGTTGTTTTGTTTTGTTTTTAATATTTTTAGTTATCGATGGACAGAATACCTTTATTTTATTTATTTTTATGTGGTGCTGAAGATCCAATCCAGTGTTTCACATATGCTAAGCAAACACTCTACCCCTGAGCTAGTACCCTAGCCCCTCTCCAGCATTTTTAACATGAATGGGTGTTGGGTTTTATTTAAGGCCTTTATTTATTGTAAATAAATATTTATTTATTTAATAGTACTGGGGATTAAACCCAGTATGTTGTGAATGTTAGGCAAGAGCTTTATATCCTCATCTTTCTCTCCCTTTTTAAAATATATTTCCTCAAGGAGAAGAAGAGGGAATAAAAACAGAAAATACTGGGGAATAATATTGGCCAATTTATATTGTTATATCATCTGCATGTAAAAATATGTAACAATGAATCCCACAATTTTGTATAATTATAATGCACCAATAAAAACACAGGAAAATGCTTCTCCTCTATCATGTCTGCATCCATATTTACCCATTCTGTTCGTCTGTCTTTTCTGAAGTCCTGAGCCTTTTGTTATTTGTGACTTTATAACTTTAAGCACTCTTTAAGGGTAGGCCTACTAGCAACAATTTCTCTTCATTTTATTTCTCTTTCATTCCTGAAGGATAAGCTCTCAGATTACAGTTTTGGGATTGAAGGTTCTTTTCTTTTAGCATTTGAAATGTTTTACTACTTCCTCATGACCCCCATAGCTTCAGATGTGAAAAATGCTGCCTTTAAATTGATATTTTCATTGGTAATTTGTCATTTATTTTTGGCTGCTTTTAAGATTTTTCTTCTTTTATCAGTTTTCAGAAGTTTAATTACATGTCTTTGTGTGTATTTCTTCATGCTTATCCTCTTTGGGATTTACTCACTGCTAGTATATAAGTTTTTGTCTTTCACCAAAATTGGGGAATTGTCAGCAATTATTTCTACCAAATATTCTTTTAGCACTATTCTCTTCCTCCTCTCCTAATATGACTCTGGTGATAATGTTCACTCTTTTGTCATTGTCTCATAGTTCTCTAAGGCTCTGGTTTTGGTTCTAGTTTTGGTCTGTGTCTGTTTTTTTCCTGTTATCTAAATGGACTAAATTCTATTGATTTAAGTTTCCTGATTCTAGCCTCTGTTATATCCACATACTACTGCATCTATCCAGCAAGATTTTTATTTCAATTACTAGATATTTTAAGTTTATAATTTCCATTTGGTTCTTTTTTATAACTTTTGTTTTATTTATTTGCTGATATTTTTTATTTTTTATGTGTTTCAAGAGAATTTATAATTGATTGCTGAAGCATTTTACAATGGTCACTAAAATCATTGCCAAGTAATTCCAACATCTGATTCATCTCATTATTGGCATCAGTTGATTGTCTTTTCTCATTCAAATTGTGATTTTCCTGGTTCATGATATGATGGATAATTTATCACTAGATATTTTGGTTATTATGCTAAGAGACACTTGATTCCATTAATACTTTGTGGGCATTAGTTCCAATGGCAGATTAGTTTTGAGAGCCCCTGTAATGCTGTTCCAGCCTACTTTGTTCTGATAGCTGACAGGATTTTGCCCAATTCCTGATGGTATCATCTGTATGGTCAGAGGGCCCTTCTTTCAGCAAGCTGCTATTGTTGAGATCTTTTTTTTTTAAGAGAGAGAATTATTTTTTAATATTTATTTTTTAGTTTTTGGCAGACACAACATCTTTGTTTGTATGTGGTGCTGAGGATCGAACCCAGGACACACGCATGCCAGGCGAGCGTGCTACCACTTGAGCCACATCCCCAGCCCTGCTAAGATCTTGAGGGTAGAGGTTGGAGCAAAAGTCACTGGCCTTGGGTGTCTTCATGCTGCTGGATGGAAGGCAAAAAGACACATGGTTTCGCTGCCTCAGCCACTGTGATCAGATCAGACTACTTCCAGTGCCCTTGCTATGAAGCAGTGTTTGGGTTGGCCCTGGTTTTACTGCTGCCAATACATTGGACCGCCTATTGGCCTAGTGTATAAAAAGGTGTTGCAGTTCCCCCATTAAATCTCCGCTGGGATTCTCCTCTCCAGTCTCCTTTGGTCACAAAGAGAAGGCTTTTGTCAAGGTCTTTTGTCTAAGTCTGTTGCTTGTTCTAGATCGCAGGCCTCTCTGGGGCTCAGGCCAGGGGTATATGAGAGACAAAAAGAAACCTCAGAAAACTCATTATGTTGACATTCCTCATATCCTGAGGTCCCTTACAAATCTGTCATCTTCTTTCTAATATTTAGAGTCCTTTTATCATTGTCTCTTCCATATTTCCAAGGGTGTTTTGTTGTAATTAGAAGAGAGAAGCAGGGAAAAATAAGACTATTCTATCATTCAGATCCAGCAGCTCAAATCAATTTTAATAAATTAGCGTTATCAGATCAAGATATCATCTTTTTCTAGGCACAGTGGTGCATGCTTTTAATCCCAGCAGCTCAGGAAGCGGAGGCAGGAGGATCACAAGTTCAAGACTCACCTCCATAAAATAACAAGGCCCTAAGCAACTAGTGAGACCCTGTCTCAAAATAAAAGATAAAAAAAAAAAGGCTAGCTCAGTGGTAAAGCATTCCTGGCTTAAATCTCCAGTAAATCCTTGCCTCTCCCTAAAAAAAAAAAAAAAAAAAAAAAAAAAAAAAATCACCTTTAAATTATATTTAAAAAGTGATTAGGTTATATGAAGGGTTTTTTTTTTATTTCAACATGGGCATACTGGTTGAAATAAAAAGCAATAATTCCATGAAGTCAATCTAATGTTTGCAGATTGTTATTTCTGAGTGCCACAGGGAAGAAACTAGGCCTTCTGTGGTGTTTTATTTTAGAAATGAAAAAAATAGAGAGAGAGACAATCAACTAAGAAAAGGTCAATTAGTAGCAAAATTTCAACATGATGTAAGTTAACTTCAGGTGCTGTACTAAGAAGTGAAAGTGAAAAAATAAACATTACTACAATATTTCTTATTGTAATCACTCTGTCTGATGCTATTGGAGATGGCACAATTCTCTCCAGAACCAAATATGTCTATGTAGCAAGATATATTGGTGTAGGTGCCCAAAGGTGAAGTAAGCCATTATTTTCAATAAAACTGGGAGATCAAGAGGTCACTAGCATCCTCTTCCCAAGAGATAAAAAGGAACTTTTGATGGTGAGATAGGACAGGGAAGTAAGAAAAAAAGAAATGGCAAAGAAGGGCAGGAACTGAGCAACATGATAGGAGGGAAGGAGACATCCTTAGAGAAATGTTGATAAAAGGCAGCAGTCTTCGATAACAACTTCTTAAAAGTTTGCCATGTAGTTATGAATATGATATACACATATATGCTTTTATGTATGACATTTTAGAATATGCAAAGAAAAGGCAAGCATCAGGCAAAGAGAACATCGTAAAGGAAGTGCGATTTGTATGTGACTTAAGAATTCAGAAGAACAATATGTTAGGTCTAGTGGTTATCAGGAGAATATAAGCACCCAGAAATTTACAGACCAGAAAAAAAGATGGAGAGTCAGGTCAATTTTCTGTGTGTCTTTCAGAATAAGATACTCTCAGCTTCTAGAAACTTGTGTTTCTGTGGTATGAAAACTCATGCATAATTGACCATTTTAACTTCTGTTCTCTTGTATAGCATGGTCAGCCACAGACTATAACTTGAAGTACTTCACAGGTATAGGTGGTAATAACATTAGAGACAAAAGGTAGACTGTTTGGAAAAGACCAGCAGAAAGAGAGAGAAGTGTAACAACCCCTTCTGCAGAGATGACATACTTGATTTTTTTTCAGACTGAGAAACATTGTAGATGTGTTCTGAGAGCCTCTTCTTTCATGCTTATTTTATTTCAGTTTTCCAGAATTACTAGGAATTCAGATTTTCATATATTTTAGACATTTTAAAAATTTAATGTAATCATATATATAAGATACTACTGAATCTCCAAAATTTTAACATGATTTTGACAGATCTTTATCATATATGCACAGAACATATGAAATGTAAAATAAAATCAAAACTTCAATCTGAGTTAATTACATCAATACATATTGACAGATTTGATGTGTTTCTCAACTTTAAAAGTAGGTTCTCTTTACCTGAGAGAAAGGAGACACTAAGGAGCCTAAAAAGTCAGAAAACAAGTTATTTTTAATGTATAATCCTGAAAAAAATCCATCTTGAGGGAATAAAGTTTCTGCTGTATACTGTCAGTAAACAAGTCGATCACATAGAAGTGAAGATACACAAGGTAAAATTCAAACAGAATTCCAAATGACTGCACTAAATTGCCAAGCAACAAAGTTAACTGTTTCAAAGAAATGACAGATATCTTCATGCTCTCCCACAGAGAGAAGGTAGATCCAGACCCTATAAATGTCCTAGATGATCTGAATCCATCATAGTGACCACTGACCATGTTGTATGGAGAAGTGACTGAGAAGTAGCAGTGGAAATGGGGGCATCCCTGGGGAAGAAATAAGGAGTCACCAGGAATTGATCTGCAGTCTTCCCCTGTCTGCTAATGTTAGTATGCCTAGGTGATGAAAAGGACTGACTCATTTGGAGAATGATAAATAGCAACAATCACAGACATTTGCAAAGTATTGATTTCCTTGAGACTTCCACAGGTTTTCATATGAATAATCTAATTTATAACCCAGCAGTTCCTACGATGAGTCTGGTTAGTCTGCTGTATACGTCTGGTATTCCTCACATGTCATGGAAGAGGAAACTGAGAAGTTTCCAGACCTGGAATATATTAAATGCATGGTCTTTGGGGAATACTAGAACAAATGGTTCCAGATTACATGGATGACTCATAGTAAAATCACTGGATGCCTCCAATCGACCCTCAGATCTAATTAAGTATAAATAATTGTTAGTACAATTCTTATTAATATAACTTAAAATGAAGACAATTATCAAGTAGTTCTTAAAAGAAATAATATAAAATGTACAATGGTAATTTGATAGTGATAAAAACCAAGTAATTATTTATGCCAGTCACTCTTCTAAGTGCTTTACTTATATTTCCTCATAACTACTCCATGATGAAGGCAGTATCATTATCTCTATCTTTCAAAGACCTAAACTGAGGCAGAAAAGGAACCAAGGTCACACTACTGATAAGGGAGAACAGAGACACAAACCTGGGCATTCTGAACCCAGAATCTTTTTAATCTTGGTGGGGAAGGGGGAGGCGGTACTAGAGACTGAACCCAGAGGCATTTTACCACTGAGGTACATCCCCAGCCCTTTTTATTTTTTGTTTGATACTGGGTCTTTCTAGGTTGCTGAGGTACTTGCTAAATTACTGAGGCTGTCCTCAAACTTGTGATCCTCCTGCCTCAGCCTCCCAAGCCACTAGGATTATAGGCTTGAGCCACCACGCTTGCTCCTTCTTGAATTGATGAAAAAATACATTCAAATTTTAGACTCTGAAAAAAGAAAGTGAAGAAAGTTTTGGGATGATGATAATGCATATAGTGATAGGAATTTGAGTTACATAGATATATGCACTGTCAAAACTCAGTGGTGGGCTGGGGTTGTGGTTCAGTTGGTAGTGTGCTTACCTAGCATGAGTGAGGCACTGGGTTTGATTCTCAGCACCACATATAAGTAAATAAAGGTCAATCAACAACTAAAAAAAATTATTAAAAATAAAGCCTCAGTGGCTACACTGCATTTCATTTCATTTATATAATTGTCACATCACAAGAAAAAAAATCTGTAAATAAATATTAAACTCTAGTTAATGATATTAGATTACTGAAGCACTGAGAAGGATGTATACAAATATCTGTAATTTACTTTGAAATACACCCATAAACAAGATGTGTTAATGGAAATATGGGTAGATAGATATGATGATACAAGTATGATAATATGCTGATAGAATGCTCAGTATAGTTGGACACTGTTATGGTTTAGATATGAGGTGTTCCCCCAAAAGTTCACATGTGAGACAATGCAAGAAAACTTAGAAATGAAGTGATTGCATTATGAGACCCTTAACCTAATCAGTGCATCAATCCCCTGACCAGGATTAACTGGATGGTAACTGTAGGCAGATAAGTGTGGCTGAAAGAGGTAAGTTCCTAGAGGCAGGTCTTTAGGATATATATATCTTGCCTGTGGTGAGGGGAGTCTCTCTCTTTCTGCTTCCTGGTGCCATGTTCCCAATTGTTTTTCTCTTCCACATACCTTCTGCCACACTCTTATGCCATGATGTTCTGCATTATCTCAAGTCAGGAGGTGTGGAGGGAGCTATCTTGAGATCTCTGAAACCATGAGATGCAAAATAAACTTTTCTCTGTATTGTTTTTGTAATGTCTTTTGGACACAGCAGTGAAAAAGTTGACTAAAACAGATGTGCTGGCACTCATCTGTAATTCTTGTGATTTGGATGGCTGAGGCAGGAGGATCACAAGTTTGAGGCCAGCCTCAGTAACTCAGTGAAGCCCTAAGCAACTTAGAAAGACCCTATCTTAAAAATTAAAAAATTAAAAGTACCAGGATTGTAGCTCAATGACCCTATCTCAAAAATTAAAAAATTGAAAGTGCCAGGAATGTAGCTCAATGATAAGACATTCCTGGATTCAATTCCCAGTACCAAAAAAAAAAAAAAAAAAGAATGTTCAGGGAACATTTTTGTATTCACTAACCAAAGAGAGTTTTGCCAGCCACCCAAGAAATTCCTCCATGTGCCCACACTAATCACAGCCTTTATCCTGCCCTCTTTAAAGAACAGTGATGTAAGTTATACTCTATGTATATATAATATATCAAAATACACTCTACTGTCTTGTATTTCTAAAAAGAACAAATTTTAAAATGGCAAAAAAAAAGAAGAATGACTTTTTGTGGCACCTTATGGTTTTATCACCCAAGTCTGCATCCCTAGACAAGTAGTATTTTGGTTTGATCCTTTTTAAGTTTGCTGTATTGGCTTCCATTCCTTCCTTTCTCTTGTAATGTATCTGTTGAAGGATGGACCCAGGTTGTTTCACATTCAAGTTTTCTAAACTTGACTCTGATGTTTAAATCTCATGGTACAATTTAATATGTTCCTTTATCCTCTATATTTCCTGAACAATGGCAGCTGAATCCAGATTGATGTTCAGATTCCAGCCCTTTGACAAAATAAAGTGGTGGTATGTTCTTTCACATAATGTGTGCTTCTCACTTTTGAGGTTTCAGTGTTGTTTTGTTTTGTATTGGCAGTTTTTTTTTGCATTCTATGCCCAAGTTCATTAGTGCATTTTGAATAGGTTAGTGATATTCTAATTTTATTCCATTGTCTTTATTTATTAGCCAGTTGTACACTTCATAAAGGAAATGTAAGATAAACAATCTTAACTTATATGGTAAGTAATGAATTGGTAAGTAATGAATTCACAATAATGAATCGGTTATCTGTCATCCTCAGATGATGACCAATTAACTTTCTTTTTAAAAATTATGAACTCATGGACTTAAATGTATTTAAACATTACCCTCATTAACACTCAATCTGTTTCTCCTTCAACCCATGGAAGCTTTTTCAAAATGGCCTCTCGGCCTTTTGTTCTCAGTAAATTCCTTGCCATGTGGTAGGTCAAGATGTTCCACTTCATCTTCCTACTCCATACCTGGAGCAGCCGACTCTCCAAGAAGCCCTAGTTTCTTTTAGTAGAATATGCTATTTCAAGGCCATAACCCAGGCACTAAGGATGTTTTCTCATTGTTACTAGGGACTTCCATACCAAGAGTCCTCATTCTCAAAGACCCTAAGGATAAGATTAGAATATCTCATCATTTGTGCTTACCTATAATAACTGTACAACAGTCTCAGAATAACAATAATAATAATAGCACTACAAATTATGATTGGAGAAAACAGTTAAAAATTCTTCTAAGTCTAACTTCATTTTCTCACTTTTTTAATAGCTGTATTAGATCTATGTTGATATTCACACAACCTTTACATATGTAATCTCCTCTTTTAATTCTCACTTAGTCTTAGTTCCACAAACAACCATGAATTTCATACTCACTACCAATTATTTGGGGGTGGGAGTACCAGGGATTGAACTCAGGGCCACTCGACCACTGAGCCACATCCCCAGCCCTATTTTGTATTTTATTTAGAGACAGGGTCTCACTGAGTTGCTTAGGGCCTTGCTTTGTGCTGAGACTGGCTTTGAACTCACAATCCTCCTGCCTCAGCCTCCCAAGCTGCTAGGATTATAGGTGTGCGCCACCTTGCCCAGCCCTCACTACTAATTCTTTTTTTTTATTAGCTACACATGACATTACAGTGATCTTGGCAATTCATACATTTGAATCAATTGAGGTGTAATTTCTCATTTTTCTGATTATACAGATTGCAGACTCACATTGGTCATATAGTCACCTATATACATACAGCAATCATAATGTCTATTCTATTCTGCTGCCCTTCCTATCCCCCCTTCCCTTCCCCTCCCCTCCCATCACTTCTCTCTATCCAATCTAATGTGACACACTTTTTTTTCTTTTTCTCTTCACAACATCATACATGTATTCTGTATAACAATGAGGTTCTCCTTCCATCTTCCATGCAACTCCCCTTCTCTCTCCTTTTCCCTCCCACCTCTCTTCCCTATTTAGTGGTAATCTTCTTCTCATGCTCTCCCTCCCTATCCCATTTGGAGACACCCCCCCTTACATAAGAGAAGACATTCAGCATTTGTTTTTTAGGGATTGGCTAACTTCACTTAGCATAAATCTGCTCTAATGCCATCCATTTCCCTGCAAATGCCATGATCTTGTTATTTTTTAGAGCTGAGTAATATTCCATTGTGTATAAATGCCACATTTTTCTAATCCATTCATCTATTGAAGGGCATCTAGGTTGGTTCCACAGTCTAGCTATTGTGAATTGTGCTGCTATAAACATTGATGCCTCACTACTAATTCTTGTGTTAATGTCTCTTTAATCTTTTTGGCAATCTTGATCTCTAACAAAGATCCGAGAGAATAATTTCCTCAAGTTTTTGCTCATTGATCACAGTTTATGACAATCTTATTGGATGTAAAAGCTCTCACTCATAGTTTATTTTCTAGAGTACCTTAAATATGTTATTCCATTTTATTCTGGCATTAAGCTTTGCTGTCTAATTCTGATAATAATCTAATTGTTTTCCTTCGTAAATCACATATTTGAACCTCAAAGGCTAAATAAAATTTTTATTTTTCTTTAAATCCTGGGAATTTATCTGTATGTACTCGTGCTGGTAGTTCTGGGTCATGGTGTGCTTTCTCTCTGTAGTTCGAAATATTTCAGGGAATGTTTCAGAAAAGTTTTCTTGACTTTGTTTTAATACTTATTCTTCTTCTCCAGAACCTCCTGATATTAATATTTCAGATCTTTCTTATTTTTTATATTTGCTACTTCTCTCAAGTGCTTTTTATTTTTCTTTTGGTTTTTAAATTACATTTCCTTTTTTACCTTCTAGCATGTCTATTTGCTCTAATGTTTCTTCTGATTTTGTCTTCATTTATAAAATGAGATTTTTTTTCCCCTTTTCATTTCAGTTCCTTTGTTTTAATTCTGTCACCCATTTGCAGGGTGTTTTATTTTTAATTCTGATGAATTATGTTCTTTCATTTTTTTATCATTTTCTTAATGTCTTTTAGTTCTTTTGAAATACTACCATTACTGCATTTATTCTTTTTAGCATGTCTCCCAAGGTGCTTACATTCTCATTACTGCCTCCATCTTCCCATGAAAATGCTGAAGCCCAGAGAGTGGTTAATCATCCAAGTTCACTTTTCCAAGTTAGAGAAACAATGTAATTTTAAAACCAAATTTGCATTCCAGTGTTTCCTTTGGAGAAAAGTAGGAAAGGGGGGTCACAAAACCAACCAATTAACATTAGACCAAGAATTCACAAACTAGGCTATCCTTGCTCCAGAAAAGTTTCTTTCAGGTGACTGTTCTCCCTTTCATATTTCAAAAGCAAATAAACTATAAATTTAGTCAGAAGAAACTGTACCAAACAACACTCTTTCAAAAAAAAAAAAACTTAATGAGTCTCATTTTATTTCTTCTGTAGTGTCAGCTCAGCTTCTCCTTTTGAGGTCTTCCCTACAAAAAAGAATCATCTCTGACTCTGTTGTGAATCAAAGGGAAAGATCAATGACATATTGAATTAATATGAAAGGGCATTTCAAATGCAGACACCACCAACACCAACCCTGAGCATAAAACTATCTTCACTGAAATATTTAATCAATTGTTTGATGTCAAACAATATTACTTAATTAGATATTTGTCTCTCTTCACATAAAAGGACAGACTACAGTATTTTTCAGAGGAATGGATTTAACAATTTCCTACCAATAAAATAGAACTTTGCCCTAAAAAATATTTTAACCATTTGAATTTAAAAAGCAATTTTTCCCATAATTATTTCCCATTTCTTTCAGATAGAAAAATAATGTAGTTAATATTAGTAAATTGAATATTTTTTACATTAGGATAAATGTTTCTGAAAGTAAATATTAAGATAAATGCCTATGAAAAACAATTATCTTACACAAAATGTAGAAAAAAATGCAAGCAGTCATTTGATTAAAGGACACAAATCTCTGAGAATTTTGTTGTTAGTGGAGTTTTGATTTGGTTTGCAGGGTGGGATTCTTGTTTTTGGTACTTGAAATTGAACCCAGGGATGCTCTACCAATGACTTACATCCCTAACCCTTTTTTATTTGTTTATTTTAAGATAGGATCTCATTAAGTTGCTGAGGCTACAGGCATGAGCCACTATACCCAGATGAGCATTTGAGACAGACAGATAGATAGATAGATAGATAGATAGATAGATAGATAGATAGATAGATAGATAGATAGATGGTGTAAAACCTGGATAAATGTAGCAGAAAATGTTATTTTAGGTCTTGCCTCCTATATAAAACCTCTAAAAGTCCAGAAAAATCCTCATAGACTTTTTCCAAGAAGAATTTTCTGTGCAATGCCCTACTTGCACCCAAGTTCATTCTCAAAGAGTACAAAGGCAGTGGCCCTGTCCTCAGGCTGCTAGGTGATAAGCAATGCATAGGGAATCACTGATAATGCTAAAATATGACTTGGGGATGGAAAAGAAAGCCGTATAAAAGAAAAAAAAATGAGAAACCAAAATTAGAAGAATCAAAGTGAAGTCATAGATAAGACAAAGAAGAAAAAGAAATGTTTGGGAGCCATCAAAAATCATCCACACCCTTTAAAAGAGACTTGTCATAACCATCACCATCCTCACCATGTGGAGTCATCATTTATTTTGTACTTGGGTACCAATCACTATGTTTGGTACTTTACATGCATCCTTTATTCTTACCACAACCACACAAAGTATCCATTCCCATTTAAAATCACAGATTAACTAGTATGCAAATATCAGGATCAGTATTCATGACATCCAAAAAGTGGCAACAACCTTAAGACCCATCAATAGATGAAATGGGAAACAAAATTTGATATAACCATATAATGGATTATTATTTGGCAATTAAAAGAAATAAGATAGATACAAGCTACAGAATGGATAAATCCCAGAAGAGACTATGCTAGGCAAAAAAGCCAGTCACAAAAGACCACATATCATTTCATTTACATGAACATTCTATAGTAGGTAAATCTTTTGAGAAAGAAAGTAGATTATGAGTTGCCTAAGGCTGGGGGCAATGGGCAGAATTAGAAAATGGTTGCTAAAAATATGCGATTTCTTTTTGGATGATGAAACCACTCTAACATTGATTGTAGTGATGCTTGCACAATCTATGAATGTATTAAAAACCATAGAATTGAACATTTTGGGTAAAATGCAAGGAATGTGAATCATATCTTAATAAAGCTGGTATTTTTTAAATTATGTATTGAATATATCTGTCACTCCTTGAGGAAAAGAGCCTAAGGTTGATTTTTTTCAGGTATAAGAACTAGCCCATTCTTGAGTCATTTAAAGGGCCCTAAAAATAAAGCAGAAAAATCTCTGGAAGCCAGAGATTTGAGTTCTAGCATTCTCTACTAATTAGCTGGCATGATCTTGAAATATATACATACTGCTTTGTAGGTGCCGTAGTGTATAATTTCCTTCCTTTTCTTCAACCAAGAAATTCTAACTTTTCTCCCATCCGTTTTCTTTTCTATATTTCCACCACACACTGTTTGTATTGAGGCTTTTCTCACTTCTAGATAAGTGTAATCACTTTCTAACCAGATCTCTCTGCCTTTATTCTATGACCACTCCCAATTCCCCAGCCACACTACCAATCTCTTTAAAAATAAGTACCATTAAGATCACTGCCCTGCCTGAGGACTGGGGTTGTGACTCAGTAGTGGAGTGCTTGCCTGGCACTGGTGAGGCACTGGGTTCAATCCTCAGTACTACATAAAAAAATGAATAAATGAAATAAAAGCATTGTGTTCATCTACAACTAAAAATATTTTAAAAAGAAAAATATTACTTCCTCGCCTGAAATCCTTTCATGCCTCCTGTAATTTGTCCCCCAAAAGCTCATGTGCTAGAACTTTGCTTCCCCAATGTGGTAATGTTAAGAGGTTGTAGGGCCTTTAAGAAGTGGAGTAATTAGTGGGAAATAATTCGCTCATTGGGGGAATTTAGTTCTCACGGGATCCCTGGTTGTTTCTCACTAGAGAGGTTGTTAAAGAGTCTGCTTTCTGAATCACTCCCCTTTGGCCTCCTTTCTCACCATGTGATCTCTCCCTCTCACACACATCACCTCCATTGTGAAGCCATTCACCAGGAGACCCTCATCAAAGGTAAAGCAATGCCAGTGCCATGCCCTGAACCTCCAGAACTGTCGATAAATAAATCTCTTTTCCTTATAAAGTATCCAGTCTTAGAAATTTTGTTATAGTAACAGAAAATGAACTTCTCATAGTACGAAGGTTGGTTACTTAATTACCCATTCCATGACATCCTAGCTCCTAGCCTCAGCTGTCAAATATCTATCCAACAGAGATAATATGCCCTTAGTCCCAGCAATATTAGGTCAGAGGGTTGGAGGTCTCTTACATATGGCACAGTTTCTCACATATCCACAGTTTCTCCACCATTCCCTCCATGGAACTTCCCTTTCTCCCCTTCTAACCACTGTGAATGCTTAGACCAAAAGCACTTCATCTGGTTGCCTCAGAGGTGGTAGCCAAAGTGGGTACTAGCTGAAAAAAAGCAAAGGAACTTTCTCTAGCAATTAAAATGATTTTTATTTTGATGGGGGTATGTTTACATGTGTGTATACATTTGTCAAAATTCATTGAACTATATTACAATATGTACATTTTATTAAACTTTTCATGTTATGCCATAAGGAAAAAAAATCAATTCAAAAGCATCTTTTTGTATAGGAAGTTTCCCTGAATCCCACACCTAATGCAGGCTCATTTAGATTCCTCTCTGCAGTGTCCCCTTAACACTCTATAACTACTTCTACCATAGGATTTAACTTATCCCACTTTACATACACAACTATGGAATTATTTGTCTCTCTTGCCAGACTCTAAGTTTTAGAGAGCAAAACACCAGATCTTATTAGTTTTGTTTCCCCAACACTCCCTGTGCCTTTGTGGCATCTTCAGTACCACAATAAGCATATCGAACATATCTACCAAATTAATTCCAATGAAATTTAATGGTGGGCAGAAGATAGTGGAGGTAGCTGGCAAGGTGAAGACAGTAAAATTTCTGAGACTAAAAACTAAAGGAAGGAAAGAAAGGAGAGGGAGGGAGGAGAAAAGGGAGGGAGGAAGTTGGTAACACAGTAAAAGGGAATAATTAACTGCAATTGGAATTAATTTACAAACTACTCAAACCCTTATGTTACCATTTTCCATCCTGCTGACACATATATACAACCCCACACCATTACTTTCTTTACTGATCCTTTAAACTGTTTATATGAAGATTTGTTTCAAGTCTCAGGGGACACCTTCCCAGTGTGAGATTGTCTGTTTATTCTCCTTTAAACCAAATAGATGGTCCTGAAATCAGACATTTGGAAGCCATTCTCATAGTGAACTTGTGCCCCATGAATGATCAGCAGGAATGATGGCAAATCAATTTTCCAGGAAAGGTTTCCCTTGCTTCTTGTTTAGAAAATTCAACTCTAATCTCTTCAAAATGCATGTCTAAGTGAGTTTTACCATCCCTATAATTAACTTCATTTAGATAAATATTAGTCTCCAGGAATTTTATATTATAAACTTGGCTATGGTTGCATGTTTCAAGAAGGCCCTAATTTACTATAGGAATCAGTAAAATGTTAACAAGCATTGACAGCTTAGTAGGTGCCACCAAGGACAGTAGAATCCAAAAAGGATCATGCTACATATAGGCACCTCTGTCCTTTCTAGGTTATCATCTTATCACTTGTTCCTCTAGATTTTTTAATCTAGAGGCACAGCCTTATCATGGGTTAACTGTCAAATTCCCCCTCAGATTATACTATTCCCCTCTGTCCTTCCCAATCAGCACCTCTGCCAAAAAAAAAAAAAAAAAAACTTCTGTCAAGAAAGAACAGAGTCATTTATTTATTCAATGGCAAAATTGACTGAGACAGATTTTATCTTCTCTTATGAACAATCCTAAAATTCTGAAAACCAAAAAACTTTTTGAAGTTTGATGCAAAGTCATTTGACAGTACACCCTGGCCTGAACTGACATGAGACTATTTGTTGTCAACCTCGCACTTAATATAAATATTGACCATTGTCTGATTATAGGAAGTTGTCACATTGGCAGTATTATATAACAAACACTATACATAATGTTTCACCTTTCTAAAATCCAAAATTATCTGAATAGCAAAATACTTCTGGCATCATTGTTCTAGATATGAGATTGTAGGTCTCATAATACTGGAATACTAGGTGGATAAATTTGCTGTAGGCACCCACAATAGCATTTCAGGGTTCACCTGGAAAGAGCAAGCACCATGGCAGCTTCTAGGTATCTAATAGAGGTGACAAGCAGGAATCGGGGCACACCTGCCTGGTAGTGCTGTCCCTAAGAGCCTCACTTCATTCAGGGGGCTTGTATTCCAGCAGCTCCAAACCACAGGAAGCATGTTTATCCATCATCTTGCTCTTGAAAATAATTGTTAGGAGATGGTAAAGAAAAGAGGGACCTGAAACAGAGCTCGAGAGCACCCAGGAATAGCCATAGTTGGTTGTCATCTCCAAAGCAGTAGGTCAGATCAGTGAATTCTTGCCCCCAGTTAATCACACCAGTTTGTTGATATCATACACAAATATCAGGAAGTCGAACCAAATCATAAATTTGGTATTGAAGGGTTTTTTTAACATTTTTAGTTGTAGATGGACAAATACCTTCATTTTATTTATGTGGTGCTGAGGATTGAACCCAGTGCCTCACACACGCTAGGCAAGTGCTCTACCACTGAGCTACAACCCTAGTCCAGTATTGAAGTTTAACAAACAGAACAGTACAAATCATACATATATCACTAGATGAATTTTTACAAATTAAATATAACCATGTAACCAACATCCAGTTCCAAAAACAGTATATCTCTACTACTGAAGAAATGTACCTCATGTTTCCTTCCAAATTATTATCCCCTTTCCCACCTCTCCAAGATCAAACACAATCCTGAATTCTAAGTCTATTTTTTTCCAGCTCTATTTTTCTTCTTTTCTTTCTTTTTTCTGTGCTGGAGATTGAAACCAGAGCCTCACACATGTTAGTCACTACTCTACCATTGAGCTCTACCTTCAGCCCCCAGTTTATTTCTTTTTTTAAATGCTGGGGATCAAACTCAAGGTCTCACACATGGTAGGCAAGTGCTCTACCACTGAGTTACAGTCCTAGCCCCCAGCTAATTTTTAAAATTTTTTTAAATTAGAGCTTTATAGTTACACATAGTACTTGGGTTCATCCCGATAAACTCATACATACATACATATGGATTTCAGTTCATATTTTCTTTCCTGTGCTCCCTCCCCTCTCCTATTCTTTTTCCTCAACTCTACTAGACTTCCTTTAGCTCATCTATTTCCCAGCTTGATTTTTAAATTAAGTTCACCAAATATTTTGCCATTAGGTTGACACAATATTTGTGATGAACAGATTTCCTCCCCACCTTCTAAAGGAGAGACAGAGTTAAGACATAACAACCACATACAGCTCAAGAAGTACAACCTAATCCTCACCTGGAATTGCTTCAAAATCAAACCCTGGGACTGGGGATGTAGATCAGTGGTAAAGTTCTTGCCTAGCATGCTTGAGCCCCTGGGTTTCATCCTCAGCACTGCAAAATTTTAAAAATCTTTCATAGAATATAAAAAGAAAGCTCGCCTGCAATAAGGAGCACAGACACTGAATTTAAACAAATTGATTCAAATATATGTATCACTGAAAGCTTGTAAAATGCCATTTTTTAATTAAGATAAAATTCACATAACACAAAACTCACCATTTTAACCATTCTAAAATGTATAATTCAGTAGTATATTCATAGAATTGTGTGAAAAAAAACTAACTGTAGAACATTTCTGTCACATCAAAAAGAAGCCCTTTACCCTGTTAGCAGTCCCTTCTAATTCCTTCTTCTGCCCATTCCCTGGCAATCAGCCTCCATAGATATGCCTATTCTGGATATTTCATATAAATAGAATCGACCAATATATGGCCTTTTATGTCTGACTTCTCTCACTTAGTATATTTCCAAGGTCCATCCATTCTGTAGTAGGTGTCAATGCTGCATTTCTTTTTGTGGTTGAATAATCCCATTATATGGATACACCACATTTCATTTATCCTTTCCTCAATGGATGGACACTTGAGTTGTTTACTCCTTTTGCCTATTGTGAATAATGCTGCTTACAGCATTTGTGAACAAGTTCTTGTGTGAAGGTGTTTTCAATTATCTAGAGTATACCTGGGGAATGGAATTTCTGGGTTATATAGTAACTGTAAAATTTTGAGGATCTGCCAGACTGTTTTCCAAATTGGCTGCAGCTTTTACATTCCTACCAGCAGCATATGAGGGTTCCAATTTCTCCACATCCTTACCAACACTTACTATCAGATGTTTCTTTTTATTATTATTATAGCCATCCTAGTGGAGTGATATCTCACTGTGGTTTTGATTTATTTCCCTAATGACTAAGGTGTTGAGAATCTTTCATGTTTTTAATTGCCCTTTTTTCCCCCAATAAAAGGGCTTGAACCCTGGGCCTCATACAAGCTAGTAGGCACTTTACACCACACCTCCAGCCCTTTTCAATTTTATTTATTTTACTAAGTTGCCCAGGATGACCCTGAACTTGGAATCCTCCTGCCTCAGTCTCCCAAGTAGCTGGGATTACAAGTGCGAGCCGCTGCATCTGGCTCTTTATAGTCAATTGTAAATCTACTATGGAGAAACGTCTATTCAGATTTTTGCCCACTTCTAAAGTGACTTGTTCAACTTATTGTTGAGGCATAAGAATTCTTTATACCTTCTGGATACTACATCCTTATCAGATACAACTTTTGAAAACAGTTTCTTCCATTCTATATGTTGTCTTCTCACTTTATTATGTGCTTTGATACACATAAATTTTTAAATTTGATAAAGTTTAATCTATTTTTTCTTTTGTTGGTATGATTGTGGTGTCATATTTAAGAAACAGTTGCCTACTCCAATACAAGTGAAGATTTATACCTACATTTCGTGTAGTTTTGAAAAATACTATTAATCATCTTTTAATTTATATAAGATGAATATTACACTAAAGTGATATT
The DNA here is from genome assembly GCF_052094955.1 of Ictidomys tridecemlineatus. NCBI lineage: Eukaryota > Metazoa > Chordata > Mammalia > Rodentia > Sciuridae > Ictidomys > Ictidomys tridecemlineatus. The sequence continues at coordinate 47,593,723 of NC_135478.1, forward strand.
TCCTTATTATAAATGCCAAAAAATAAAGAAAGAAAATACACAAAATATATGTTAATCTTCTAAAGCATAATGGTTTAGAATATGGTCACTGTACTGAAATCCTAGGTTCTACTTTTAGTCTCCATGTCTAAGAATCTCCTCTTGAGAATCTGTATACCTGATTGGGAATGAGCATTTCAAATTATATGTGTGTTTTATATATTTATATAGAATTATATAACTATATCTTTATAGATATGGACATACTATTATATCATTAAAAACCATTAATGTGAAAACTTTGTGTAAACCAATACAGTCCCATACCCACTAAGCCATACAGAGGCAAAAAGTATATGAGTGGCAGGTGACCCATCCACTGATTTAATATTAAAAATATACATATAATCTTGAAAAAAAAACAATCCCAGTTACCTAATATTTCAAAGCCTCAATTTTCACCTCTGTAATATGGAGATAATGATGCCTGCCTCAAAGATGATGAAGATTAAATATAATGTTTGGAAAGTCATAATGGCATCTGTCACACAGACCATACTCAGCAAATGTTAACTGTTATTATTTTTAGTGTACATTAAAATTGTTATTTAGTAATTTAAAAAATGAAATTGCCTTAGGACCCTTTCCATTTTTTTCTTGCTTATAGAATAATAAGTTCTAGCCAAGCAAATGAGCAAATAATGGTTTGAGCTAAAGGTAAATAGTCTAGGGAGAAATCTATAGGATTAGAGAAATTAGAAACTTTAGAGAAGATAAAGACAAAGAAGTGTTAATTTTCCCATTCTTGGGTTAAACTTGTACATTACCACTGAGCTTTTTGAGAACTAAACAGTTAACTTCAGCAAGTTATTTAATCAAAAAATTGTCTGATTATTCCCTTGCTTACTGGGTAGGCAGCACAATGCATTACAAAGAATAAGAACTAGGAAACCTCAATTTTGGCTCTAACTCCACTACTAACCTGTAACCCTAGAGATTTGCCTTATTCTGTGGCCTTGTGTGTCCTATTTGAGGAAAGAATGGGAGGAAGAGAGGAATAAGGAATAAGGAGGGAGGAAAGAAGAAAAGGAGGGAGGGAGAGAGAGCAAGAAAGGAGGGAGAAAGGAAGGAAGGAGGAAGATGAAAGGGGTACAGGGAGGGAGGGAAAGAAATGTCCCCCCAATTCTGAAAGTCAGATTGTTTGGGACTATATTTTGAAATCTCTTTTCAAATCTATAGCAAGTAACATCATTCTGCCAGTTTCCAAGCTATTTGTGTGTGCTAACCTTTGTGATAGCATTTCTATCACATTTGGCTTTTGGAAATAATCCCTTGCCCCCAGAATAATATTCTTTTCCATGTTTGGCATCTCTTTCCAAAAGCCAGGCATCCATACATCTGAAAGGAAGGCAGGCTCTGTGCCAGGCTCACAGATGGGCATAAATGTTGACTGCTCAAGGACTCTGTGGGAAATCAAAGGGGAAAATGTGCAGTCTAAATGTCCCTTGAGAATCACTGTGAGCCCATAGCTTGGGGAAATTGTGTTAGCCCCAACCAGAGTAAGTTTTGGAAGAAAATAAAAGGCCCCTACCATTTCACAGGGTGTATGGCTGGCCAGCTCACATCAAGCAGAAAGCAATCACAAATATGTTTAAATTTTTTGTTCTTACCACTTGCTTCTGAGAGAGAAATACGTATTTAAACAGCTCATTCACTCACACATTTGTGGCCTGCTCAAGGACTCTGGGAAATCAAAGGGGAAAATGTGCATTTATAACTCATTTAATGAATATAAAGTCACAACCTATGATGTGTCACTATCCTAGGCAAAGTAAATATAACAGGGAACAAAGTAAAGCTCCTGTACTTGTGAAACTTACTTGCCAGTGGAGAAGACAAATAATAGGCAAACAAGTAAGTAGATATGTGCATACATGTATCCATATATTCATGTGTGTGTGCATGTGTGCATATGCTTATATATCACCTTAGTTGTGTGTATATGTGTCAGATAGTAAGGTTTTGATAACAGATGTAGCAGAGAAAGTAGTATACAGAGTAAGGGGAAAGGTTTGAATGCAAGTTGCTATTGTAAAGAGGATGGTCAGAGTGAACTTCAGCAATTATGTGACATAAAAAAACAGAACTGAAAGATGAGAAAGTGAAACACCTGGAGGAAGAACATTCTAGACAGAAAGAACAATACATGCAAAGGCCTTGAGGTGAGAATACTCATGTTGTATATAAGGAACAGTAAGGAGGCCAGTGTGACTGACTCAGAGAAATCAAGATGGAGAGGAGCAAGAGGAGGGTGCCATGGTATGAGGGGAGGGCACAACACGAAGGGCCCATGGGACATTATAAGGACTTTTTTTTATTCTGAGCAACATGGGAATCTACTGAGTGATTCTGAACATAAAAAGCGATATGATCCAACTTTGTAACTCAACAGGATGAGGTAGGAAGATGGCTTGCATTTGAGGCCAACTTCAGCAACTTAGCAAGGCCCTAAGCAACTTAGTGAGACTCTGTCTCAAAATAAAAAATAAAAGGGCTGGAGATGTGGCTCAATGGTAAGACCCTGTGTTAAATCCCTAGTACCAAAAAAAAAAAGTGATGGGGGCTTCAACAGGGGTAGCAACTGGGAAGGTAATTAAATGGAGCTGGAATCTGAATAGATTCTGAAGGAAGGGCCAATAGAATGTGCTGATAGATGCAATGTAGGGGCAGATATAAAGAATATAGAGAAGTCAAACATGACTACAAAGTTTTGAGGCTGATCATCTAACTAGAAGGAAGGCTCTGGGAGGAACAAATAAAGGGCAGGTGTGTATAGTGACTCTGGAATTCAATTTGGGGCATGCTGATTTTGCAGTGCATCTTGGGCATCCAAGAGGAGATTGATAGATAGCTCTGGAATTCAGAGGGAAAGCTCTTGCTGGAGACATAAATTTAGTAGTTGATGACATGTGTATAGGATTTAAACCCATGAGACTGGGTTAGGACCCCTGGGAGTATGAAGAAGAGATATCTCAGTCTGGGGGCTCACCAACATTAAGAGAACAGGAAGATAAGGAGGAAGTATGGAAGAAAACTAAGAAGTGTGGCCAGTTAGGTAGGAGGAGCATAAAAAGAGGATGTTCCAGGAGTCAGATGAAGAAAGATGTGGGATCATTTCAAATCACATCAAATGCTCCTCATTGGTCAAGGTGAGGACTTGAGAGTCAAACATATATTGTACAATTCTATTTACATAAATGTCCAGAAAAGGCAAATCCATAGAGATGGCCAGTAGGTTAGTGGTTATTAGGCACTGACAGTAGGGAGAATTGGGGACTACCTGTTCATGATATGGGGTTTCTTTGCAGGGTTATGAGAATATTCTGAGATTAGAAAGTGCTGATAACTGTGTAATTTTGTGAACAAACACTAGGTCATAGATTTAGAAGAGTGAATAATATGGTGTGTAGATTATCTCAATTTTTAAAATTAAAAAAAAAATAAGAACTCAGTCTTGAATATTGGATTTAGCAATATAGAGGCCAAAGATCAGTTTGACAAGCATGGTGGGGATTACTGGAGTGAATTTAAGAAAGAATGAGAATGTTAGCTAGGCATGGTGACACACATCTGTAATCCCAGCTACCTATGAGGCTGAGACAGGAGAATTGCAAGCTGGAAGCCAGGTTGGGCAATTTAACAAGACTCTATCTCAAAAATAAAATGTTTTTAAAAGGGGCTATGGATGTGTATCTGTGGTAAAGAACATATACACAAGGCTTTAGATCTAATCCTCAGTACTGAATGAAGGAGACAGAGAAAGAAAAAATGAGAATGGTAAGATTTGAGTAATAATATGGACAACAACTATAATGAATTTAAACACCTAATAGGCTTAAATACATTAGTTCAAGACACAAGGAAAGAAATCACAAAAGAACCCAAAATCAAATTGGCAGATGCTAGGGAAATAACCCATTATTTTGAGACTAGTAAATACGGGAAAAATTTGTATCCTGCCTTTCCTATACAAACTGTACCACTAGAGACCCAAATAGTAGATGAGGATAAATTTCTCCCTTAAAAGACATTCCAGCTAATCAATGAAAAGGGAATGATAAAATCACAACACCACCATCTTGGAACTTGTAATGAATTATTGCATCTAAGCATTCTTTGATCATCAACACCCACTAGTATTTCAAAGACTTTGTGAGCCTCCTGATATAATAACATGCCACCACCTCTGAAATAGTCCTGGCCCCACACATCCCAAAATCATACCAATCAAGCCTCTAGGTTTAGCTACCAATTTTTAGAAAATTCAGAGGACACAGAAAATTATTCATCTACTTCATAGGCATACAAAGCAGCAAAAGTCAGACTCTGAAAAACTCAAAAGAATAGTTTTCTTCGAGATTCCTTCAACAAACAAATAACAAATTAGGGAAAGAGAGGAGGGGGAAAAGAGGAAAATTTTGCAATAAATGGACCATATTTGAATCCTGTTTTAATCAAACTGAAAAAAAGTTACAACATATATGAGACAAATAGAAATTTCAACACTAACTGGATATTTAATAATATTTAGAAATCATTGTTTTTAAGGTATTGGTTATAGTAAGACGACCCTTGTCTTTTTTTTCCACCCCCAGAAATTAGAGAAGTGGCACAAATTAGAGGAGATTGGCATCTGATGAGAGAATAATCCAGTATAAAAGGGAACCACCACAAGACAGTACTGGGGATTGAATCCAGGATATTCTGCATAATAGGCAAGCGATGAAGCTACACATCCACCCTTTTATTGTTTTTATTTTGAGACAAGGTCTCACTAAATTGCCTAGGCTGGCTTCAAAATTGCAATCCTCCTGCCTCAGCCTCCCAAGAAGCTGGAATTTCAGGAATGTTCCACTGCACCCAGCACAAAGGCCCTTGTCTTTTAATAATAATACACCCTGAAACATTTACAGATGAAATAATGTTGTATTCAAAATTTGCTTCAACATATGGGAAAGGAGAAGTGAACAAGGGTATAGATGAAGCAAAATTGGCCATAATTGACAATTGTTAAAGCCAGGCAAGGAGTACCTGGGAATTCATTATGCTATTCCCTCTTCTTTAATATGAGTTTAAAACTCACCATTAAAAAAACATGCTGGAAGAAAGATAGAAGGAGAGGCCCTGAAGGGACCAAGTACAGACAAAGAACCAGTAGAAGGACACTGAGAAATTAGATCATGGTTAGAAAAGAATATGTGGGAATAATGGGGTTTTCTGAAAAGTAACAGAAATTAGAGAAGGTTTACATCTGATGAGAGAATGATCTAGTACAAAAGGAAACCACTGGGAGACAGACATCAGGCAGCTCCCTGCAAGTAAGGGACACAGATTTTTTAATTTAAATTGTGTGTGTGTGTGTGTGTGTGTGTGTGTGTGTGTGTGTGTGTGGTGCTGGGGATCAAACCCAGGGCCTGGCACGTGCTATGCAAGTGCTCTACCACTGAACTATATCCCCAGCACCAGGGACACAGATTTCTTAAAAGAGGAAAACTGCCACTGACTTTGTTCTATTTAAGGGACCCACAGACAGGAATCTGGGGTACTTCTGATTCCTGGGAATCATTTTCCTAAAAACACTCTCCTTTCTATGATCAGAACTTAAACCAGCCTTGATTATTTCTTTTTTTAATTTGTTTTAATTAGTTACACATGACAGTACAATGATCTTGACATATCATACATTTAATCTAATGGGGTATAATTTCTCATTTTTCTGTGTACAGGTTGCAGAATCACATTGGTCATTAATTAATAATAATTCTACCTAGTAGCTAAGCAATACTCTTAAAGTCTTTCATTGTAATTTTTTAAATAATTTTTAATTTTTAAGAGGAAATAACAGAGAAAACAGGCAATAATTCCACTTCCCAGATATCCCTTGTTAATATTTTTAATAGAAGTAATAAAATGAAAACTAGAAATCTACTTCCTCATGCTGAGTTCTATTCTCTAAAAATAACCAGAGTTCTTTTATCTTTCTAGTAAAAATGCAAATATCACATATTTATATTTGAATAAAAATTTGTACAAAAAACCCAGCACACTACAAGTACAATTCTGTGCCTTACTCTTTGTGCTTAATAATATCTCTTGGAATCTTTATCAACACATTTATTTTAATGGCCACAGTGCATTTTTAAGTGTTTTGCTGTTCATCATATCTTAGTCTCATCAAAACTCATTGAGAAAAGAATATATCTATTTGGCAGATTTAAAAAAAAAAAAAAAAAAAACTGACCAGTACTGAGGCTAAGTGACAGGTCCAAGGTCTCCAGAAGATGGAAGCTGAGGCAATAGTAAGTGCTGGTTTCCTCTTACTCCCTCTACCACTGCGCCTCCCAGTGGCAGTCAGGTGACATTTTCTGCCCACAGCAACATGGTTGCCATCCAGCATAGGCTCTTCCTTCATATAGTACACCAATTCTTAGGAAATTTTTCATTTGAAATGAAGACAATCCTATACTTAAAGATAAGGTTATCTTTTATTAAACTTTTCTTTGTCAAAAAAAATTTATAACCATTTCTTTGGAATTTAAAATTCTACATAGAATATTAAGTTGTATATCTTACATCCTAAGCCTTTTATTATGGAAAGAAAAGACATGAATGCCCAGGGAAATTACCTTATAGATGTTTTTAAAGCGTTAGTCCAAAGTATGGATCATTTTCAAATTTTATGATTGTTAATCTTTAGTAGGACAGGGACCTTTCTGAGAATCTAATGAAAGCTACCAATCCTCTCCTATGACAAAAGCACAAACACAAATTCGTGCTTTCAATACTGGGGCACTCAGAGAATTTCTAAAGGCCATCCACAGGCCCCAGGTTAAAGGCTCTGAACTTTTGATTTCACCTTCCAATTTTTCTACACCCAGGTGTATCTACAACATTTTCAGCAGAGTCACAGCATACTTTAGATTCACTCTCACTTTAAACATTTATGCCAAAGCTTCTCAGCCTGGCTGGTTATTTAGGAATATCTCATAGTAAGCTCAATTTTCATAGACAATCTGAAAATCCTGAAACATTAGTTGCAGATTTTTTAAAAAACAAATTTTCCACTGAAATGTTGTTCAACAAGAAGATATTCAAGTTAGGATTTGACCTAGATTATGCAGTGATAACTTGATGTTCAATCTTTACCTACATTTCAAACCAAACAAAACAAAAAGTCAGGCTTTAGATACAGTGGAGAGGGAAACAGGATTTATCAGTTAATCATTGCCTTCAAAAACATAATGAGCCTTTGGGGTGAATTTTAAAGTTTACCCTGTGGCTTCCGGGTAGGCAGAAAACATCCCCTAAAGAAAACCATCTCTTCTACCATCTTTCAATTCCTCTACTCTAAAGGTATTCTTTTCTGAAGTGTCATAGGACACTACCTAGGCTCAGGTCCCCATACAAATGAAGTTTGCATATAGCATCATCATTAAATAATAGTAAATTACTATATCAATTTTTTCTTTACATAGTTAAAACTACCTTTAATTTTCCTTTTTTCCAGGTGACTTTCCCACGTCCTAGTCCAAAGTCACAAGTGCTTAATCAGTTGCCCAAAACTTTAAAGGGTTATTTTCAAATACTTCATAAAGATGACCCCTTTTTTTCACCTTCTAATGACAAGGTAAGAAAAAAAAGGGAGCGAGAATGTCATTTTCTCACCTCTAAGACCACTTCCATGTCCTTGACACCAATCCTAACTGCATCCCTCCATAAATAAACACCTTCTCCAACAAGAATCCTCCTCTATAATGAGTCACTGAGTGTTAGAGTAAGAACTAGAGCAGAAGCCCCTTGAACTTGGAAGATGATGATCCTGCTGTGTAGGAGACTGGCTGCCCAGTTAAAGCAAATCCTCAGAGCCACAAAAGTTCCTTTCTTCCCTTGCAGGGTTCACTGCACTCATTAAAACGTGGTTTCATGGAAGTAGGGGTTGTTGTTTTGGGGCCTCAAATTTGTTTCTCTGACTAGAAATTTTTGTTATGTGATTTTTTTGTTTGTTTTTTTGATTGGTTTTTTTTGGTAGTGCTTGCTGGGGACTGAACCCAGAGCCTTGTGCATGCTAGGGAAGTATTCAACCAACTGAGCTATACCCGCAGCCCTGTTTTGTTCTTAATTCAACAGAAATCCCGGAGTATAATGCCCCAGAACATATAGGTACAGGTATGAACCTGATTCAGTCTGAAATTACATTTAACTTTTAAAGGGATGTATGTTATTTAGCTTGCAAGGGGGTCTGTGGTAATGCAACCTTTCTTTCTTTTTTTCTTTCTTTTATGGTGCTGGGTATCAGACCCAGGCTTACACGTGCCAGGTAAGTGTCCTGGCACTGAGCACATCCCCAGCCTCTTCCCTCTTTCTTTGATTTCTATACTTAAAACAATCTCCAAAATCAGATTCAGATTCTCCCCCTCTTAGTGGCCACTTCCTCAGTAAACTGTTTTAAGGAATTAAATAGCTCGTGGAAAACCAGTTCTCCCACTTCATCCACTAACAGACAGGTTTAACCAGCCTGTCTGCCCATCTATCTCACTTGTACAGGTTTTTAGAAGGCCACCCAGGAAAGCATATGTAAGAAAAATTTCCCAGCTCACTGGGAAATTTCTGATTACCTAGCAATATGCACTTGTCCTTGGCTAACAAATGTCCTCACTTTTTAACATATATGCCTGGACTCAGCACTTTTCAGTTCTAAACCCCACTGTCCTTTCATTCTCTTGACAGCTAGCGTGTGTTCAAGGGCTCTCAAAGGTTGTGAACGGCCATGTTCCGGGAAGTGTGAACTGTGGTGCCACCATCCATTTCCCAGAGATGAGGGTCTTTGGGCAATTACCAGCAAGAGGTCAGACTTGGGTTTCCAAGTGGAGTGACCCAAATTCTAGAAGCAAGCATTTTAGCAGAGTTACCACAAGCTTCACATGCTGCCTGCCAGGAGCTGTACTTATTGCCCCCTACTCACAACACAAATCTATCATTTATAACCTGTGAGGGGGGAGAGGACTCATTATTACTAATCCTTTAGTTAATGTATCCACATTTTCTTTTTTTTCTTGATTCTTTTCCTTTTTTTTTTTTTTTTTTTTGTACTGGGGAGTGAACCACTGAGTTCCATCCCCAAGCCTCTTTTATTTTGAGATGGAGGTCTCACTGAGTACTAAGACTGTCCTCAAACTTAAAACTCTCCTGCATCAGTCTCCCAAGTCCCTGGGAAGACAGGTATGAGCCAGCTTGCCCACATTTTCTTAATATGAGCATATTTCTCAATGTATATAAGACCAGGAGGTAGATATTACTAACCCTATTTTTTAACCATGCCTCCTTCTTGCTGGTTGTTCATCTGGACACCCAGCCCCCTGAGTGTCAGTATCATTTGTTTGGACTTGCCATATCCTACTTTACACAGCTAGTTTCCCCTCTTCTGACTTCCCTTCCCAATTCTTCCCAATTCTTAATTACCTGATAAAAACTTTAATGAGCAAAGAAATAGTAAGAAAGAAAAAAATGGGAAAGATCCTAGCAGTCACAGATTGGATCATCAATCCCTAAGATATCCAGAGTTGACTATTTCAGCAGAAGCATTGTGACCCAATAACATCCATCCATCAGGGACCCAGAAACAGATCTTCCAACATCCAGTTCTGTAAGAGTGAATGTACTGAGCTGCTCAGCAGTGAAGGAGCAAGAGACAAGAAAGCCAATGGTTAGCTCCAAAGCAAGGCAAGCGTCATCCACAAAACTGACCTAGGTCAATCATGAGTGCCTTCTAAAAATAGTTCCCAAAGTCCTCTTCCACCTCATATAATTTTATGGACAACAGAATCTTTTTTATTTTTCCTCGATTATTTTACAAGTCAGTTTCATTATGTGGCTGGTACAAAACTTTCATACTTTGATGAAACATCCATTATGAATGCTGTTAGTGGGGTGGCTCAGGTTAAGATGCGCATTACCTGGGAATGGTCCTCTGAAGAACCACAAGTATATATTAGCATTTGTTTATGGGTTTTGCTAAGTGATTCATTGGAAACCAAAGGGGTGAGATTCCCAATGAATCCATGGATAGAGAGGCAAAATAGTCTCTTGGGATGGGCACTGTGGTAGTAGGACTGGCTCTGTCATTTCAGGGTGCCCATTTTCCCCTAAAAAAAAATATCATTGATAAACATCCTTGCCCTGCTCTGGATTCAGTATTAAAGGAGATAATAATGCATTACGTGTGCGGGATTACTATTCCCATAGCAAGGAGGATGTTAAAGGTCAAAGTACCAAAAACATGCTGTCTGGACCATCACGGCAGAGCTATGGTGTAGTTTATCAATATTCTTATCCTGTAACTGTTTCATCCATACAAAACTGAACTGCCTAACTTTGGCCTCTTAATTATTATCATACTTTTCTAAATACTTTTCAGAGAATCACAATGATTTCTAATAAATCTGACCTGGGAAAAAAATAAACTGCCTAAATATTTACTGGAAGAAATGCTACTGAGGGGCTGGGGATGTGGCTCAAGCGGTAGCGCTCTCGCCTGGCATGTGTGCAGCCTGGGTTCGATCCTCAGCACCACATACAAAGATGTTGTGTCAGCCGAAAACTAAAAAAAATAAATAAATATTTTTAAAAATGCTACTGAATCATCAAAAGTTTGTCGCTATTGCTATGGTTTAAGTACATTCCCCTAAATTTCATATGTTGGAACCTTAATTCTTCAATGTAGCAGCATTGGGAGGCGGGCTCTAGTGAGAGGTGTTTGGGTCATAAGAGTTGAGAGCTCATGAATAGATTAATGCTCTTCTTGCAGGAATGGGCTATCAGACTCAGGAGTTGGGCCCTTTTCTTTCCTTTGCATGTGTCCAATTCCCCTTCCATTTTTCCATCATGCATCAAAGCAACATGAGGCCCTTACCATATGTGGCCACCCTTTCTTGGACTTGTAATCTTCAGAACTATGAACCAAAATAAGTCTTTTTTTTTTCTAGTACTAGGGATTGAACCAGTGATGCTTTGCCACTGACCTATATCCCCAGATGTTTTACTTTTTATTTTGTGAGAGATTCTTACTAAGTTGCTTAGGGCTTCCCTAAACTGCTGACTGTCCTCAAACTTTGATCCTCCTGTCTCAAGCTTCCTGATCTGCTAGGAATACAGGCATATGCCACAGTACCTGGCCAAGCCTTTTTTCTTTATAGATTTCCCAGTCTTTGGTATTCTGTTATAAGAACAGAAAATGCTCTAAGACAGAATGGTTTTGGTTTAAAGTTAATAAAGTTAATAAAGTATTTCAAAGCACCATACATTCCATAGCCATGATTTAAAAAAAAAAAAAACTAGATTCAAAAATTGGATAGAAGCCAGGTACAGTGGTGCATGCCTGTAATCCCAGCAACTCAGAAGGCTGAGGCAGGACAATCTCAAAGCCAGCCCTAGCAACTTAGTGAGGCACTAAGCAATTTAATGAGATCCTGTCTCAAAATAAAAAATAAGAAGGGCTAGGATGTGGCTCAGTGGTTAAGCGCCCCTGGGTTCAATCCTCAGTTCTAAAAACCAAAACAAAAATCTGGATAGGATATAAGAAGAAATTAGATCTGTGTTTTTCCTTCAACTTTCAAAATGCTATTTTTTCCTCTTCTATGTCTTGGGTAACAACCCAAAGCAGAGGTTGATGAAGGGGCCACTGACATAGACATACCATGAGAATGCACAACTGACAGTCTGCTTGACCCACTCAGTTTTACAGAGTTGGTAGGTCTAATGATGAGCCTGCTGTGATCTAAAAGTTTGTGTTCCAAAAAAATTTGTATGTTGAAACTTACCTCCAGTGCAGGCATATTGGGAGATAGGACATCTGAGAGGTGAGATCATAAATTCTCATGAATGAAATTTGAGGACCCAGTAAGAAGACATCATCTATGAAACAGAGAGCCCTTCCCAGACACTGAATCTGCTGGTACCATGATTTTGGTGTCAGTCTCCAGAATTATGAGCAGTGAATGCTCTTTATAAATTACCCAGTTTAAAATATTCTGTTGTAGTAGCACAAAAGGATTAATATAGAGCCTAATCCATATTTTCATAAAACATCAGTTCTCTTTAGTTTTATTCTGTAATAGGCTGACCCTCCAATAGACTTAAGAAGAATGATGTCAACTGATCAGCTTTTGTCTCTGAAAACTAATTTGCAAAATCATTCTCTAGTTTGAAAGGACGAAACCCAAAGACTGCACATCTTTCATGGTCAAGTCTTTTTAAAAGTCTTTTTAAAAGACTTTTCTGTAACTGGGCACAGTGGTATGTATGCACTCATAGTCCCAGCACTCAGGGATGAGGAGAAAGTACCACTTGAACCCAGGAGTTTAAGATCAGCCTGGTCAACATAGTAAGATCCTGTCTCAAAAATAAATAAATAAATAATTTTTTAAAAAATAAAAAGACCTTTCTATTTACAACAGAAAAATAGGCTATTCAAACTTTAAGACAGTCAATTGCTTTGGGAAGAAGAAACGACTCCCTGCTCATTCTGAGAAGGCACAGCAAAATACATTACCTGTCAGTTTGATTCAGCTGACATATTTCCAACAATTTAGAAGCTACAAGGCTCTGCTTCCTTGGTGTTATATGCCTTTCAACAGATCTCTCAGCTGCTTTTTACGGATGATGTTCTTCAATCCTCATGGATTCCCTGACTAAAGAGTTTAAGAATTTGATTCACATCTATTCTACTAGTATAAACTGGATGGGCAATTTTCCTCCCAAGCCTCAATTCTGAGTAGATTGGTTTAAAAGGAACTCTCTAGAAGGCAGAAAATACCTGAATAGTAAGGTTTCACCTGAGTAATCATTTTTCCATTACCTTTACTAAACAAGAAGGCAATTTAGCTCAAAAACAGATAAATGGAAAGTTTGAAACTGTGTATGTTCTCATGTGTTTCATTATTGAACAATGAGAAGTTATCAATGGAAAAAAACAGAAATGGAGAGTCACTGAATAAGAAAACAAAAGTCTTTCTATACAAAAGCATCCATTTAAATAATCAATACTTAGGAAATACATGATTTCTAGATATTTACAAATCAGAAACCCCTATTCCCCCCGCCAAATATCCCTCAAAACTAAGTTGTATGTATTGCCAAATAGTCCCACTAGATTATTTTCCAACATCAAACATTACAGAAATACATATGATTTAAAATATCCTTTAGGGGAAAAAAACAAAGACTTAGAAATATCTGAAAGATTAAAAATACTAATAAGTTGGGCTGGGATTGTGGCTCAGTGGTAAAGCACTTGCCTAGCATGTGTGAGGTACCCGGTTCGATTCTCAGCACCACATAAAAATAAATAAAGGTCCATCAACAACAAATAAAATATTTTAAAAAATACTAATAAATAGCTTTTTTTCAGATAGAACCCTTTTCCAAATCAGATAGAGCTCTCCTAAGAAGTAATTTTAGCAGCTTTTGCTGCTGGAAGATTTCAAATAAAAATAACCATTCCATATTTTTCATACAATTCTACCCAGGAAGACATTTATATATTGTATGATATTTTAATGTTTTTGTTTTGTTTTTGTGCTAGAGATTGAACTCAGGGCCTCTCACACATGCTAAACAAGCACTTTCTACTAAGCTACATCCCCAGCCTATAATGATCTTTTATTTCACTTTTTAAGTTTTTGCTTGTACTTATCAGTGAACTAAATAAAGAAAAATTTAAATATATAGAACATAAAAATGAAGTTCTATTTTATTCACATTTTAACATTACCTTTCTACACCATCTGCCTCTGGATTTTCAATAAAACATCTTTTGGATTGTAAATCTTCATCTTTGCCAACAATTTCCAGAGCTTCAGAAAGTTGTCATGTTAACACAATCATAAAATTGAAATGGCTCGGAACAGCTTAGGAAGACACAGGAGAGTGGGTATTTTATTACATTTCTGTACCAGATCATTGTTACTAGGAGGTAATTCATAAATTTTTAATCCTTCTACTGTTCTTGAGCAGTATAGAAAAGACCACTCCTGACCTAGTTCAACCTCTTTTTTATCACAGTAGCAGCAACAATTTTATTGTACAAGAGAAATTGGTTATTTTAATTATCTTTTGGGTTAATGCTTCTTGAATGGTAAAGCATATTTTATGCCCTTTTCTTTAGATAATGAATATCAAGATTTCCTTTAAGGCTCAGAGCAGGTAATATTCCTTAAATTCAAGGCTGCAGGCAACATACAGATGAGTGAATGATTTTTCATATTGTGACAGTTAATCTCCATTAAATTATAGCATTACAGAAATTCAGAGTGATTTTAATGTCTCCTGTTTAACATTAATTTCTACAAGTACAATTGAGTGAGAAAAGACACAATTTTCTAATACTTGAGCCCTCAGGGTAAGTGAGTTCAAACATAACAAAATAACATGAATGTAGCCCAGCCACTGGACTATATTTATCATTCCACATATCATTTAATGAATGATTTTATACAAGAAAGACTTTCAGTGAATTCTATGTCAATTTTTCCATAAGTAAACCCATATTGGAGATCCAAATTAAGTCCATCAAAAAAATAGAAAGCAACTGAACCCTTTAAGTTTGTAATACTGTGGTTTTGCCTCAAAGCAGATAATTCATTCTTTTAGGTATTTCTGTACAAATTCAATTCACAGATATTCAACAGATTAACAATATGCTCTAATTTCAGGTCCAAGGGAACTAAAATTCATTAAGTGAATTAAATACATATGTAAGAACATTATGATGTTAATTATGCCAAGAAAATAAATATTATTAATAAATGATGGTAATATAAGACTAGAAGCATCCTAGAACTAAAACTAGGAAAATGCAGAAAAGAATACTTGAACAGAGTGTATAGGTTCTGTTACTAGAACTTCTGCAAAGTCAACAAAGAAGCTTGCAGTTTACAGAACTGACACAGCAGACAGATTTCTTTTATCAAATTCTTCCCATTGTGTTCACTTAAGAAATATTTGTATTTTAATATGCTTGAAGAGAAGAGAAACGCCAAATTAAAGGAACTCTGAGAGTATCTGTAGAACTCTCATGAAAGAGTAAATTTTAAATGACCATCTCCCGTTTTGGCTTAGCAGATTACTCCATGATGTAATTGCAAAATCAATTGCTTAATGGTATAGAGAAAAACATTTTTGGTCTTTAGCCACTTTGTGACTCTGCAAATTTGTGACTGTAACTGATTGTAAATGCAGAATTATAACCGGAGTTCTTTTAAAATCTTGACTTATTGTCAAGCACTAAGCAGTGTGTTCTGGTAAATCATATACTTAAATTTATTCCACTTCGGGAGACTGAGGTTTTATTGCTGATTTTCTAAACCATGTGGAGCAGTACAATTCCTTGAGATAGGCTACACTGAAGTAACAAAGAAACCTCAAAAAACATAATCCCTCAAACCTAACAGGGTCTATTTTTAATTCACATTATAATCTGAGAAGAACAACTCACTACTCCACACAGGCAGCTCTCCTCCATGTGGTGATTGAGGGTCCATATTCTTTCCTTCCCTTGTTCTGCCATTCCTTTCAGCCTCAACATTGCCTGCACCCAGAGAATGGGTGGATAAGAAATTGCAGAGGGGCCATGTGCTCCTTGTAGTCTGGGTTTAGAGATGGCACATAGTCACTTTCTCTAACATTCCACTGGCCAAAATTGGATCATAGGACCATACTTAACCTAAAGCAGTTTGATGTTGAAGCCTAGCTGTGTGCCCAATACAGTGGGAAGGGATAAAGGATCATTGATGAACTGAAAACAATCTCTGCCACAGTCAACCAATCCATGCCCCTTGGCTCCTTCATTTACAATCGTTAACAATTAGGTATACCCAATACCAACCTTGAGAATTTGTTAATATGTATACCTGTGAAGCATTTTGAGTTCACAGATATTGTATCAGTTGACTGTCTTGCTATTATTTAGGCCATTGCTGTACTACTGCTATTTGAAATATTACATGGGTGAAAAATATACCTTCTACCTAAGAACATTAACAAAAACACCATGTTAAAAGTTCTTTTATCTGATAATAAAAGAATGAACTAAATGATGTTCTTTTATTCTAATTATATTACTCCCAATTGAACAGTATTTTTGTTTTGGGGGTCTTTTTTGTTTTGTTTTGGTTTGGGTTTTTTTTTTTTTTTTTGGTACTGGAGATTGAACCCAGGAGCACTTTACCACCAAGCCACATTCCCAACCATTTTTATTTTTTTATTTTGGGATATGGTTTCACTAAATTATTTGGGGCCTTGCTAAATTGATGAGATTGGCCTCAAACTTGCCATCCTCCCATCTCAGAGCCTTTCAAGCCACTGGGATTTCAGGCATGCACCACCATGCCCAGCTGGAACAGCTACTCCTTTTGGTTGAAATATGTTTTTCTGCTTTAGAAAAAATAGGCTAAACTAGTTTACATAACAGAAATATAGTTTTAGGTAACATCTAGCACCTTTAAAAATACTTTTATAAGCTAGGCTTGGTGGTACATGCCTATAGTCCCAGCTACTTGGGAGGCTGAGGTGGGAGGATCACCTGAGCCCCTGAGTTTGAGATTAGTGTGAGCAACATAGTGAGACCCCATCTCAAAAAGAAAAAATCATAAAGTATCATTTTAAAATGCAAAGTTCTGAGGCATTTATGAAGAAATGAAAGGAAGGAATCAGTCTCCCAAGTATCTATCTGGTAAGAACCAGATAATGAATTTTCCAGTAAGTCCACAACCTTTTGAATATCGATCATGTAAAACAAATATCAGTGGTGAAACAGCAGCACAGGGATAACGAGTTTCACTCATGTGTAGCCAGTGTAATTTAATAGTGTGCCAAGCAGAATGGTAGCAAGACACATGATCTACCTGGACACCAAGGCTAGAAGATGCTAATCCCAACTCAGCAATGAATCATTATATGGCCTTCTGAAAATTAGTTAGCTTTAGTTTCTATGCCTACAAAGGCAAATAGGAATAAGCAGATACTTTTAGAATAAATCTTTGAAATCCAAGCAGGCGGAAGTAAGGAGAAGGATAAGAAGATAAAGAAAAAGGATTCAAGGGGAAGGAGGAAAGAAAAAATACACATGGGGAAAACAGCAAGACTGAAAAGGTACCTAAAGATTATTCTGGAATACACTAAAAACAATGTGTCCACTTTAGGAAGCATAGAGCCGAAAAATCAAAATATATCAATACAATTAATCAGGCATCAGTCTTCAAATAAATGCTTTGTTAGAGGTAGAATTGAAATTATCACCCCTTTTCTCGGATTTATGCAACCGATAAACACAGAACATCCTAACATCACCATTAATTCAAGAAATCCATGCGAGGCCTTGCCTCTGTTCTAGGCACTGAGAATGTAATGGCAAACAAGACAGACATGGTTTCTGCCTTCATTAAACTTACAATAGAAGTAAAACATGACTAAATAAATTAATTATAAGTTGCAGATAAGTGCTATGAAGAAAGCAAGGAATGAGCCTTAAGAATATCTGAGTGCGGCTGGGGTGGTGGCTCAGTGGTAGAGGCTTGCTTAGCATGTGTGAGGCACTGGGTTCCATTCTCCACACCACGTAAAAATAAATAAATAAACTAAAGGTCCATCAACATCTAAAAAAATAATATCTGAGGGATGTCAGAAGGAAGAGTGTTTGATAAATGAGGAACAGCAAGTGCAAAGGATGTGAAGCAAGACTCTTGGCACTCTTGAGAAATTTTTGTTTGTTTTGGGTACTGGGGATTGAACACAGGGGCACTTAACCACTGAACCACATCTCCATCACTTTTTTATATTTTATTTAGAGACAAGATCTCTCTGAGTTGCTTAGGGCCTTGCTAAATTGCTGAGGCTGGCTTTAAACTCATGATCCTCCTGCCTCAGCCAATCAAACTGATGAGATTACAAGTGTCCACCACCTGCCCAGCGTGTTGAACAACTTATGGAAGGATACTGTTTTGGACTAGCCTCCTACACTAGGCCCCAGCAGACAAAACCAAATCAGAACAGAATCACTTGTGCTAAGTGACTTAAACTGAACTCTGAAATGGGCCAGTTTTCCAAAGATGGGAGAGTCACAGCAACCAATCAGAAGGGGCCTAGTTTACCTGAGCCAGCATGACAAGTGTATCCTTTTGCTTTAGTCCTTTATTTTCCTATAAGGAAAATAATTTCAAAACTACCAATCTGCTTTTTTGTTGACTGTTTCTGCTTTCTTTAACCCTTTTCTGCCTATAAAGCAGTCTCCACTGCTCAGCTCATCAGAACATTCATTCTACATATTCCTTTAGTTTTTTTTTTTCATTTTTATAAACCTAATGCCCATCTCAGAAGACAAGAGCTTCTCATACCAGCTTCGGCATTATAACAAATGATTTTTGTTTGCTAGAGCTGCAATACCATTCTATATATTCTTTAATAAAACAAGTGTTGCCTGATTCTAGAACCATAAAGTCAGATGTGTGAAGTAAAGTTGGATGTTTAAAGATTTTGTCTTTTGATAGCACGTATATAGAAACAGGAAGGTCAGTGGGCTGTGGTAGAAAAAATGAGTCAGAAATTCATAAAAGATTGAGATGGAAAGATAAAAAGAGGACGACCAAGCATTGTCTCCCAGACTATGACATAACCTTTGGATTTTACATTGGAGAAATGGGAAGTTTGTAACTAATTGACGAAGTTACACAGTTGGTAGATTTGGAACCAAAACACTACCCTGGATACTTACATTCCAGCGTCCTTCACTCTACAGTTGAATTGCATTTATTTATTTATTTATTAGGTCTCCCTATGTACCCAAGTTGGTCTGGACCTCCTGGGCTCAAGTGATCTTCAGTGTCAACTTCCTGATTGGTGAAGACTACCTGCACACCCCGCCATGCCAGGCTAGATCCTATTTTATTTTATTCTACTTTATCTGCAGTGCTGGTCTTGAACCCAGGGGTACACTACCACTGAGGTACATTCTCAACCCTTTTTATTTTTTTACTTTTTAAACAGGGTCTTACAAAATTACCTAGGCTGGCTTTGAACTTATGATCCTCCTGCCTCAGCTTCCCAAGTTGCTGGGATTACAGACATGTGCCACCACACCTTGACTCCATAATTTTAAATGGCAAACTTTATTTATACCACAAAGCTGCTCAGATTGGAGGAGAGTAGAATTGATCGAATTGTTAGGTTTTCATTTTTTAAATTAGGTTTACTTTAAAAAAAAAATTGATGTACCACATCAATGTTTATAGCAACTCAATTCACAATAGCTAAACTATGGAACCAACCTAGGTGTCCTTCAACAGATGAGTGGATAGAGAAAATGTTATATATATATATATTTAAATATTTATATATTTAAAATTTATATATTTATATATTTATATATATATATTTAAATAAATTGGGCTATATGTATGTGTAGTGTGAATGGAATATTACTCAGCCTTAAAGAAGAATGAAATTATGGCATTTGCCTGTAAATGGATGAAGCTAGAGAAAATCATGCTAAGTGAAATAAGCCAATCCTGAAGAAACAAAGGACAAATGTTTTCTCTGATACGTGGATGCTAATTCACAATAAGGGAGAATGCTAGGGAAGAATACAGGTACTTTGGATTAGAAAGAGGGGAGTAAAGGGAGGATAAGAAATATAGGGGTAGGAAAGAGAGTAGTAGAATAAATCAAACATTATTACCCTAGGTGCATATATGATTTACATGACTGATGTAATGCTACACCATGTACAACCAGAATAACAAGAAGTTATACACCATTTATGTATGATGTGTCAAAGTGCATTCTACTGTCATGTGTAACTAACTAGAACAAACAAACAAAAATAATGTTAAAAATAATAATAATACTTAGATTTCTTTTTTTTTTAATTACTACTTGTGTTTCAACATACTGTTTAAAATCCTAAAGCCATCCCATTTATTGTTTCTTTTTTTTTTTAAAGAGAGAGAAAGAGAGAGAGAATTTTTTAATATTTATTTTTTAGTTTTTGGCGGACACAACATCTTTGTATGTGGTGCTAAGGATCCAACCCGGGCCGCAAGCATGCCAGGCGAGTGCATACCGCTTGAGCCACATCCCCAGCCCCCATAATACTAAGATTTCATCTCACTCCAGAATGGCAGCTATTAAGAAGACCAACAACAATAAGTGTTGGCGAGGATGTGGGGGGGGGGGGGAGAAGTCTCACTCAGCATTGCTGATGGAACTGAAAATTGGAAAGCAGTATGGAGATTCCTTGGAAAACTGGGAATAGAACCACCATTTGACTCAGCTATCCCACTCCTCAATCTATACCCAAAGGACTTAAAGACAGCATACTACAGGGACGCAGCCACAACAATGTTTATATCAGCACAATTCACAATAGCTAAACTGTGGAACCAATCTAGATGCCCTTCAGTAAATAAATAGATAAAGAAACTGTGGAATATATACACAATGGAATATTATTTAGCATTAAAAGATAATAAAATCATAGCATTTGCAGGTAAATGGATAGAGCTGGAGAATATAATGCTAAGTGAAATTAGGCAACCCCCAAAAACCAAATGCCAAATGATTTCTCTGATTTAAGGATTCTGATCCATAATATGTGCGGGGGTGGGGTAGGAGGATTAAATGAACTCTAGATAGGGCAAAGGGGGAAAGGGGAGGGAAGGGAGGAGACATAGTAGTAGGAAAATGGTGGAATGCGATGGTCATCATTACCCTAAGTATATGTATGAAGACACGAAGGATGTAACTCTGCTTTGTATACAACCAGAGATATGAAAAATTGTGCTATATATGTGTAGTATGAATTGTGATGCATTCTGTTGTCATATATAACAAATTAAAATTCATAAAATGATAAAAAAATAAGAACAAAATTATGGCATTTGCCAGTAAATGAATGGAGCTGGAGAATATCATGCTGAGTGAAATAAGCCAATCCCAAAAAAACAAAGGCCAAATGTTTTCTCTGATATTAAGGATGCTGATTCATAATGGGAGTGGCGGGTGTGGCATGGGAGGAATAGACGAACTCTAGATAGGGCAAAGGGGAGGGAGGGGAAGGAAGGGTGCATCCAGGTAGGAAAGGCAGTGGAATGAGATGGACATCATTACCCTAAGTACATGTGTGAAGGAATGGTACGACTCTGCATTCTGAATAATCAGAGATATAAAAAATTGTACTATATGTATGTGTAATGTGAATTGAAATGCATTCTGCTGTCACATATAACAAATTAGAATATGTTTTTAAAAAAATAATAAACAATAATTGACACAACTGAAAAGTGCGTGAAGGTTTTAAGTGTAGTGTAAGCCTTCTTCCCAATTCTGAACCCAGTCACACAGCTCCCTTCGCCTCATAGTTGTCTCCTGTGTGGCATTCAAGGAGTTGGCTTGTGAGATGGCATGCATTCACAAACATTTATTGAAAATCTAGGACTAGGGATGTGGCTCAGTGGTATTGCACTTGCCTGGCATTCTTAAGGCCCTGGGTTCACTCTCCAGTACTGCTGAGAGAGAGAGAGGAGAGAGTGCTGGGAAAGGGAGGAACAGTCTACTCTTTGCCTTTGCTAGGTACCGGGGACCTTCTACACTAGATGCCATCTCTCCCCATCTTACAGTCTATTGTGTAAAGACACAAGAAAGATCTTGAGATTTAATTTACAAATATAAGAAAAAAATAGATATCAAAATAAATGAGAGTGATTTTCAATTCCAAAACATTCACACTGTCTTTAATATAATTTAAAAGCTATATAGAGCAGGAGAGTCAATATTAACATATTTCAGGGGCATGCAAAATGCATTTTGAAGTGATCTTTCTAATTCTAAGTATGAAAATTCTCTAAAATAGCTTAGTGTTCTTCCCTAAGCTAGCCCTGCTCAATCAAAATTAAAAGGAAATGATTTAGACAGGGTGTGGTAACACATGCCTATAATCCCAGTAACTCAGGAGGCTGAGGTAGAAGGATTGCAAGTCCAAGGCAAGCCTCAGCAAATAAGTGAGGCTCTACACAACTTAGCAAGACACTGTCTCAAAATATAAAATAAAAAGGACTGGGGAATGTGACTCAGTGATTAAGCACCCCTGGGTTCAATCCCAGTACCAAATAAATAAATAAATAAGAAAAAAAGGAAAAAAAAAGGAAATGCCTTAGATTATTTTTAGGAAATCCAAGTAAGAAAAAAATTAAATATAGTTCCAGGTGTGCTTTTTAAATTTTGTACCAAGTGAATGCACTACCTTTAAAATAATACACACATTTTAAAATTAGGGCGCAGGTTTTTAAAAATGGATTGAAGGGGATGTTGTTGTGGTAGAGCACTTGCCTAGCATGGGTGAGGCAATGGATTCATTCCCCCTCAACACATAAAAATAGAAACAAATAAAATAAAGCTGTCCATCTACGACTAAAATAAATAAATAAATAAATAAATAAATAAATAAATAAATAAATGTGTGTGTGTGTGTGTGTGTGTGTGTGTGTGTGTGTGTGTTTTAATGGATTGAAGGTAGGTGGGAGGAATTAGGGGTCCTGCCTCCATCCACTGGGAGAAAGGACGACTCAGTTCTGAAAGAAGAATCCCAGGGATCCTTTGATTCTAATACCAGAATCGCTCTAACTAGCATGGAACTTTGAGAAACTGATTTATTATTCCCTAGTCTGAATTCAATCCTCTATCAAATAGGGATGACTACATCTTTCCTACCTCCCTACTGGGCTGTAAAATAGCCAGAGCCCTTACCTTATTTTCCTGAGAAGCACCTACTCATCCCTGAAGCACCATTCGAACATCACCTCCTCCCTGAAGCCTTCCTAGGCATTCCTGGACAGAAGGAGTTAGTGGTTTCATCTCTGGGTTTCAGAAAGAGATATCTCTAGCATTCGCCCTGTTTGCTTGCATAGTTGTACTTCTTTCAGTTTCTCCCAGGGCCAGGAAGATATTTTTAAAAAGAGTTGGAAGGGCTCAAGGGGTCACCAGTTACTAATTAGGAGTTCTAAGAATATTTGTGTAATGAAGGGTAAATGAATGATATATTTTTCTTTGCCCGCATTTGTACATGCTTCAGACATGATTCTGTAAAGAATACGGTTTCTCTTTTTAGTAACAACGTTCCTGGGAATAAAATCATAAACAATGTTAGTTTGATGAATAATACTTTTTTTTTTCCTTTCAAAAATTTTCAATTCCCTTGGGTGTCTTTTCAATAAAAGAAAAGGTTTTTAAAGACGTCTGAGACAATGCTCGCTGTAGTCTCCGCATCTTATCTTTACCCAAGTATCTGGCTCTTTAAAAATACTTTAAGATACTCAACGGAGGTTTGCTGTAAGAATGAACAGTCTAATTCTTTAAATGATGCCAAACAAACCCAAGCCTTTATGGGCTTTTCCTAGTACTGGAAACGTTTGTGTGAGATCCAGATGAGGAAAATAAGGGGCAAAAGTGGACGGGGAAACATCGCTGTTGTAGTTCCAGGCAGGTTAATTTGGCTGTTTTGAAAACTTTTCTTTCAGATATCACCAAATTACTAACGGTAGTGATGCGGTCAGATCTAATACTGGGGGTTAATTTTCGGAGCTGCCCCCTTTCCACGCTTTTCTTTATTTCTCAGTGGCCCGTGGAGCCCAGCATTTCCACGGCGGTGCTTTGATTCTGTGGCGCCCTTCCCTTGCCTCGAGAGGCCGAAGCAGACACCCGACGGTGCCCAGCATCTCCTAGCAGGAGCCTGGAAGACCCGCGTACAGCCCCGGGCACCCGGACGTTTTAGCGCGAGAAGAGGAAGCGCAAGGACTCCCGCCCGCCGACTCTGACGCGCAGGCGTGCTGGCTGCTTCGGACCGTTGGGCCCCTGGGACCTAACGTCACCGGAACTCGTAACTGGCGGTGGACAAGCGGCGGAACAGAATGGTTGACGTACCGCCCCGCCGTGAGGCACAGCTGAGAGGCGGAAGTTAAGGGTACTGATGCAGCTGGGGGAACTTTGCCTGGATCGCACTTTCCTGTTCGCTACTCCGCCCCCGCTGGAGGGGCTGAGCTCTGGGATTCAAGATGGAGTCGCTGAGTCGAGCTGGGCAGGAGATGAGCCTGGCGGCCCTGAAGCAACACGACCCCTACATCACCAGCATAGCAGACCTCACGGGCCAGGTCGCTCTGTACACCTTCTGCCCTAAAGCCAACCAGTGGGTGAGTGAGGTTTATCCCTAGAAGACGCCAGTCCGGTTGCTGCCGCCTCTTAAAGGGACAGCGCAAGCTGCCTGGCGTGGGGGGCAAAGCAAGAGGCCAGGGCGGTGGAGGCGAGGCCAGGAACTGGCCAAGAGCCGGACCAGGGCTTCAGGGGTGTCGGCAGCGCGCGGGGTTAGGCCGAAAGAGTGGAAAAAGTAGGCCCGAGACATCTCAGGGAAAAGCCGCTGGAGGCGGGGGGGGGGCGATTGGAGCAAGATCAGTCCCTTGGGGTCAGGTCTGAGGACGTGGGCGACTTGCCTTCTTTACATATGCATTAGGGAATATGAGACCAGTAGGACGAAAAGATGCCTGAAAGCTTACATTTGAAGCTTCGAGGGTTATTAGATAAATTATATATACATAATCTAAAAATGAACACCCCTTCTCTCCCCCAACAGACATACACGTGAGCCCTCTTCCCAGAGGTCATTAGGAGTTGAAATTTGAAATCCAATTAGTTTGAGTGAGTTTGGCTTTAATTGGACTACACTGTATTTCCGGAATTTTGGAAAAGATTTCAAACAATTAAGGAAGGGGCTTCTATGTTAATTGGATTCCCTGGAGACCTTTTACAGGGAAAGGAGACCGATGATGTCACCTCTGAATGCTACCTTCAAACTAAGTACTTACTAGCTTTTTGTGCACCAGAGAAGATCCAAAAAGTTGTATTAAGTCTGTTCACTGACTTTTGTTAACTCTTGCTTGAAGCTTCATTAGTTGTTTACATAACATAAGTTCCCCGTTTTTGTGATTGACCCTTTCTAATTAACTCTTTCAACTATAGGCTTTACACCGGTAAAATAATTCATAAATGTTGGTTAGATTAAATTCATCAATGGCATTCACATTTCAATGAGAAATCCTTAAACAAAACTGAAAAGATTATTGTAATATGTTTTTTACAACATACAAATGCATTAGAATTTTTAAACTGGAGTTTGTTTTAAGAAAGAAATACAAGCTACAAAGACCTCAATTGAAAAATAAGCTGCTATTTGCTTATTTGCATCATGACACATAGGGGATAATCAAAATCTTCTCTGTTATTTTATACTGAGTTATAACTTTGCACAATGTTTTTTGGGAACAAATTTTCTTTTACTGTGAGGCAATTATCAGTTTCTGTTTTTCTTAATTTTTTGTTATTTGTAAATGGACACGATACATTTATATTATATTATTTTTTTTTATGTAGCGCTGAGGATCAAATCCCATGCTTCACACATGCTAGGCGAGTGCCCTACCACTGAGCCACACCCTAATCCCAATTATCAGTTTCTTATACTTTTTTTTTTTTTTTTTTGGTACTACGGATTGAACCCAGGGGTGCTTAATCACTGAGCCACATCCCCAGTCCTTTTTTATTTCTCATTTCAGGACAGGGTCTCACTAAGTTGCTGAGGCTGGCTTTGAACTTCTAATCCTCCTGCCTTTGCATCCCAATTTACTGTAATTATCAGTGTCCACAAGCACACCCAGCTACTAATAACATTTTTAAAGGCAAGAAAAGGCCTCAATCCTTAGGAAAGAAAAGTGTCACCATGATATTTAAGCTAAGGTAATATTCTTTGAAGAAGTCAAGACAATAATTTATTTTTAATTCCAGCAAATTCAGTTTGATATGATTAACATTAAAGTTTTAAAAATTTGCTAGTACTGGGGTTGTGGCTCAGTGGTAGAGTGCTTGCCTACCATGTGTGAGACACTGGATTCATTTCTCAGCACCTCATATAAATAAATGAATAAAATAAAAGTCCACACATCTAAAAATAAATAAATAAAAAAGTTTGTTAGTTACATTAAAATTCTTACAACCAATCTAGACTGTGAATTGCAGACCCGTAGGATGATTTACTTTTGAAAATGAAACAGTGTAACTGTTTAAAAAATCTAAATAAGCTCTTGTAGCAAAGAAAAAGTGGTAATGAGTTGCTTTCTTAATCATATTTTCACTTAAATTTAATTTTTTTTCTTAGAGACCTATAGTGATTACTTAAGGCAGATTATAGTTTCAATATCCATAACTCTTCAACAGTTCTAAAAATAACAAACTGATAGTTATTCTTAACTAACCACAAAATTTGTTACTCTTAAAAAATACCAAAAATCCCTCAGTGATGAAACAAAGTATCCTGTAAGAGTTAATTCTACAGTTTTGTCCTTTATTAGTTAAACAGGAAAAATGTTGCAGGTATAAATATGTTCCTGGTTTAAACATTGCATATGTATGCATATGTATGCACTAATAACACTGAATGGATACATGAGAAACTGGTAATAGCAATTTGTGGAGTGAGAAGGAGACTTCCTATTCAAAAGTGTGGTAAATATAACATGTTGATTTTAAACATGAAGCATTTTTTCTCCATTGGGACTTTTGGAGTTGGATTTTAAGAAACACACTAATTGATTCATTGTCTGTTACAGGAGAAGACTGATATAGAAGGGACCTTATTTGTATATCGAAGGTAAGCTTTTAAAAAAAAACTAATGATGGGGGACTAGGAATATAGCTCGGTATTAGAGCGCTTATCCAACATGCATGAGGCCCTAGGTCCAATCCTCATTACTACAGATAAGTAAATGAAATACAATGGGGAGCAATGTCATGTGAAGTGGTTCATTTCTGTTTATTTATCTTTGGAATTTTCCTTCTTATTCCCTTCAATTTTTCATCCACTCCTAGCTGTGAGATTCTAACCCTTCTCTTATCCTTCCTGTGATTCAGAATAAACAGAACTAGAATTTATGTAGGAGTCTAGCAAAATCATTACAAAATAGAATGCATTTTTGAGTGATGAATGAATCTGAAACAGATGCCTGCCTTTCATTCCCTATATTTAAAAAGGACATAAAATAATATATCCAAGTACACAGACACACATATGAGAGAAAGAGTTTATATATAAATTAGTTCTATAAAGTAAGTAGTTGAGAGTTGATCTCTGTGTTCTGTAGTTTGTTTTGGGAGTTTTGTTTGTTTGTTTGTTTAACTAAGGATTGAATCCAGGGGCACTTTAACACATTTTGTGAATTTTGGTTAAAAGTGTACCAGATAGCACTTAGTATAGAATCACTTAATATAGAAGAAACTGGATTTGAAATCAAAAAACCTAAAATTAAATTCCATTTATATTATTTGGGTAACTGGGCATAGCCATTAATCATTAGCTTATTTCCTAATCTGTAGAATAAAATTCTGTTACCTCCCCATGTATGTCACTGAGAAACAGTAAAATATTAGATACATGTGAGGAAGATCCAAAGGATTGTGTTCTCCCATTATGGGAACTAATACACTTATTGTAGGAGTCAGGTCTTTTCCATCTAATTCAGAAGAACTATGTGAAGACATATTTGGTGTTAAGAAAAACTATTATTGTAGTGGTAGACATCATTATAGCCAATTCTGTACCATATTTAAAATAAGTGATACTTTTTCCAGCAAATATTTATCATACTTACTATGTGTCTATCTCTGGGAAACATCTGTGAAAAAAAATAAGACAGAAATCCCAATTTACATACAGCTTACATTCTAGTTGGAGGAGGAAGCCAATAAAAATAAAAAATAAGTGGAATGGATGAAGAGGGAAAAGTCAGGGATATTTAGGTTGGGTAGTATTAAAAATGGTAGTTCAGATAGGCTTCATTGAGTAGGTAATATTTGAGCAAATGCTCAAATAAGATAGCTGTGTTTTGGGGGTACTGGTCCAGACAGAGGTCTTTAGGAAGAAGCACTCCTGCAAAGAGAGAAGAGCCCAATGTGGCTGGAGCAGGGGAAGCAAGAAAAGAGAATCAGAGGTTAAAGTGGGGGTGGAGAATTGGGAGTATGTCTTGTTGGTCTTAGTAAGGACTTTGGCCTATATTCTAAGAAACTAAATCCTAAAACTTCTGAGCAGGGATATACAAGGTGACTTAAACTTTTTGTTAATGGTTTTAAGTGTGATATTATATAATGTCCTAATGTATTCATTTTTTAAAATGAAAATAAAGAGGAGATAACATTTCTGCAAATTAAAATGTAACTATGGATTTTCTTCTATTAAATCTCAGGTCAGCTTCACCTTA
Organism: Ictidomys tridecemlineatus; assembly: GCF_052094955.1. NCBI lineage: Eukaryota > Metazoa > Chordata > Mammalia > Rodentia > Sciuridae > Ictidomys > Ictidomys tridecemlineatus. The sequence continues at coordinate 47,622,102 of NC_135478.1, forward strand.
CCATGGTTTTACCATTGTAAATCGACTAAATATGCACAATCTAGTTGAACCAGTGAATAAAGATTTGGAGTTTCAGCTTCATGAGCCATTTCTTCTGTATAGAAATGCAAGCTGTGAGTATATATGTTTATATTTAAGTCAATGACTTTAATCTCAGTATATTATTTTTGGAGTTTGAAACTAAAATACAAAATGTGGACTACACTCTGTTTTATGATTATAAATGAGTCTCTTAGTAAGATCAGATCTTTTGTCCTTGACTCTAAAATTGGAAATACTTTTTTGTATATAATAACTTATGTTATTTTAGCTAGCTATACTATAATTAGCCTTCTGTTTTGTTTGTTTTTTTGAAAATAAATTTTACTCCTTTGTTTTTGTTATAGCACTGGACTCTTAGCTGCCCATGCCCCTGAGCAACAGAACTTAGTTGAGGAAACACAAGATGGGAATACATACTTATACTTCTTTCCACAAAGAAAGTATGGGCTTTTATGGGGCTGGGGTGGTAGCTCAATGGTAGAGCACTTGCCTAGCACATGTGAAGTACTGGGTTCGATCCTCACCACATATAAATACATAAATAAATAGATAGATGCAATTTTAAAGAAAAAAAATAAATAAGTAAAATAAAAGTATTGGCTGGGGCTGGGGCTTAGTGGTAGTGCACTTGCCTCGAACATATAAGGCACTGGGTTTGATCCTCAGCAGCACATAAAAGCAAATAAATAAAGGTATTGTGTCCATTTACAACTAAAAAAAAAATTTTTTTTTTTAATGTAACCTATGTGGGGTAGGCAGGTCAACTGAGACTCATAAATGCATGAGAGACATTCAGTTGGAGAATGAGGATTATCATCTTTTTCTGGTTCCTAACCCAGGGTCTTTTCAGACATTTTATAGGCTCTAATAATGATTAATGCAGTCAGCAAAGTTAGAGTGACCTTTTCCTTTTCAAGAAAGAAAAGTACAGAAATCTAGACAGTAATCTAGGACCGACAAAAATGACAATATTCTATAACTCTGACCCTATCAGAGATTAATTTATTATAATAATTATGACTAAATCATTGGAAGTATTTATTATTGTGTTAATTAGAATATTCTTGGGGAGAAAAATGAACTGATGCGTTTTATTTTAGAAATTTAAAAAAATATATATATATTTATTTTTTAGTTGTAGTTGGACACAATACCTTTATTTTATTTATTTTTATATGGTTGCTGAGGATCGAACCCAGGGCTTCGCACGTGGCTAGGCAAGCACTCTACCACTGAGCCACAACCCCAGCCCTAGAGAGATTTTTAACAAGAGATAGAAACAAAGGTTTTCTTAGTGGCTCAAGTATAATGATGCACACCTGTAATCCCAGCAACTCAGAAGCCTGAAGCAGGAGAATTTTAACTTTGAGGCCAGCCTCAGCAATTTAGCAAGACATTGTCCAAAAATAAAAAGGGCCAGGCATGGTAGCTCACGACTGTAATCCCTGCAGCTCTAGAGACTGAGATAGGAGGATCACAAGTTCAAAGCCAGCCTCAGCAACTTAGCAAGGACCTGAACAACTTAGTGAAACCCTGTCTCAAAATTAAAAAAAAAAAAAAAAAAAAATAGGTTGAGTGGCTGGGTTCGATCCCTGGCACCAAAAAATAGAAATAAAAATAAAAATGGATGGGGGTGTAGCTCAGTGGTAGTGCATTCCAGGGTTTATTCCCAGTAATGGAGGGGAAGGGGGTTTTTTTAGTTTGAAAACTCACTGAACTAGGTCCTTCTTTGGGGGAAAGTATTTAAAGAAATAGCTGTATTCAGGAGAAGTGACAAAACAACAAGCAGTGATTTGGAGAGTGTTGAAGTCTTTCTTAAGTGTATGTTTTGTCTACCTCATCTTTAAAGTAGAAAATAGACTTATGTCAGCAAGCTATTGAGTTGTTTAGGGATTTGTTCTTTAAATAAAAAGTTAATATCTGATTGTGCATATGAGTAATTATACCTGATTCTGTAGCTATTCTTTTGTCGTTCTCCTGTGGGAAATACCACCAAGACACCTGACCCATTTAATTCAAATTACACCTTCATATCCAGCTTTTTTTCACTCAACTTTTAGAGTCAATGTAATAGAATAATGAACTATAAATGTTTCTAGTTCTAATTATTGGTCCTTCTTTGTTTATTTTAGTTTTTCTGCATTTATAAAAAGTACCTACCCACTCCACTCCCAAGAAAAAGGTAAAATCTTACAGAGAGAATGCTTTTATTAACTAAGGTCTTAGGTTTGGAGATTCTTTCAAATCTTTCAGAAACACTATATTTTCATTCTTTACAAGGGCCTTTTAACAGCCACAAAAGGCTTCATTGGGATTTCAGTAAATAATGGGGAGGTTGCAGATTCTCTAGTATTGAGAAATGTTCTGATCTCTTTACTTCTGATTCCCAACTTATAGACTGAGGAAACAGAGAACTTAGAGACATTTAGAAACTTGTTCAGGATTTGCAGGCGTAATAAGTGAAAGACCCAGTACTCAAAACTAGGGCTGTTTGTCTTCAAAGTCAATCCTTTCTACTCTACTGCAGCAATGAAATTATATAATTCATCAGTACATCTTCGATAGCAGTACTATCCTGTAGAACTCTGTAAAGACAGAAAATTTCTGTATCAGCACTGTCCAATAGAGTGACTGATCACTAAGTGCCTGAAATGTGGCTGCTAGTATAAATGAGAGAGAATCTTTTTTTAGTTTATTTAATCCTTTTGAATTTATACAGCTACATGCACTAGTAGTTACCACATTGGACAGTGGAAATCTAAAGCATGAATTTGTATTCTATCTAACATACCCTTTGTTGTATAGTACCTAAATTGCACGAACCACTTGGGACACTTTGGGTTAGTTTTTGTTGTTGCTCCGGTTTGGGGGGTTTGTTGTTGCAGTTTTTTCTTTTTTTGTTTGTTTGTTTGGTTGGTTGGTTGGTTGGTTTTTGTACCAAGAATCAAACCCAGGGGCTCTTTACGACTGAGCTACATCCCAACCCTTTTTTATTTTTTATTTTGAGACAAGATCTCGCTAAGTTGCTGAGGCTAGCTTTGAACTTGCAATCCTCCTGCCTCAGCCTCCCAAGTTGCTGGGATTGTCGGCGTGTGCTGCCATGCCCAGATTAGGGTTAGTTCTTATGCCTCTCATTTAAAACATTCCTTTTTGAAATTTTATAAATGATTTCTAAATAGAAAGCTGTAGAATATATTCCTGAGGTTGGTTTTGCCATAGTAACACTTCTTTGGCATGAAATTTAGTTTGCAGACAAGAATTCTATTCTAGGCTTTGCCATTTTGCTGGCTGTAACCTGAGATAAATCACTTAAGCCACTGATCTGACCTGTTTATCCTAAAAGGGCATCATGAATATAAGATATTTTTGTCAGGGGCTGGGGATGTGGCTCAAGTGGTAGCGCGCTCGCCTGGCATGCGTGCGGCCCGGGTTCGATCCTCAGCACCACATACCAACAAACATGTTGTGTCCGCCGAGAACTAAAAAATAATAAATATTAAAATAATTCTCTCTCTCTCTCCTCTCTCACTCTCTCTTTAAAAAAAAAAAAAAAAGATATTTTTGTCAGCCAAATACCTTTTAAATGCAAAATATCAAAGACTTTGTCTCCATCCTAAACTCAAGCCGGATGATCTTATTAGTATGGTCAAGGTTGTCTTATAACCCAGGCCTCCAGTGTGCTTCTGACTAGTACCATGGACAAGCTAGGGACTCCAATATCTATCTACCTCTGTACATCTCCCCCCAACCTCTTCCTCTCTCTCTGCAGTGCTCCTTAAATTCAGGGCCTCATACATGGTAGGCAAGTGTTCTACAAGTGATCTACATCCCTAGCCCACTTTCTCTTTATAAATATTTCAAATGTTGTAGGGTTTGTTACCAGGCAGCCTGAGGCATGCATGATAAGTTGAAAAAGTCTGTTAAACATAAAAAATTTTTCGGAGCTTGCGGTTTACTAGAAATCCAACATAGGCCTCTTTGCATGCTAGGCAAGCGCTCTACCACAGAGTTACATCCCCCAAAATATTAAAAAAAAAAAAAAAAGCAAACTGATCACAAGAGCACACATCTGTATTTGCAGTCATTTGGGAGTTTGCAGCTAGCCTGGGCAACATAATGAAACCTGGTCTCAACATCAAAACAGAACAAAAACAGTTCTTCCCAATGGATTATGGTGTTACAAAGATCTTTTGGTTTATGAATCTGCATACTACCATCAATCTAGTGATCTGTTTTCACTTGTAAATTCAATCCATTTTACTAACTAACTGGATTATAAAACCACTCCATAGAGACTTCTATGATTTCTATGATAGGTACATCAAAGAAAATATTCAGTTCCTGTCCAGTAGTATCTTATACAGACATTTAGAAACACAATCTAGAATGCATAGCATAGTTGAAGAGAGAGTAGGGGCCAGCATGAAAGTGAAAACTTAAAGCTAAAATCAGAAACATAGAAGATGACATTAGTTGTCAGCTATTGTGGGGTTCTTGAAGATACATGCACTCCATAATATTAGGCTGCTGTTGTGCAACAAAGTAGAGAGAGAACTAAGACCCACAAACCAGCATGTAACTAAATCTCCTAATTAGTTCTTAGCAATTAATTGGGAAGTATCTGCCCCCCCAATCTAGGGAGATGGCAACCACGTTTATCTCAGTCTGAATTATGGGTAAGAAGGAAAATGTCACCCTTGAAAATTGTAACCATGAATTTTTTTCTCATACAGATTTGATATTCAAGTTAAACTGTTCATTTGGTATAATTTCTTACTTAGGCAAAGAAATTAGCATAAAATTGCCTCAGTTGGTAAGTACTCTAGGATACCTACAGAAGCAAAAGTAAGACCTTTTTATAAGATATAATTCTTTTTTTTTTTTAATAACCTATGGTATTTTTTTTTAAACATTTATTCTTTAGTTGTAGGTGGACACAATACCTTCATTTAATTTTTTTGTGGTGCTGGGGATCAAACTCAGTGCCTCACGCATGCTAGGCGAGCGCTTTTCATCTGAGCTCCAACCCCAGCCCCTTACAAGACACAATTCTTAACCTAGTTTGCCCAGAAATTTCACAGATAAGCTTCATTTAGTTCAAAATTACTAAATGTGCAAGAAAACAATTCCCAGTGAATGAAAGGCAGTAAATATATAACATAACAGCAGGATTAGGCAACACTTTACAAAAAATTTAGTTAACAGAATGATCAGGTACACACTTTAATGAATGCAACTATCAAATATAGATTATAAAATGAAGCAAAAGGAAATAAAAAATATAAGATCAAATGCTACTTTAAAATAACAGACTAAGTAAAACTTATAGAAATTGAAATTTTAATTACGGAAATAAACTCTACCTGGATTCAACAGTTAATTAGTAACAGGTAAAGAAAACTAGTGAACTAGAAGAAAAATCTAGAAATACACAATGTATTCCCAAAAGCAGGGGCAGATGACAAGGGAGAGAATGGAAGTGTAAGACAAAGAGGATAGAATTAAAGTCTAATATATAATGGATACAAATTTTAAAGTAATAAAAGTAGATTTGAGAGAGGCAATATTTGAAGAGATTATGATTTAAGTTTTCAGAATTCCTAAAAGGAATAAACCTTAATAACAATAAAATGGGCCCAAAGCATGAAAAATAGAAATACACGTGCCTTAAAAAATATTAAAGGCAAAGAGACAGAAACTAAAGGCTACTTGAGATAGCATATTTATAAAGGAACACCAATCAGGCTAACACATACTCCACAGAGGACTGAGGAGAAAACAACCAACAAATCAGAAATTCAAGACAATATAGATATTTTCAACAAGAGCAGAACATTTGTCTCCAGCACATCTGGCTATAAGATCTTCTAAAGCAGCTTTCTGCAGCAGTGAGCACTAGCCATGTGTGGCTGTTGAGCTCTTGAAATAGTGCTAGTGCAGCAGTAGCTCAGTTTTAAATCTCATTTCCTTTTATGCATCTGTTTGACATCAGTTAATTTAAGCTTAATAGTGTAATTCCAATGGATATATTCCAAAAAGAAAATGGAACATGGAAGGAATGAGATATAAGAATCAATAATAAGCACAGGGGGCACAAATAAAGGTAAACATTGACTATAAAACAAAAAAATTATAGTTTTGGTATTAAGAAACAAGGTGAGGGGGATAATAGAGGATAGGAAAGGCAGCAGAATACAACAGACACTAGTATGGCAGTATGAAAAAATGTGAATGTGTAACCGATGTGATTCTGCAGTCTGTATATGGGGTAAAAATGGGAGTTCATAACCCACTTGAATCAAATGTATGAAATATGATATGTCAAGAGCTTTGTAATGTTTTGAACAACTAATTAAAAAAAAAAGAAAGAAAGAAACAAGTGAAACTGGATTGGTGGTATAGCCCGTGATGATATACTTGCTTAGCGTCTGCTAGGACCTGGGTTTGATCCCCAGTACCCACAAAAATAATAAAATTAAAATATTGCAGTTAACTACTATAGAACAAAAGTAGGATACCTTAACTTTCACCCTGTATACCAAAAAAAAAAAAAAAAATGAATTCCAGGTTACCATTTTCACTCTTGAGGTGTCCACAGAAGTAGCAATCAAAGGACACCTGGTATTGGTCATGGGGAAAAATACTTTCTAGGAGAAACATAGTGAAGCCCAAAAATAAAATGGCAGAAATAAGAACATCAGTAATTAGAATAAATGCAAATTGAACTAAATTTGCCAGCTAAATGAGATTGGATAAACATAGAATTTGCCTATATGCAGTTTGTTAAAAGTAGGGGTAGAATGAGACATATCAGGCATATGTTAACCAAAAAAGGCTGATGTAACTATGTTAATCATTACTGACAAAAAGCATCAGTAGGGATAAATGTTAAATACATGAAGATGAAAGGAATAAATAATCTAGAAGATTTGAGTTAGTTCATACCTAATATATATCACAATTATAAATTGAATGTTGAAAATCCCTAATCAAAATGGGAAACTTTAACAGACCACTTTAATAATTGACAGATAAAGCAGAGAATTTAATGTTATGGAGGGGTGTGCTTATGCTATCCAACCCAAGAATTTAGGAAGTAAAAAAAAAAAATCTGAGTAAAGATTAAGGAAAATAAAGATGAGGGTAGAAATCAATTGCAGAAAGTAGAGATGACAGAAGAACAATAGATCAGATTGACACATCAACAATATAAAACAAGAAGAGGAGCCAGGTGCTGCCTGTAATTTCAGATATTTAGGAGACAGGAGAATCAGAAATTTGAGGTCAACCTCAGCAACTTAATGATAAATAAAAAAATAACAAGGACTGGGAATGTAGCTCAATGGTAGCATGCACTCATGAGTTAGATCCCTAATACTGTAACAAAACAAAACCCAAAAAAGGTGAGAAGAGTCACAATAGGCAATATTTGGGAATAAAAATATATTTCTATCGCAATTAAAAAATATATATGCTTTTTTTAAAAAAACAAGAAACCAATAGGAAACACTTTTTGTCCATACATTTAAAACTCAGATGATACGAAGTTTGGTAGAAAAGCACAATTTAACAAAAACATCCGCAGGCATAAATATATCTGGATGGGCTCATAAACAATAAAATAATTGGTCATGATAGTTTAAAAATTTCTCCTATCACATCTAAAGAAAATGCTGAGAGAAATGTTCTATTCAATAAGTGGTACTAGGATAGTTCTTTATATAGAGAATGGCCTCTAAAAGTCAGATATAGCATCTATACATTTCTTGTCCTGTCTTTACAGGAAACTAGTCTCTGGGCATTCTGTGGTGAAAGTATTATGTTTGTATTTACTATTTCTTCAGCAAGGTGGTGAGCACCTGTTTCAAGCAACATGCCTCACTATGTTTCTCCTAGAAGGTGCTTTTCCCCAAGACCAGAGTCAGGTGTCCTTTTTTGCTACTTCTTTGGACACCTCTCAAAGTGAAAGTGGTAACCTGGAATTCGTTTTTGGTATATAGGCTTTCTTCTCAATTATGAAATGCCCCCAAGAATATTCTGTAAGGTAAGTTTAGAACAATTTTTTTTTAATCTAAAACTTGGCGTGTGAAGCTAAGAATAAAAGCAAACACAAGTGGGTTTTTGTTCTGTTTTTTTAGTTTTCTTTCTCACAGTTAGATAATCTACAATGTAACCAGGTTAATTGAAAATATTAAGATACAGGTTTGTGATACCATCAAGCTCTGTAATAATAGTTCTATTGAATTTTCTTAGAAAACTATAAGCAGAAGTCATTAAAAGTGTATTGGAGCTCTTAGTGTTAGAACTCTGCCTTCCTAGTAAGGTTCAAAACTCTTTAGTGAAATATGCTACTACATTAAGCCCAGAGCTATTCATGTTTATTGTTAATCACCATGGATTAACTATGAAATTTAGTATATAAGGTCTGTATTTTGAGGGTTATCAGTTGTTCATTTGAACAATTGTCCTAATAATCGTGAAAATCAGATCTGCCAAAGAGATGTAAAGATATTGATGTGGTTTTTTATTTTTAGCAGCAAAACTTATTCATAAATTTAAAAAAAATAAAGTCTAGATTTTTCTCTCTTCAGTCCTAGCTTTATTCTATCTTAAGGAAAGCGTGTGATGGTAATTTTAGTCAAAAAAGAAGCAATTATTTTATATTATGTACATGTTAGACTTCGTCTCTTTTTACCAGAAGGTAATTATTTTAACAAAGACAACTTTTTAGGTTTCCTCTATCTAACACCTTAAGACAGGTTATCTCTCACCAAAGGCCTCTTTTCTCATTTAAAAATATTTTTTAATATTTTTTTAGTTGTTGATGGACCTTTATTTTATTTATTTATTTATATGTGTGCTTAGAATTGAACCCAGTGCCTCACACATTCGAAGCAAGCTCTCTACCACTGAGCCATACGCCAGCCCTTAAAATGTTTTCTATAATCCCAAAGTACTTTGGGAAAATTTAACGAACGAACAGTCCTTTTTTGGTTTTTCAAAAGAACCCAAATATATCCTGAATTTTATTTTACCTTGACACTTATAAACTGAACACTCTTTAGTTTCTATAAAACACTTTGAAAATAATCATTTATAGGTAAAACTGAATCTGAAATTTCTTGAAGAAAGCATTGATACATAGCTACTAGTCTAGTGTGTTACTTTTTAGTCTGCTTTACCTAACAAAATAGAAAATAAAATACAATTACTGTTTAGTATTTTTAAAACTTACCTGAAAAATCCTGGGAGAAGTACCCCTTTGTTTCCGCTTCACTTATAACTTTTCCTTTATATCGGGCATCAGTCTCTTGATGGAGAGCATTTTTAATTAAAATTAGATCACTAGAAAAAGTAGGGAGGTTCATTTCCATAGTGTTGAAAACACAGCTGCCAAATGGAAAGTTTTAGTAGGAGAAATGCTGTAGTGTGTGCTTTTTCTGTCTCTCTGCTTGTCCTTTCTCAGTTCAAGGGCAAGACTCAGAACAGTAGAGATGGTAGGTGGTTGTTGGCATTTGGAACAAATCTTCAGACTTAAAGCACAGTGCAAGAAATTTCCTTGCAAGATGAGTTTATAATTTGTCAAGTCAAAAAATGTGAGTTCTACCTCCAAACTGAAAGAGGAATTTATAAACAGTAAGAAAAGTTCTGGGGTTCATCCTTTGTGATCTTTCAGTTCAGCACAGGGCTGTTTTTGTAGCCTAAAGAAAGGCAGTCTTCTACCATCAGCTGCGACACTGCTGTCGTTGGTATGGTCCTGTAATCAGTGAAGGAGAAAGGATCTGTGGCAACTGCATTAGTCCAGCCTCCTGGACCAAGATAAGGAAAAAGCCTCGCTATTGCCACATGTGTAGATTAAAGGGGTGAAAACACCATGAGAACATACAGTGACTTAGACTGAAAGTGTTGACTCTGTGGTGCTCTGAGGTCAGACATTTTAAAAATAAGAGCTACTTCTGTCTCATTATAGACCACTACTTAGTATTCTAGTAGAACCTCTACCAAGTACCTTCTTGGTAACTTTGAGTCCGTGAGTATTTCAAAATTTCCAAAATAACTCCTTTTCATTATGTTCACTAATCACTAGCTTCCCTCTCCCACCCATCCCCATGCCCCCACCAAGATGTTATCAGATAAAAGCAATTTTTATCTTTTGTTTTGCTATCTTAATTATAAAGATTTTATAAGCTGATCATACATGCAGTTAATTCCTTTTAGATAATTATCACATTAATATTTAATACTTTTAATGTTTATTCTTTGAGAATTTACAAAGGAAACCACGATTACATATTAAGTGACATATATATTAACATGTACATAAATTTTCACCTTGAATTTATACTGTGAAGTTCACTGTGATTGGAAAAATTGAAATACAGGATAACCACTAAATCTGGAGTGGACAGTATAAACCTCAACCCTTCAAGTTCAGTGCCCTGAGAAATCCACATAGATCCAAGTTATTCACAAAGTCATTATGTCCAGGTATGCCCAGATTTTTAAAGGAAAACATAGCATTTGCTCCCAACATTTCCCTTTTCTCTCTCCCTCCTTCCCTCTCCCTCCCTCTCCTTCTCCCCCTCCCTCCCTCCCTCCCCCTCTCTCTCTCTCTCTCTCTCTCTCTCTCTCTCTCTCTCTCTTTCTTCCTTTCTTCCTTCCTTCCTTCCTTCCTCCCTCTCCGTGTATGTCTCTCTCTTTCTCTCTTTCTCCCTTTCTCCCTTTCTTTCTCCCTCCCTCCCTCACAGACACACACCAGGATTTTTTAATACCCTTATAGGCATTTGTACTTACAACTCTGATTTAAATGATCTCTTAGTAAATTGATGGGAAAATGTAGGACGTTAGAAGTTAAGGAAAAAAGTCCCCCTGCACACACCCATACCTTTCTAGTCCAATCTATTTCCCAAAGCCTAAGAAACTGGAATTCAACTTCATGGAGGCCAAAGGACATGCTTTTCACCCTTTATCTCTCTCTTACGATACATAAAAGTGTGGTAGTTGATGTGTCCAGCATTGTGTCACATCCAGTCATTTATAGTGTAAGCTTCTCCTGCGTGAAGGAGCAGTGAGTACCCATACAATTGTGACTATAAATTCTTAACAGCTGAGGCAAAACCCTTGTGTGATTTACTGTTTTATTTGGGGTTGCCCATTTCTTCATTATTTGAAGAATAAAATTTGATAAATAAAAATTATCAACCATGGGCTGGGGTTGTGGCTCAGTGGCAGAGCTCTTGCCTGGCACATGTGAGGCACTGGGTTTGATCCTCAGCACCACATAAAAATAAGTAAACAAAATAAAAATATTTTTAAAAAAGAAAAAAAAATGATCGACTATAATGTTGTTGGATTTACTTCCCTAATACTCAAACAAGTTCAGTGGTCATTCCATGTATCTGAATCCTCTTACTGAGATTATAATGTTGCGGGGGGAAAAACTGAAAGCAGTATTTCTGATAAATATCTTCTGACTTAATTTGATTTAGAAAGATGTTACCAAGTTTTAATAATATAAACTAAGGAGCTTGCAGAATAGCATATTAAAATTATATAAGTCTCTTAAGTGTTGTTCAATAAGTAGATACTACCACTTAAATTTTAGAAATTGAGCTCTCTCTTCCACATTAGTGTTCGGTGATGTTCTGAGATGAGGGGGCTTTTGGGGGAGCTAAAAAGGGTAAGCTGCTAAAGTATCAGAACCATATTTACCAGCCTTACTTGTAGATCCATAGCATCTTCTTGCCCAAGTGTTTGCATCCTACCAAAATCTCCTCTTGGGATTGTAAGACTGTCTTGTCTGTCTATATCCTTTCTCCTATGTGTGAGAGTTGGTGTGTGTTTGTTCTACCCGCTATCCTAGATCCTTTTTCCCAAGCTTTTGGTGTTCATAGAGAGCCATCAGGCTTATTGTTGTGTTAAAGAAAATGATCTGTCAAGGTATAAGCATTTGCTTTGTCATTAGTCTGATAAGCATGTTTATATAGCTGCAGTATTGCATGTTTTATATCAGAAGAAAAGGTCCTTCTGATTATAAAAGTAATATAAAAGCATATTTGACTATACTCAAAGCCAGTTATCTTGTTTTTGTTTTCTGGTATAGATCTTTTTCAGTATCTTTAGAAGTATTATGACTCTTATCACCACCACCAAAAGGCTTTATTAGACCCCTTTTTCTGCTTGGCACCATACTGAGAAAATCTTCAGCTTCCTCAAATCTTTTTAGAAAGTAGGTCAGATCTAAATAATAAGTGAATCAAAGGACAACATATGCATAAGAATGATTCCCAGCTCTGTTTTGTGACATTTCACAGCATCCCTAGAAGTGTAAAGGGATTTGACAAAGTCTTCAAATGAATTTGAATTCTCTTGATCTTGTATGTGCCTTACACCACTCAAGATGAAAAACTAAGTATAACATTGAATCATAAATTGCTGGATCTTCAAACACGGCTCTCTAAGAAATAGAAAACTCTTCCCCTCAGCTTTAAATTTGTCAATATCAAATAATCCAAATACTTTAACTCTTATCATTATTATTTATTACATTTTCCACAGGGAAGAGCCTTCATCTGAAAAGCATAGGAAACATTTGATTTTGGATTTTATTATCTGTGCTTGATTTTAGTACAACCTAACAGTAATCAAATGTTCTGTCATACCACCCTTAAGCTTCTCAGTAACTTGCCTATACACATTTAGGACTTATTGTCACTGGATATCCATTAACTAAATAATTTGCTTTCATCTTGAGAAAATTCATGTATAAAACAGAGTGCAGTGCCATCATTACTTGCTGTAGCAAAATAATACTATATTGCCAGAAACTTAAGTCTCCTATGGTTTAATTAGGGGAAATTATTTGGATGTCTTAGCAAGTAAATTGTTGGCAGAAAATATTGGGCCTTTGATTGTGAGTTCTCTTAAGGTAAGAATTCTTAGCTTTGGTTTAGAAACAAAGTCTCTGCAGTTTTAGCTATCTGGTGAACTTATCTGTCTTTCCTCACTAGTGGCAGTGACAGGCTTAGTGGCAGATCCCTGGGCTTTCTTGCCAGTTGCATGCATTGAGCATTCGTTATGTTGGCAGACAGAGCTGATTCTTGGATGCGTGTCTGAACCTCTACAGGTCTGCTTCTGGCAGAATTGAGTGTGACTCTTATCCTTTACCCATTAAGCTATCATTATGGCTTCCTTATCTGTATTTCTTCTGCAGACATGCCTTTGAAAGCATTTGACTCTCTTTTGGCAGTTTATTTGATAATGTATGTACAAGTATAGAAGCATGTGTCGTATTTCTAAATTATATTGGATTTCTCTAAGGAAAAAAGAGAGGACATAAGTGAAGATTTATCTTAACTTGACAGCTTTGATGGACTTGTTTTGATTTTTAATATGGGTCTAAGAGTTTGATTTAGAATCCTCTGTGAAAACATACTAATTGCATCTCTTTTACCCAGAAAAAGTTGTATGTTCCTCTCTGAGCCTGATATATTACATAATGTAAACTTTTTCTCACCATTATAAATCATATGGGTATGTCCAGACATATATATGTATTAGTGGAAAACAAAATCTCTCATATTTGGAGTTGGTGTTTTGGGTATTCCTTAGCCAAAGTTGGAAGAGGCATATTTAAAGAAAGGTGATTGCATGTAATTGCCATATATGGAGTCTTTTCAAAGCCTTGTTCTGATTTATTCTGTGTTGGGGTAAGCTTTAGCTGCTAAGAGCTAAAGACCCTGCAGTAGATAATGCTTAATAATTACCTCCTATATAGCAAGGTTACTTCTGTACTCTTTCCCTTGAGATCTCAAAGCTTAGTCAATTTGTTGATTTATATCATGTAAAACATTTCAAAATGACTTGTTATTCATTTGGGTTTTTATTCTGTTTGAAACACTTGTAGTACTTTGAAATTCAGTAAACAGGAGAGTCAGTATAAAATGGCTTCCAAAACTGGGAAGTTACAGTAGTCTGAAATCTCAGAGGCTGATCATCCCAGTCTGCTTTTCAGGTAGTGCTTTCACTTGCAGGACCCATGGCCAGACATGGGGCCCAAAGGTTTAGGACAGATTTAGTGTGATTATAGAGGTTTTCTCTGCCAGGGAAGCCCCCTTGTAAACAAGGTAGAGGAAAAAAATCTTTTTTATTATTTTCTCCATGAATTAAAGCCAGTTGTTCACTCTGTATATCAGTGTTTCAGTTCACTTTGCAATAACAATAGAAAAATCCAATTAAACTTTTATATCTATTAAGAAGGGAAATTTTAAAGTTGTAATTTGCCATGAAGTCTTTTGTGGAATAATGACCTCAATTCAGGATGAAACATAATTTGCCATTAAATGACCTTTATTAACAGTGGTTTTCTAAATTGATATACATTACTAATATCTTTAGAGTTCAATTGATAGTTATGAGATTTTTAATTTATTTAAAATTTCTTGTGCTAGCATTTATATGTTATATATCCTATGCTATCCTTTTAATGTGTAATTTTTTAACTTAATTATTCATAGACTTTCTTTTATGTTTTGCTTTATTCTTTAAGCATAATTGAAGCCCACAATCTCTGTTTCTGTAAAATAATTATGACGTTACTGAACCTGGGTGTAGCAGCACATGAATGTAATCCCAGCTGCTCATGAGGCATTAAAAATTTTTTAAATGCTTCTATTATTTTAATGTATTAAGATTTAGGCAAGGGCTGGGGTTTTGGCTAAGTGGTAGAGTGCTTGCCTAGCAGGCATGAGGCATTGGGTTACATCCTCAGCACCATATAAAAATAAAATAAAGATATTATGTCCATCTCACACCAAAAAATAAATACTTAAAATAAAAAGATTTAGGCAAAAGGTGTATATTGGCAAGATAATTTACAAATGAGGAAATCTGAGTTCCAGTTATGGTTCTAGGACTAATTTTTCCTCTTGATGTATTAATAAGTCCCTTAGCCTCTCCATTGGACTCGTTTTTCCAACCATAAAAATGCATAGTGGGACTTATAATCAAACAAAATGGCATAGATTTGTCTCTCTCTGCTTCTCCTTGCTAAGTACATCTATAGAATCTGGAAATGACACAGGAAATACTGAGGAGAACCCTAAAAGGTAGAAAGAGGAAAATGCTCTGATGAGGGATGCAAAAGTGGCAGAACAACACAGCAGAATGTCTTACAACCTGCCGAACAGAAGAAGACTCGAATCTGGTGTTTTCTTAACTCTCAACCTACAAACACAAACCCAGGTAGACTCATTCCTCCCTTCACTTGAATGGGACTTCTGCCAACAGTACTAGGTGAGCCAGTCAAAACTAACCGGAAGGATTGGAAGCTCTGCTGATAATGAATGGCCACCAGGGAAGTGTTCTCCCTCCCTTTCATGAAGGGGACAGGGTGGGACTGACAAAGGAAATCATGTCACAACCAGCCTGGCCTGGGAAACTATCTTCATCTGTGAAGGATAGAGGCTTCCTTCCCCTCCTAAAGGACTCAGGTGGCCTGACCATGAGAAACTCCTCCCACCCCACCAAGCAACACTGGTTAAGAATCTCCTGAATTCCCACCTCAAGAAATTAGAAAAAGAAGAGCAAAATTAATTCAGAGCAAATGGAAGAAAGTGATTAACATGGATGAGAGTATAAGTCAGTGAAAATAAGAAAGTAGAGAAAATCAATGAAACAAAAGCTGCTTCTTTGAAAAAAGACAATGAAATTAACAAAAATTTAGCAAGACTAAAGAGAGAAAACATTGATTACCAGAATCGGGAATGAAACGAGATATTACAGGGCTGAGGCTGTGGCTCAGTGGTAGAGCACTTGCCTGGCATGTGTGAGATGCACTGGGTTCGATTCTCAGCACCACATATAAAAAAATGAATAAAAATAAAGATCCATGCATCTAAAAAAATTTTTTTTAAAGGTTAATTAACATCTAAAAAGAAATTTTTTTTAAAAAGAAATTATATTATAGGTCCTGCAGCTATCAAAAGGGTAATAAGGAAATTTTACAAACAACTATACTCTCATAAACTAAACTCTCATAGACTTAGAAGAAATGGAACAATTCCTTGAAAACTACAAACTATGTAATTCAAACAAGAGAAAATAGATAACAGGATTAGTGCTGCAAACATTAAAGAAATTTGAATCTGTGAATGTATTAAAAGCTCCTGAAAAAGAAATCCCCAGGCCCAAGTGGTTTTAACCAGAGAATTAAAAATAATTAACATAAATTTTACTGTCTCTGCCAGAAAATACAAAAGGAATGAAAACTTCTCAACTGTTTTTATAAAGCTAAAATTACCCTGATACCAAAACAAGGCAATGACAGTACAAGAAAATAAAACTACAGATCATTTCTTTCATGAACTTGGAATAAGAAGTCATTACCAAATATTCCAAAGTCAAATTCAGCAATATGTTAAAAATAAGCATATACAATGCCCAGAGGGGCTTTATTCTAGAAATAGAAAACTAGTCCAATGTTGAAAACTAATGTAATATACATAGCAATAAGTTAAAGAAAAAATTAAAAATAAGCATATAGAATAAAAATAAGCATATAGAATAAAGCCCCAGAGGGGCTTTATTCTAGAAATAGAAAACTAGTCCAGTGTTGAAAACTAATGTAATATACATAGCAATAAGAAAAAATAAATATCATTTTGATGCAAAAAAATTATTTGACAAAATCTAATGCACATTTATGATTTTTTTGAGACAGGGTCTCACTAAATTGCTTAGGGCCTTGATAAGTTGCTGAGACTGGCCTCAAACTTGTGATCCTCCTGTCTCGCCTCCTAAGTTGCTGGGATTACAAGCATGTGCCACCACACCCAGCATGATAAAAACTCTTTGAGTTAAAAGAAGTGAATGGTCTCATCTTGATAAAGAGTACCTATAAAAACTTAGAGCTAACATCCTAAACTTCATGCTTTTCCTCTGAGATCAAGAAAAAGATGAAGATAGCTATTCTCATCGCTGCTATTCAGCATATTACTGGAAGTTCCAGCCACTGCCATGAGCTAAGAAAGAAAATGCCTACTGATTTGGGAAAAAGGCAATCAGATGACATAACTGTATATGTACACACTCACAGAGCTAATAATTGAGTTTGGTAAGGTCTCAGGATATGAGATCATCACACAAAAACCAATTACATATCTATGTACTAATAAATGTAGAAAACAAAGTTAAAAATCAGTATATTTTATAACCACTCCTAAGCAAAGTAAATTCAGGTATCAACATGTACAGGATTGACCTGTGTCCTGAAAATTACAAAGTAACAACAAAAAACATCAGGCATAGATAAATGTAATACTGCTTTTGTGTTTTGAAGGACTAAACATAGTAAAAATGTTAATTGTCCTTAAATTGACCCATAGATTTTATGCATTTCTTATCAAAACCTACGCAGCTTTTTTCATTGACATAGAGAAGATTATTCTAAAATTTACATGGGAAAGCCCAGGCCTAGAAGTTAAAACAATCTTGAAGTATAATGTGGAAGGAATTGGTCTGAACAATTTGGTAGGGGGTGAGGAGTACTAAGGATTGAACCCAGGGATGCTTTGCCACTGATTTACATCTCTAGCCTTTTTTGTTTTTTATTTAGAGATAGAGTCTTACAAAGTTGCAGAGGCTGAATTCAAACTTGTAATCCTCCTACTTCAGCCTCCCAAGTCATTGAGATTACAGGCATGTGCCATGGCACCCAACTACTTTACCCAGTATTAAGGCCTACTTCTGTAATTACAGTAACCAGAATAGTGTGGTAATGGCAGAGGAACAAATAATTGGGACTGAATAAAAAAATCCAGAAATAGACCCATACAATATGCCCAACTGATATTTGAAAGAAATCTGAAAGATCCCTCAACAGAGGAAGGTTATCATTTTCAACAAATAATGCTGGTATATTAGACCAAAAGAAAAATAATGTAAGTTTTGGAAGTAATGCTAAGCAAAGAGTTCATAGACTTGACCCCAAAAGCAAGATCACTAAAAGAAAAACTGATATATTAGACCTGGTGAAAATGTAAAACTTTTGCCTTGAGAGGACATTCCTGAAATGATTAAAGAACAAGCTGCAGACTGGGAGAAAATATTTTCAAACCCTGTTTCCAACAAAGTTCTAGTATCTCAAGTATGTAGAGAATTCTCAAAGCTCAATAGTTAGAAAAAAAATCTAATTAGAAGAGTCAAAAGACATTTCACCAAAGAAGATATGAGATAGCAAAAAAGCACATGAGAATATATTCAACATTATTAGCTGTTAGGAAAATGTAAATTCAAACCATAATGAATCAGATGCAGTGACAACCTGTAATCCCAGCAATTCAGGAGGCTGAGGCAGGCGGTTTGCATGTTCCAGACCAAGCTCAATGACTTAGCAAGGCTTTAAGCAATTTAGATCCTGTCTGAAAGTGAAAGATAAGGGGTAGGGATGTAGCCCAGTGGCAAAGCACCCCTAGGTTCAGTCCCCAGTATCACCACCACCAACAAAAATACATATTGAAATATCACCATACACCTATCAGAATAGCTAAAAAAAAAAAAAAATGTAGTGGTAACAACAAACGCAAGGATGTGAAGAAACTACATCACTCTTGCACGTATAGGAATGTGTAAAGTGACACTGTCACTCTGGAAAACAGTTTGCCAATTTCTTATTAAACTAAACATGGGACTGGAGGGTGGGGGTGATTCAGTGGTAGAGTACTTGCCTAGCGTGTTGGAGGCCCTGGGTTTGATCCCCTGCACCACAAAAAGAAAAATAGATAAATAGGGGCTAGGATTGTGGCTCAGTGGTAGAGTGCTTGCCTTATATGTATGAGGCACTGGGTTCAATTCTCAGCACCACGTGTAACTAAATGAATAAAATAAAGGTCTAGCAACAACTAAAAAATTTTTTTTAAAATAAATAGATAAATAAACTGAACTTGCAGCTATCATAATGACTCGGTAACTGTACTCCTGGACATTTAACCCAGAGAAATAAATGCTTATCTTCACTCAAAAATCTGTACACAAATTCATAACAGCTTTATTCATAATAAACAAAAACTGGTTCTTAGATGTGTGAATAAATACAATGGAACATCCATACCATGGAATATTACTGGGAGTGAGCAACTACTATTGAGACAAGCAACAACTTGGATGACTCTAGAGAATTACACTGAGTCAGAAAAAGTCATCCTCGTAGATACTATATGATTTCATTTATATACACTCTTGAAATGATAACATTATAGAAATAGAGAACAGATTAATTTGGCACTGTTCCCAGTGACTGCAGAGGCTTAGACAGTAGGATCACAAGTTCAAGGCCAGTCTCAGTAACTTTATGAGACCCTTTCTCAAAATAAAAAGGCTTGAGGATGTAGCTCAGTGGTAGAGTACTCTGGTTCAATCCTCATTACCAGAAAGAAAGGAAGGAAGGAAATGGAAAACAGAGTAGTATTTGGCAGGGGTCAGAACTGGGAGGGAAATAAGGGAGGTGTATTTGACTATAAAAGGACACCAGTGATGCTTGTGGCCATGGGAGTATTCTGTAACTTCATTGATGAATATCAGTATCTTGATTGTAATATTATACCATAGTTTTATAAAATGTTACCACTGGGAGTGTTGACTTAATTATATGTGAAAGTGCAATTGTTTCAAAATAAGTTTGTTTAAAAAAAAAAAAAAGCATAATGATACCCACCCTTCCTGTGCCAGAGCATCATCTTAAGTATCAAAGGAGGAATAAGCTAAGCAAGCTGTGTCATGATGGATGCACATGGTAGCAATAAGCCTTACCCATCCACATGTTTATTTTGACTTGAATCTTTAGGATTTCTACCTACCATATCCAAAAAAATACAATTAATTTTATATATTGTCATCTTTAAAAATAAGGGTCATTTATCTTACAGCTAATACTTTTTGAAGACTATTTGTGCTGGTCAGCATACGAGGAATAAAAAAGATAGTAAAAGAAGAGTGATTGAGCTCAGTCCATATCACATATAACAGTTGATCTGAATTTGGATGTAAAGCTGTTATTTTTTATTAAAACTTCACTTTTACTGTAACATAGTTTTTATTCTGTATTTTAGGATTCAAGAGACTCATAAAAATTCTGGGATTACAGGTATGGTGATGACGTATGGTGATGCATACCTGTAATCCCACAGGCTCAGGAAGCCAAGGCAGGAGGATCACAGGTTCAAAGCCAGCCTCTGCAGCTTACCGAGGCTATAAGCAACCTAGTGAGACCCCCGTCTCAAAATAAAAAATAAAAATGGATGAGGATGTAGCCCAATAGATAAACACTCTTGGGTTTACTCATACAAAAAAAAAAAAAAAGATTGTGGTCTTTGATTAGCCACAGAACTTGGTTTTTATTTTTTAAAAAGGCCTATTTTCATATTTTAATATCAATTTGGAATACATCTTAAAATCAATTATATTGATCTAGTTTTAGTTTTATTGGCAATCTTTTTTCTTCTTGATAATACATAAATAATGGTAAATCTTAAACTTTAGGGTCCTTTCTAAGTTTAATGAGATCTGATAATAATGTCTAAAATCAACTATTCTTTGCAGTTTTTATCTAAATATTTTACCTGTCTTTATTTGTTAAACAGGGTTTGGGAAGGAAGGAGTTTGGGGATTTTTTTGTTTGTTTTATTTTTTCTCTCTTTAGAGGGATTGTTAACAAAATGAGGGTATGATGATAAATTCAGTGATATTCTTTGGTGATAATATATTATTTTTATATATGCAAATGCTAAAACCTTATTTCCCCTTACCATTTTTTTTTCTCTTTGTTTTTCAAGTGTCAATATACAGTATCTGGTTTTATGATAAGAATGACTGTCACCGCATAGCAAAACTCATGGCTGAGTAAGTATGTTTCCTTTTTACTGCCAAAAATTTGAAAAAGGCAGAAAAACCTAACTCTGAACTTGTCTATAATTCTACTACTTCCAGTGTTTGCAAATGTCTGTTTCCAGTCTTTTTCTTCATGAATACATCAGGTTGATATGTGGATTGTTTTTTTAGAAAAATAGCCTCATGCTGTATATTCTGCTTTTAATGTCAAGGCATTAAATTTTCTCCAGTTGTATTTATAATGACTGTATCATATCTGGTCCAACAATTCATAATTTAACCAAAAGTTTACTGTAAGTTAGGGCGACCAACTTGCCCAGCTCCAGAGGCTGTCAGCTAATCCAGTACATAGCCTGACTAGCATATGCAGTAGCTATCGAAATTTCCACTGTAACAGATGGTACTATATTCAGTGGCCTGTAAGAAAACTCCTGCACACATCCATTTGAATTCCTTTAAGCAAACTTGCTTTTGACACAAACTAGGTTTAGCAGTCCCCAATCCACTAACAGATTATCTTCCAGAAGGTTTTGTTACAACCCAAAATCTTTGAAATTTGGAAAATTTCATTGAATTAATGTTCTGAAGGGTGACTCATGTCCTTTCTGAAGCTAGCCTGTAGAAAATATCTTGTGTGGCCTATCCATATTACTAGACTGCCAGTCTGTATTCTGGGAGCCCAAGACACTGTGGTTCTGAAGGAGCTTCAGGGGCTACAGAACTTGGACAGTGCTGCATGGACAATGTGTTCTGGTGTACCTCTGCCTCCTCCTCTTCAGTTTTTGCTTAAATTCTTCTCAGAAATGTAGATCTTTCTTCCCCATCTGTCAAATCTAAATTCCCTTTGCTCTCCTGCAAGGTTTATACTGCATGTTTGGAAGAAAACAGTACTAATTTTTTTTAACATTCTAATTTTTAATTAATTGTCCTAAAAGCATAGATAAGTAGTTAACCCCCAAACTTCAGTTTTCAGTTTACATTTTTTTAAGAAAGGTTCACATAGCCAAAGCCAAATTATAATCCAGGAATGTCCTGGCATGTCCTGATTGGTTGCTTATTAGCCTCCTACTCTGTCTGCTCTGGCTATGAGCTCAGAAAGCAGGCCCATGTTTGTTACTGTGTTCACCCTGGAGAGCATCTCTCCCTGTGAACTTGTAGTTATTTATTAGAAAAAGGGCTGGCTCTCTAGAACCTTTTTTTCCTTACCTCTAAAAAAGATTTATCTGTTTTTCAGCAAAAAAGTTCATTTAATTTATAAGGAATAGAGGTTTATGATTTTTAAGTCTAGGAGCATGGTACCAACATCTAGGGAGGGTTGTCTTCTTGCATCATAATATGAAGGAGGGCATCATATGAGAGCAGGCATGTTAGTGCAGGTCTGCATTATTTCTCATAAAGCCACTGATGCCATTATGAGGACTTCATCTCGTGATCTTAACAAAGGCATTGCTTTGATGATCATTTTTGTGTGTGTGTTTACTGGGAATTGCCCTTAGGGCTTTAAGAATGCTAAGCAAACCCTGTACCACTGAGCTGTACACACAGCCCTTCATCACTTTTTTCCCCTCCAGGTCCTTGAACATGCTAGGCAAGCACTCTGCCGCTGAGCTACATTCCCACCCTTTTTATTTTTATTTTGAATCAGGGTCTTGGTAAGTTTCAACCTTTTAATCCCCAAACTTCAGATCCTCATGCCTCAGCCTCCCAATAGCTAGGATTACAGGTGTGCACCATCGTACCCAACTTGTTTTTAATTTTGAAAGTATCAGTGAAGGCAGCTGACTCTTCTGGTTACTAAAAAAACACATGTGGTTTGTTGATCTATCCAGAATATTTGTCTTAAATACCTAAATTTAGGAGTATATTAACATATTCACATATTCTCCTGCAACATGACAGCATTTTGACCCTAAATGAGAGAATCTGGCTCCTTGAGCCCTAACATATACAGAGAAAATTATTTTCAATTTTTTTCTCTTTAAAGGCAAGTGGCACCCCCTAATACCAGACTTCAGATGGCAAATGAAGCTGAAAACTGAGACCTATTGAAAATATTGTATTGAACCCTAAAATAGGATGAGGAAGTAGAAACAGGAAGCAGGGAGGGAAAAGAATATTTGAGGTTCTTTCATACTGTCAGCTTGTTTTACTAGAAACAAAATTAAAGTATTAAAAAAAATAGAGCTGGCCTGTTTATAGAGGAAGATAATGCCTTATAAATGTTACCACTTTTTTGAATAAATGACTTTATAATCACCAAAGATAAATCGGAATGTTTTTCATTGTTTTAAAACTGCCAATAGCCGGCCACAGTGGTGCACACCTATAATCCCAACACCTCAGGAGGTGGATACAGGAGGATCCCAAGTTCAAGGCCAGCTTCAACAAGACCCTAAGCAACTTATGACTCTGTTGCCAATTAAAAAAAAAAAAAAAGGGCTGGGTACGTAGCTCAGTGGTAAAGTGCCTCTGGGTTAAATCTCCAGAACCCCCCAAAATAAAATAAAACTGCCTCTGTATGTCTCTGTGTTCTACGTAATTCAGAATATCACTTTGATAACCAAAAATACTGGTACTTTTTTTTTTTTTTTTTTTTTTTTAGTGTGCATCTAAACAAATGTATCTGGACTGGGGACATACATAGCTTAGTGGTAGAGTGCTTGTATAGCATGCTCAAGGTCCTGGGTTTGATCTTCAGTACTGCAATAAATAAGCATGTCTTTCAGTACTCATTAAATACAATTCTTCTCATGACTGTTTTGACAGCCACAATATAATAAAAATTTTCTAAGGAATTGATTGATTCCAAGAGATGTTTATAAAATTGGAGGGGCTGGAGGTATAGCTCAACCCCAGCACTGCAGAAATAAATAAAAAAAATAAACTCAGGGAAAATGTCAAAAAATTGAGAAGTCATGTAGGAAATTGAATGAACTTCTAGGTCTTTTTGGATATTTTCTTTAGTCAGTGGCAAAGTTGAAAACCCACTACATTCAGAAAACATTGACTTTCCTGAAGAGGGAATCTAGTCTGTTGGAAACCGTTTCTTAACAAATACTTGATAGAATGTTTGCTCAGATAAATGGTATAAAATTTGGAGAACTCAGGAACTGGGATTGTAGCTTAGTGGTGGAGAACTTGCCTCTCATGTGTGAGGCACTAGTTTGATCCTCAGCCCCACATTTAAAAAAATAAATAAAAGTATTGTGTCCATTTAGAACTAAATATGTGTGTGTGTGTGTGTGTGTGTGTATGTGTATGTGTATGTGTAAGGTTTTTTTTGAGAACTCATGAAAGTGAGTTTTATTCCTGATCTTAGAGTACTAAGAGTATGTTTTGGTATTAGAGAGGAAGATAGAGAGGCAAGGGTATCTCTCATTAAGTTTGAACTGAAAGAGTCCTTTGGAGTCTAAGCATCACTCATGTAAGAGTCCTGCTACACTACTCCTGACAGCTTCTGCTTTTAGCAGTAGTGAACTTCATGAGATAGCCTCTTCACAGGTGAATAGAAGTGATTATTAGAAATACTCTTTTGAACCAAAATAATGTTGCTCAGTCATAGAGTGCTTTCTTGGCATGTGAGAGGCCCTGGGTTTGATCCCCAATGCCACCAAAAGAAAAAAAATAAATAAGATTTTTTTTAACCTATTTCTTTTAAATAAAAGAGACATCATGTTCCTCCCCACCACACACATAATAATTGGAAGTTCTTGGGTAGGCTGTTTTGAATCCATAAACTGGCAGTGAATAGTCTATTCTTGTCCTGATCCTATTCCATAAAAACAAACCCTTCATTACTGAATTGATTTATTGCCTGTCATCATTGTCAAGTTCTCTGTTAATATAATCACCAAGTCATGGCTGTTCCCATAAAATCCCACGGCAGGCAGGGTTTGTTCATTAAAGTTGAGACTGAAACCTAAATGAGTTTAAAAAAAAAATTAGTTGCCTTATTAAAATATATTATTCTACCTTAAAGGAAAATATAGGAAATAAACTACCTATGTGCTTGCCACCAACCTGTAATTCCTAACATTTTGCTGTAATTGCTTCAAATGCAGGGAAGAGAGAATATTCTTTAAAAATGAAAGCCTATAGATAGATTTGAAGTCCTTACACCTATCAGTATCATTCTTTTTTTATTTATACTGGGGATTGAATGCAGGGGCACTTTACCACTGAGCTACATCCCCAAACCTTTTATTTTTTACTTTGAGACAGGGTCTTGCTAAGTTGCCGAGGCTGGCGTCAAACTTGTGATTTTCTTGCCTCAATCTCCCAAGACACTAGGATTACAGGTGTGCTATCAATGTCATTCTTAAAATCTGAGACTTTATTTGATTTGTGGATTTTCAGGTGAATAATTAGCTCAAATAGTTCCAGTCAAAATAAAGAGCATTCCCAGAACCACACTAATCTCAGTCACCCACTTTGTGATTTTGAAGAGAGAAAATAAGGCAATCCTTTTGTTCACTTGTAGTGCTATCATTTAACTTTAGAAGATTTGCCAGAAATCTTTTTCAAGGCTAGCTTAGTGTCAGTACAAGCTTTGCACAATGTTATTCAACTGTGCAGTCTTCCTATGTTTTGATACAGTGGTTATTTTCACATTTACTTTATCATTTAGTTTGACTGCATTTGAGTTGCTTATAAAAGAAGATCCTTCAGTGGAGTTTTTAGTGTACCTACTTCCACCACCTCCAGAAAGGAATTCTGTATTTTTGTCTTTCTAAATGTGAAATATATTGGTTGGCACTGTTGTTAATGAGGTGGTGAAACTGTAATTAAGTTTCTTATTTCTGGAATGAGAACTCATTCCAGTGTTATGTATTATAAAGTCAGTATCATTATGTGACACTGTTATTGGGTCTTCAGAAGATGAACTTCAAGAGCTCTTGGGTCAAATTTTCTCTCTAAAACCTGGTTTTCCTTCTTTAGTGTGGTAGAAGAAGAGACAAGGCGATCCCAGCAAGCTGCTCGAGATAAACAGAGTCCCAGCCAGGCCAATGGCTGCAATGACCACAGGCCCATCGACATCCTAGAGATGCTGAGCAGAGCCAAGGATGAGTATGAAAGGGTAAGGTGCTCCAGGTGCTGACCAGGGAAGACCAGAAGGGGTTGGGGGGAAGAAGGCCTTCGAGAAGGCTTTATGGACTGAATAAGTTATCTCTAGAGCCAACAGTAATAATTGGTCCAAAAAGAAAGCATGTCAAGTCTGAAGGGTAAGAAATCTATTACCTGAGAGTACTTGTTTGGATAGGAAAGTTTAGAATGCTTTTTTCCTATACTTATAATTATAGCAAAATAGCTCAGTGGCAGAGCACTTGCTTAGCGTGTGTGAGGCACTGGGTTTGATCTTTAGCACCGCATAAAATTAAACAGAAAAAAAAAATAAAATAAAGGCATTCTGTCCATCTACAACCACAAAATATCCTAATAATAAAATTATTATGGAAGAAAAAGGAGGAAAGAAGTTGGCCCACATCAAGTAGTTCTGGAAAAACTTATACATCTTTTTCACACCTGCAGCCTCAGTTTGGATGATGAATAGTCTTAGGAATTTACATAGATTTTGAGAAGTACTCTAATATTTTGCACTTCATATTACTAAAATGTATATTCATGATCTATAATTGGTAGTGGATAGACAGTTTCATGAAGAATTTTAAATTCCAGATTTAAAATTTGGAATTTTACCTGAAACTGATAATTTTCTCAAAAGCAGTATTGTCTTTTTCTTCTATTTTACATTTTACCTTATAAGTTAGCTGTTAAAAATTTTTCTTCCAAAATTTGGATAATATGGAAGTTAAAGTATGTTAGTTAATTTATTCAATGCATGCTTATGAGTTCACTGTGTGCCAAGAAGTAGACACTTCTTGACAGTATATAGAAGGCTTGCCTATATCTGAGGAACTATCCTGACTTTTCACTTGACATCAGTACCTCTGTGCCCCACGCTTCACTGGAGTGAGACTGAAGCTTTCCATAGCTGTTTTTTATTTCAACAGAATTAAAATTGTCACCTTATTCCTCACTAAAATTTGGTTCTCTTAACCCAATTTCATCTTCACCTTACCAAAACTTCAGGAAACAAATTGAGGAAAAGCACCATCTAGGGGTAGGGATTGTGGCTCAATGGTAGAGCATTTGCCTCTATTAAAAATAAATAAAATAACAACCAATAAAAAAAAGAAAGAAAGAAAGGAAGGGAGGAAGGGAAAGGAAAGGAAAGGAAGGGAAGGGAAGGGAAGGGAAGGGAAAGGAAAAGAAAGAAAGAAGGAAGGAAGGAAGGGAGGGAGGGAGGGAGGAAGGAAGGGAGGAAGGGAAGGAAAAAATCAATAGAGTATAGACTTGAATTACATCCACAAAATACCTTCACAGCAAACCCAGATTAGTTTAGACTTAATACCTGGGGACTATAACCTACCTGCATTCACTCACAAAACTCACCTTGACAAGGTTCATCTTTCCTTCGTGACTGCCTGCCCTGCTGTCTCAGCAGGATTATCATTCTATACAGAACCAAAACAGCCGTTCAGTAACCTTGTTCCTATAGTTCTGGAAGCTCCCTGAAATAAATGCCTTATTTTCTTTCAAATAAATAAATAAATAAAATAAAGATATTGTGTCCATATACAACTTAAAAAAAAAAAAAAAAGCACCTTCTAAGCTCATGTTTCCCAAACAGTTCTGCTTTAGCACTAGCTTCTGTAGTAATACCAGATGATCTTTGAAAAAAGGTTCAAGTTGCTAAAGAGTTGAGGAAATGTTGTTAGCGTGTCTGCTTGCATCCTCTTGGCTTTGCAGTACTCAAGACTGAGCAATTTCACTACCAGGACCATTTCTCAATTACTACCCTTTAATGTCTTAAGAATCTGGAATTCAGGGAACAAAGCTTGAAAAAAAGTGTTCTGGAAGATAGTTTTCTCTAGAAAGGAAGAGTCATATTCACCATAAACTATGATAAGTTTTCTGTATTTAACCACCAAAAACAGTCTCTTTTCCTGAATGGAGAAATGTACATGCAAGCCCATGAAAAGTTTCTACTTGTCTCAAATTCATCAGTGTCTCATGGAGAAATAGGAGTAGTTTATGTATGTATGAAAAGCTCTCGACTCTAATACATTGAGAATATATTTTAAGAATTTTTTTTTTTTTTTAGGTTACCTTAGGGCTGTCAGTATAGTTCAATGGTGGAGTGCTTGCCAGGCATGCAGGAGGTCCTGGGTTCAAACCCCTGCACCACCCAAAAAAGGGAAGGGGAAAAAAAAAAAGCTTACCTTACATTTGAAAAAAAAGAGGGGATCCCTTACTAAACACTTAGTTAAGTTTTTTCCTTTCTATTTCATATTTTTTCCTTTTTCATGCTGGGAACAGACCCCTGAACGTTGCACATCTTGAGCAGCACCCCCAGCCTCAAAGCAATTTTTTTTTTTTAACATAAAGCTTTTAAAAACATCCAGTATTATGTAAGCAATCTAAAAATCTGGGCTGATTTCTAGTTATATAAATATTGCAAAAGTCGGGGCTGGGGATGTGGCTCAAGTGGTAGCACGCTTGCCTGGCATGCGTGCGGCCTGGGTTCAATCCTCAGCACTACATACAAACAAAGATGTTGTATCTGCCAATAACTAAAAAATAAAAAATATTAAAATTCTCTCTCTCTCTCTTAAAAAAAAAACTCTAAAAAAAATAAAAATAATATTGCAAAAGTAAAGAATTTGGAAAGTAATCTGTTTTTAAGAAAATTCTTCAACAGTATAGAATAAAAAAAATAATGTCTAAAGTTAGATTAGAACAGAACTAAGGTTTAGTTAACTCTGACAATTCCTTTAATGTATGCTGTTTTTGAAAATTGTAAATAGGTGGAACTTTCCTAAGTAAGCATTTTTGGTTTTTTTATCTGTACTTGCCTGTCATCTAACCAAATGGAGCTGGTATTAGCAGTGACCCATGGATCCATATCTTAGTGTTGGATAGACTCTCACCAGCTGCACGTGGTTCCAGATGGCCCTTTGTTTATCTTTGGTAGAGACTTGGGGGATTGGCAGAGTCAAGAGTAGAGGTGGGGGTGCTCAGTGGCAGAGCACTTGCCTGGCATGTGTGAAGCACTGGATTCGATCTTTAGCACCCTCATAAAAATAAAAAAAGGCATGCGGTCCATCCACAACTACCAAAAAAAAAAGAAGAAAGAAAAGAAAACAGAGAGTGTAGTGGTGTAAGCAAGGCCTCAGTGATAGGATTTGGTCCCAGCTCTGAATCTCCCCTGTCCAATGTATATAATATAATGGACTGAAATCCAGACTTTTGAGTGGGGAATTTATGATACACTGTTTAAAAATTAAAATTCTATAAGAATTTTATCTATAAATCCTATAGTTTCTTTTAACCAACTTTCCTATTTTTAATGGAGTGAAAGATAGTTGAAACCACAGTCCTTGACAGTTGGCCCATTTTGAGTTGATTCTAGCCATAGCTATACTCCTGGATTATTTGTTTGGTTTTTTGTTTGTTTGTTTTGGTCCTGGAACCCAGAACCTTGCACATGCCAGGCAAGTCCTCTAACACTGTGTTGCATCTCCAACCCCTAACCCTGGATTTTGTTCAGGTTTTTGTTTTGTTTTAGTTAATTTTTGCCAAAAAATAAATTAAAAAGAAAGAACTCAGCAATATGACTTTGGAGCAAAGTATAGAATGTAGAATTAATTTTTCCTAGGATAAATTATTGAAGTGGTGGATCAAAAGATTTTAAAATCTTTTTTTTACCAAATATTGTAAAAATTATCCTCTATCAGGTTTCTCTGTGAGTATGCATTTCCCCCTAAATTTTACAAAGCCTGAATGACATCATTAACACATAAAATAGGGTTAAGGTTGTAGCTGAGTGGTAGAGCACTTGTCTTAGCATGTGTGAGGCACTGCATTCAATTCTCAGCACCACATATAAAATAAATAAAAATAAAAAGGTCCATCAACAACTAAAAAATATTTTTTAAAAAGTCCACAAAAGCCCTATACAAGTATCAAAAATACGTAAAATCCATAAGAATTTATTAGCGTATACAATGTAACAACAAGTACTGCAAACTCAAATGCCTGAAGAGGCAGGTCAACCATTGTAGTGAATAAAGTGGGCCAGAGCAGAACTAAGGCAGACTGAGAACCTGTTTCTGGGTAAAAGGTTCAGTTGGAGCTCAGCCCCAGCCAATGACTGTCACATGACTTATCATTCAGCCTCTCTGAAAATGACAAACTTGAATTTTTATAGGGAAGTTCCCAACCTTTTTTTGTTTCTGAACATGACATCTTCCGTCTTAAGAAACTTGTTACGTGATCTGAGAATGTTGCTCATTGGTAGAGGTCTTGCCAAGCCCCAGGTTTGATCCCTAGCAAGCATAGAAAATTAAAACATAATAAAAGAACTTGTTACGAAGCCTTTTGTGGGGGGAGGTGGGGTGCCAGGGATTGAACACAGGGGCACTCCATAATTGAACTACATCCCCACCCATTTGAGTACCAATTCCTAGGCTAAGCATCATGTATCTTTGAAGTATGGTATCAAGAAAATTATCTTTCTCAGAACTGAAGTTTGGAGAGCTGCCCCTTCCCCCTGCCCATCGTGTGTTTTGACATGGACAGTGCTGGATCATATAGCCCAAATATAACTTGAGTTTCCAAAAATTCATAATTTTTATGTCTATCTGATCATTAGTTTGGGGGTTTTGTTTGTTTGTTTTGAGGTTTTGTTTTCTTTTTTGGTACTGGCAGTTGAACCTGGGATGCTTTACCACTGTGCCACATCTCCCCAGTCCTTTTTATTTTTTATTTTGAGGCAGGGTCTCACTCAGTTGCTGAGGCTAGCTTCAAACTTTTGATCCTCCTATCACAGCCTCCCGAGTCACTGGAATTTCAAGCATGTGCCACCATACCTGGCTGGTTGAGGATTCTAAAAACAAAAATATTCTCACTTTTTTTGTTATATACAAATTAGAATTTAAATTTGAAACAGTTGGATGTCCATATATGTGCACATACCCACAAAAAGTGAACCCCAATCTAAATGTATCCCTTATACAAAAATCAACTGTAACTGGGTCATAGATCTAAGTGTAAAATATAAAAATATATAAAACTTTTGGAAGAAAAAATTTATTTACCATGGGACCCACCATTACCTTTCCTAAGTTTTTGCCCTAGAGAAATAAAACTCTTGGGTGAGAGTTCTATGGATTGATTTTAAGGCCTTACACATATGAGGCAAGTGCTGTCTCTACCACTGAGTTAAATCCACAGCCTTTTTATTTATTTCAAGATTGGGTCTGGATAAATTGCTAAGGGCTGTCTTCAAATTTGAAATCCTTCTGCCTCAGCCTCCCAAGTATCTGGGATTGTAGGTACATGCCACTGTGTGTGAAATGTAACTTTTTTTCATACAAAACTTATTGAATCTATATTCATGATCAAAAAATGAAAATAACATAAATATTCTGTGACCAAATGGTTAAGTCATAGTATATTCATATAATGGAATACTGTTCAGCAATAAAAAAGGAATTAACCATTAATACCATATGACACCTTGGAAACATTATGTTAAGTGAAAGAAGCAAGCATTCTGCTTACCTACCATTTATATGACATTTTTTAAAAGATAAAACTGTAGGACAGAACAGAGCACTGGTTGTGAGTGGTTGAGAAGGCATAACTACAATGGGACCCATCCCAGAGAATTTTTTTGGAGTGATAGAATTGTTTTCTACCCTGACTGTGGAGGTAGGTGTACAAATAGAACTATCCAACCCAAAAGAGTTAATTTTATCATGTTAACTTACAACAAACTACAAGAGAATAAATAGTTGAGTGATACCATTAGCTTTTCCTTAAAGGGTGATTAAAAATAACAATTGTGGCTAACACTCTTGTCTAAAATTAGGTCTCAGCTTTATAAAAATTTTATTATATAAATTATTGAGAATTCAGAGCAAACATTTTGGGGGATCTTTTCCTTATTTTCAGTGTAACATTTCTGTTCACCTACTTTATGAACCAAATAATAGATGATGAACTTTTTTCACAAGATGTACTTTCTTAATTTTTTTTTTAAGAATCAGATGGGCGACTCAAATATCTCCAGCCCTGGGTTACAGCCAAGCACCCAACTCTCCAATCTGGGAAGCACTGAGACACTAGAAGAGACACTCTCCGGGTCACAAGATAAGGTTTGTACAGTTAAAGCCCTAGCTTTGTTTAGAGTAACAAAACAAAGAGAAACATTTTTTAAGGGTTGTGTTGCAGTGCAAGTTTGAGTTGTCATTTATCTGACCAAGTCTTATGTGTGATAACATAATGACAACCATCTAGGTAATTTCCTTAGTTCATATAATACTCTTTGATCTGGATTTTGCAGTAGCCTCCTGTCTGGTCTCTCGAATTTGTCCTTAATTCTACCTTCCCTATTCTTAGCCCAGCAGCCAGAGTAATACTGAGGAAACCTTAAGTGTATTCCTCTACTTAAAACCCTCCAATGATGTCCTGCCTCACTCAGTTAAAAGCCAAGGAGATGGCAATGGCCCACAAGGCCCTACATGATCTAACCTCTCTACCTATGGCATCAACTATACCTATACCCCTCTGCCTTACTCACTTGGCCTCCATGTCATTGGCTCTCTTGCGTTTTCTCAAGTGCTAGACATGCTCCTGTCTCAAGACAGGCCTTTATTCTGGTTGTCCCCTTGGCCTAGAGTACTTTCCTCCCAGGACTGTCTTGCTTTCTTTCCTCCTTTTGATCTCAAATGTCCTCATGTAGGTGAGGACTTCTCTACCTACCCTGTGTAAAACACCAGCCCTTCCCATTCCCCATCCTCCAGCTTGTTTTGCTTTCTCATTAAGTCTTCTAACTAGCTAACATGGTTTTTCTTCTTTATTTACTGTTTTTCTCTTGCTCACCAAAATATAAGCTCCATGAGGGCAGGTAGTTTTATCTGCCTTTTTCAATGCTATATGTATTCTTAAAATCTGATCTTGTGACTATTGAATTAATTAATTCTCTTTATAATTGATAGTCTAATAAAAAAACATATCAAGTAAAACCCATAATTTGGTTGATAAATAAAGCCTCCTTTATCCAGTCCACCTCCCAAATCCTCCATTTACATATTTTTGTGTGAATATAAATTTCTATTTCTCTGGGTGAAATGCTTAAGAGTCCAAACTTTCAGATCATTTGATGTTATGGTTTA
Source organism: Ictidomys tridecemlineatus (assembly GCF_052094955.1). Lineage (NCBI taxonomy): Eukaryota > Metazoa > Chordata > Mammalia > Rodentia > Sciuridae > Ictidomys > Ictidomys tridecemlineatus. The sequence goes on from NC_135478.1 coordinate 47,655,269, forward strand.
GATCTGGAATGTCCTCCCAAAAGCTCAAGTGTTGAAAACATGGTCCTCAGTGCAGCAAGGTTCAGAGACTTTTGGGAAATTATTGGATTGTAACCTCATCAGTGGATTAATCCATTTAATGGATTCATAATTTGGTCTAGAGGCCAGGGTTGTAGCTCAGTGGTAGAGTGTTCAACAAGCACGTTGAGGCACTGGGTTTGATCCTCAGCACCACATTAAAAAAATAAATAAAATAAAGGTATTATGCCCACCTACAACTAAAAAATATATTTAAAAAAAATAAGAATTTGGACTACTGGGTGGTAATTTAAGGCATTTGGGGCATGGTTGTTGAAAGTAGGTCACTGAGGATGTGATTTTAGGGACTATTATTCTTCTTCAGCCCCTTCCTGTCTCTCTCTGCTTCCCAATTGCCATGAGATGAGCAGCTTTCCTCCACTATGCCCTTCAGCTCTGATATTTTTGCTTTTCAGTCATCTGAACATGATGGTTTTTTACTTTGAAACAGGGTCTCACTAAGTTGCTTAAGGCCTCACTGAATTGCTGAGTCTGGCCTTGAACCTGCAATCCTCCTGAAGTGACTTGGGAGGCTGAGGCAGGAGGATTGCAAGTTCAAGGCCAGCCTCAGCAATTTAGTTGAGCCTGTCTCAAAAAATAAAAAGGGCTGAGGGATGTGGCTCAGTGGTAAAGTGCTCCTGGATTCAACCCCCAGCACCCCCGAGAAAAAAGTTTAAAAACCTGCCAAACTGTTTTCCAGAGGCTGTACTATTTTACATTCCCATCAGCAATGTATCCATAACATTTTTAGGTATTAAGTAATTAATTTAAAGCAGATTTTGTATATTACATTCTCATACTACCAGGATTTAGGATGCTGGCAGTGAGACTTACATTAAGTATGGTTCTATTATAAAAATTTTATTATAAATTTAGTTTTTCTTAATGTATTTTTCAGAGCCAGATTTATAGATTTCCTTCCATTGTACTTTATCAGCCAACAGTGTGCATGGATCTGTCACTTCCCCTTTCCTTTTTCTTAACACTGCCAAACTCAAAGAGTTACTATGAAGAAATGGACCAGAAAAATTCTTTAAGAATTTTTTTTTCAATTTCATTGAAAAATGAAAAAGGAGTATGACAGGCCATAAAACGTTCAGTCTTTCAATAACAGCACCAGTGATGGATCTGCAAACATTGAGAATTCAAGTGGATATTCAGGGAAGTGTACTTTTTTTTTTTTTTTAAAGAGAAAGTGAGAGGCAGTGAGAGAGAGGGAGAGAGAGAGAGAGAGAATTTTAATATTTATTTTTTAGTTCTCGGCGGACACAACATCTTTGTTGGTATGTGGTGCTGAGGATCGAACCTGGGCCGCACGCATGCCAGGCGAGCGCGCTACCGCTTGAGCCACATCCCCAGCCCCAAGTGTACTTTCTAATGTAAATAGTGCTGATGTTGTTATTATTGCTTCAGTTCTTAACATACTTTTAAAATTCCATTTTTACTGGGTGCTGTGGTGGTTCATGCCTATAATCCCAAAGAGTTAGGAGGCTGAGGCAGAAGGATTGCAAGTTCAAGTCCTGTTTTCAGCAATTTGGTGAGACCCTGTCCCAAAGTAAAATGGGCTAGGGATGTAGCTCAGTGGTAGAACTCCCCTCAGTTAATCCCTAGTACTGCTAGATAAATAATAACAAAATAAAATTTCACTTTGGGGGTCAAATTCAAACAAACAAAAAAACATGATAAAATGTTGAGATTTGATTATCAGAAGCTGTTTGTTTGCCTAAAATTAACTCAAATCCATATCAGCCCCTTACACACAGGCATTACATTTATTTAGTAACAGTGCCATCTAGTGTTGAGGGATAAATTATACTATTCAAATTTAACAGTCTTTTCCATTTCATTTTCACAGCTCAGTTGTTAATTCCATTTCATTTTCACAGTTCACTTATTAAAACTCCCTTGAGACTACTTCTGCTTAGTTTGTTGTTTTTTGCTTTGTGGTCAAGCCTGAGGTATATTTCACCAAGAGGTTTCTCTGTTTTTTTGGTACGAGGGATTTAACCCAGAGGTGCTTAACCACTGAGACACACCCCTTTATATTTTTTTTTTATTTGAGACACGGACTCACTAAATTGCTTACAGCTTCACTGAGTTGCTTCAAATTTGCAGTCCTCCTGCTTTAGCCTCCCAGGCCTCTGGGATTGCAGGTATGTACCACCATGCCTGGCAATTTCTGTTTTTTAATGGTTTAATAGTGTATTATATTTAAACTAATAGTAGTGTTCATTTTTACATAATCATGCATGCAGGAATAGTTTGCTCCATTTTAGTCTTCAGTGCTTCCTTTTTCCCACCACTACTTCCTCTATTTTACTGATCTTCTACTTACTGTCTTTTTTTAATTGGAGTGCTTTATAAATATACTTAAAGGTGGCTTCAGTGATATATGTGTACATAGTATAATTTTGTCAGTTTAATTCCATAATTCCTCCCTTTGCCCATTCTTCTTGTCTCCCCCTTAACTGCCTTCTTTCACTCCACTGATCTCCCCACTGTTTTCATGGGATCTGCCCAGCCCCCATTTTTATCTAGCTTTCTGCATAAGAAAAAAAAGATTGACCCTTGATTTGGGGGGTCTGGCTTATTTCTCTTAGCATGATGTTTTCCAGTTCTGACTGTTCACTAGCAGATGCCATAATTTTATTCTTTATGTCTGATCAAAACTTACCTGTGTATATATACCACATTGTCTTTTTCAATTCATCTGTTGACAAGTATCTGGGCTGGTTCTATATCCTGACTATTGTGAATATACTGCTATAAACATTGGTGTGCCTATATCACTACACAGTATGCTGATTTTAGTTCTTTTGGATAAACATTGAGAAGTGGGATAGCTGGGTCATATGGTGGTTCTATTCCTAGTCTTTGAAGAGATCATACTGCTTTCCAAAGTGGATATGCTATTTTGCAGTTCCACTAACAATATATGAGCATACCTCTTCCCCCACATCCTTGTCAGTATTTATTATTATTGGCATTCTTGAGGATTGCCATTCTAACTGTAGTGAGATGAAATCTCAATGTAGTTTTGATTTGCATTTTCCTGGTTGCCAGGATTTCAAACATTTTTCCTATATTTGTTTGCCATTTGTATTTCTTCTATTGAGAAATATCTGTTTAGTTCTTTTGCCCATTTATTGATTGGATTATTTGGGTTTGGGTGTGTTGGATTCTTTGAGTTCTTTATATATTCTGAATATTAATCCCCTATTGGAGGAGTAGCTGACAGAGTTTCTCCCATTCTGTACACTTTCTTCACACTCTTTGTTTCCTTTGTTGTGAAGAAAGAAGCTTTTTAATTTGATTTTTAATTTGATGCCTTCTCACTTATTGATTTTATTTCTTGAGCTTTAGGAGTCTTATTAAGGAAGTCAGTGCCTGTGCCAGTATATTGGAGTGTTGACCCTATTTATTCTTCTAGTAGTTGCAAAGGTTCTGGTCTAATTCCTGGATCCACTTTGATCCACTTTTATTTGACTTTTGTGCAGGGTGAGAGGTATAGGAATCTAGTTTCATTCTTCCACATATGGATATCCAGTTTTCCCAGTACCATTTGTTGAAAAGGCCAACATATTTTGATACCTTTTGTCAAGTATCAGATGCATGTCCTGTTGTTTGATCTCTTCCTTTCATATAACAAAAATATTTCTTTCCTGAAAAAGACCCTAAAGTTTCTTCAGAATAGTCCCAGGGTGTGCTGTTTTTCAGAGTAGGTAAATCCAGATGTTGGTTTGTGCATATAATACACAATGTAATGGTTACTATCCACATAATCTGTGTTAATAAATAAGAATTAGTATTGGTTTTCAGTGCTTTTTTTTTGCCAAGCAATTTTGGCTCATTTTTTTCCTTTTTGTGTGCATGTGTGGTACTATGGATTAAACCCAGGGATGCCATAGAAACAGAAAGTAGAGCAGAGGTTGCCAGAGTCTGAGGAGCATTGAAGAGGAAAGATGAGAAGTTACTATTTAATGGTTACAGGCAACTGTGTCCACCTGTAATCCCAGCTACTCCAAAGACTGTGGCAGAAGGATTGCAAACTTGAGTCCATCTTGGGCAATTTAGTGAGACCTTGTCTCAAGATAAAATAAAAGGTGCTTAAAAATCTACCTCATCGATAAGAGCACTTGTCTAGTGTGCACAAGTCCCTGAATTCATCCACAGCACCACAATAAAAAGGAGAGGTAGAATTTTGGGGAGGATGAAAGAAAAGTTCTAGGAGTAGTGGTGATGTTTACACAATATTATAAATATACCAAATGCCACTTTGGTCTTTTACCACTTATTTTTTTCCCTTTGAGTTGGGATCTCGCTATATTGCCCAGACTTATCTTGGACTCTTGGGCTGAAGTGGTCCTCCTGCCTCATTGTACCTAGTAACTGAGATTACAGGCATGTGCCACAATTTTTTTGGGGGGGTGGGGGGGGTTGGGCGCATTATCTCTGTGCTGTCAGTTGACATTTATGATGCCAGGGATGCAAAGTGAATAAGTCATGGTGCTCAGCATGGGAAATGGAATGATTATATGGCCTGGACAAAAAAGTCTATCCAATAGGGGAATTCATTGTCTACTTTGTCTTTCATTGAGTGGGTTAGAAATGTTGCCATGGAAGTTTAAACAGCTGTGTTCTTGATTCTTTGCATCAGGGAATAACAGGGTGGTTTATAATAGCATAGTGTTGGTATCCCATCAAGTGATTGTGGTTTTTTGCATTGTGAGATTGTGACATTCCAGAAGGATATGTTGAATTTTTAATATACAAACATTTTTCAGGTTCCCTTATAAAGTATACAGGTTTTTCATGATTACTCTTAAGACTCTATTGACCTAGGGATTTTGCTCAGTGATAGAGCACTTGCTCCATACACATACACCCAAAAAAAAAAAAGTCTGTATGATATTTATGACAATAATATGTCAATTTCAATTTATTAAATATTTGTGGGCACCTGACATTGTATGATAATTTAATTTTCACAATTCTATGAGATAATTGCCACAGTTGTCCCCATTTTGCAGATGAAGAACTAAATAAAGATTATATAATTTTCGTTAGTGCCTGAAAAATGAACCTACTTATCTTTGATTTGATACCCTAAGTTCTGTACTTTTTTGGGAAGTACAAATATGAGCCATTTGTGGTGGCATACACCTGTAGTCCTAGTGGCTCCAGAGGCTGATGCAGGAAAATTGAAAGTTCAAAGCCAGCTTCAGCAACTTAGCAAGGCCCTAAACAATTTAGTAAGACCCTATCTCAAAATAAAAAGGACTAGGGACATGGATCAGTGGTTAAGTGCCCCTGCTTCAATCCCTGGTTGGGAGGGGGGGGGGAGTAATATCAGGAGCCATTCTGGACAGTAGCTATACACATACCTGTAAGTCCTGAGCAAAGGGGTACTGAACAGTTACTGCATCCCTTGGATAATGAGGTCTGGCTCCAGGAGTGAGTGTCACCTGGTGGAGTTGAGTTACCCTCACCTATTCCTTTGTAATCTTACCCCTTTGCCCTTTTTGGGATAGAATGTTCCATGGAACCTCCCCTCCTGTGTCTCGCTTTCCACAGACCCCTAAGGTCACAGAGCCGTCCCCAGATTTTGAAAAGGTATTTCTATGTGTTTGCATGCTTTCTTCACCATTTTCTTAAGTTATTGGAATAGTCAGATTTTGTGAACCCAGTATTAGGTTGCCAGCTCTGATAGATGGTGATAAAGTAGTAGTAAAAATATGAGGGAGTTGAACTATATAAAATCATTAGCTTTTTTTTTTTTTTTTTTTTTTACATCCAGTTTATAATTAGATGTTAGTGCTGCTATATATTTGATGTGAGATTCCAAATCTGGAAAATTCTTTAAAGGGGCTGGGGATGTGGCTCAAGCGGTAGCGCGCTCGCCTTGCATGCGTGCGGCCCGGGTTCGGTCCTCAGCACAACATACCAACAAAGATGTTGTGTCCGCCGAGAACTAAAAAAAATAAATATTAAAAATTCTCTCTCTCTCTCTCTCTCTCCTCTCTCACTCTCTCTTTAAAAAAAAAAAAAGAAAGAAAGAAAATTCTTTAAAGTGCTAGAGAGTGTTGTGACAGAGAGTCTTATTAGTGGGGTCCTGAATTTGTCATTTAAGACTTTCTCCACTTAAACAAAGCCTCTTGTCACATCAGCTTGCCAAGACATATTGTTAGCTTTTTAATATTAATAGAATTATCTTTAATGAATATTTCCTAAAATAGAGTAGTTTACATGAAGCTATGATTTTTACAATTGGAGGAGCTTCTGCCTCTTGCTCCACAACACTTATTCCACATCCTGCTCAGACCTGCCCTGCTACCTCTCACCCAACAGATGACATTGTCCTCACATCAAGGAGAAAATACAAAGTGACATTCCCTTAACATTCCCTTCCCTTTTTTGTCTCACATGCAAACTCCTCTGTATCCTCAGTTCCATGTCCTGGTCCTCTTGCCCTTGACACAGGGGATCTCACCCTCACCCCATCATACACCAGGAGAAGGTGGTGAAAGAGTATTTTTGAGCCTCTACTGTATACTTTTCGTATCTGTGGTATGGGTGGTGCTGCTTAACAGTAAGCCCAAGAGGAAGGAAAGTAATGATCAGGGAATAAATGAGAAAGACAGCCTCTGCCTTGGAGGAACTTACTTTCTACTGTTGTTATGAGTGCTAACACTAAAGGAGCACTTCTTATGTGCTGGGTTCCCTACATCTCCATGTCCCATCTCAGCCTTCCTTACTTTATAAGGGAGTTGAGACTCAGAGAGAAGAGTGAGTGACTCCCCAGGCTACACAGCTGGGAGGACATAGAGCCTGGCAGTGGCAGTGCTGCTTGGCTGCCTCTTGGTAGTTGGCAGGGCCCTGAGGCTTTGTCCCTATAGTCTCCTGAGGGAATGCATGTGCTTTCTGGACTTGGATAGCCATTTTCATTTTTTAATAACTTCCAGATCAGTACCTCTAGTTTCCAGATGATGCATAAAGGCCTCAGATGTATTCAGAATTCACCTCAGCTTTTCCTCCCTCTACCTGGGGGACTTTTCTGGACTTTTCTTACACGCAGTACCAAGATACCAGGGTGTCTTCTTGCCTCCTCTTCAGCCACTGGTTCCTTCCATTTAGACTCCTTCGTCTTCATCATCTTCTCTGCCAGGACCTTAGTCCGGCTCTCTTCAGTCTCACTCTTCCAGTTTTTCCTTTATATGGCCTTCGTCATGTACATCCTATCATATAGCTGAGTGGCTCATTCCATTGCTCTGTGGGTAAAGTCCAGATCCCCATTGTGTCTCAGACACTGTGCAGCCCAAGTAGTGCTTTTTTCTCCCCTCCCCATGTGGCCAGTTGTGCTTACCTGTTTTCCCTACCTTAGAGTCACAGCACAGTGCCTGGCACCTGCTAAACTCATCAATTATCAGATGGCAACATTTGCCTGGAAAAACTGATTTTGTTTCCAGTAGAAATAAGATCATACCATAGTGCTATGATACCTTAAATATCATCCTGTGTGCGAAGTAACATATACTGTGTGTGTATATACTGAGTACTATGATACTTCAAATGCAATATATTTCTGGGCCTTCCAGGCTTTCTGAAACCCTGAAAATCATGTGTATTTGTGGATTAAATTTTCAATATAAGCGTACATATATATGTATAAACATAAAAAACTAAGTGCTTCACATATTTTAGGAGTAAAACTATAAATTGAAGCTGCTTGTGTTTTCCAAGGATTTAGATGTGTCTCCCTCTAGAATATAAATATGTTCTATGGAACTCCCTGCTTTACATGCCTTTGTCAAAGGAGGACCTGGCACCCTGTGAGTACTCAGGAAACAAAAGTTAAAGGACAGATATGGCCATACTGCTTGAAGGTACAGGAAAGCTCACCAATGGCATGCATAAGTATTTTTCCTTTGAATAGTTGCAGTTGTATTATTAGTTAATCCAGTTTACTGAAATATATGTAAATGTTAAACTTTCAAGATTTAAGTACTTTGCTTTTTCTTACGGATTGTGTGATTTGGGAATAGATAGGAGGAAAGACCTGCAATTAAATAATTAAGTTTATTTTCTAGTATTTGGGACCCTGTCCCTAAGATGTAGTGCTAACTTTCTGTGCAGAACAGTAAAAATTAATCACTTGATCAGCATTTGTTCACTCTGTCCTCTCTGATATCATTTTCCTGTGTTACTAATATGGAGCAATTTGGTACAGTTAGCACAGTTAGCTTTGTAATGAGGTAACTGAGGTAATTGCCCTTTCACCTTATATCCATCTGCCAAAAAAATAAAAGATAATTTGAACCCAAGAGTACTTTGCCATTGAGCTACATCCACAACCCTTTCTATTTTTTGAGAGTCTTACTAAATTGCCCAGGCTGGCTTCAAACTTGCAAAACACCTTCAGTCTGTTCCAGTCCTTATTTTCAGAATCCGTCTGTCCTTGTTTCTGCAAATTATTTTGGTAGCTAGAAAAGAAATTCACTTAATACTGATTTCCAAAAGTTTCTTTTGTTGAGTGATTTCATTTGTTTTTTTTATAGTCTGCTCCAACTGGACACAAACATCTGACAGTGGAAGAGTTATTTGGAACTTCTTTGCCAAAGGAACAGCCAGCAGTTGTGGGTCTGGATCCAGAAGAAGTGGAGAAGCTGCCAGGAGATACCTCCCAGAAAGAGCCCAGCTCGTTCCTACCGTGTTCTTTTGAACAACCAGGAGGAACTCCTCAGTTGGAAAACCTGGGTGTCCATGCAACCACCCATCACGCAGTCCAACCTGAAGTCACCACTCCGGTGCTAATTACTCCTGCCTCCATCACACAGTCCAGTGAAAAGCATGCCCCGAGCTACACGATCCCCTTAAGCCCTGTTCTCAGTCCTACTCTGCCAGCTGAAGCTCCTACTGCACAGGTTCCCCCCAGCTTACCTCGAAACAGCACCATGATGCAGGCAGTGAAGACCACGCCTAGACAGAGGTCTCCACTCCTGCATCAGCCAGTCCCTGAGCTAAGCCACACCAGTCTCATTGCCAGCCAGAGCCCCTTCAGAGCCCCACTAAGCATAACGAACACAACTGGCACAGCCCTCCCAAGCGTCGATCTTCTCCAGAAACTCAGGTTGACTTCACAGCATGACCAAATACAGACACAGCCACTTGGGAAAGGTGCAGTAGCACCCAGTTTTCCTGCAGCATCTGGCCAGCTAGCCACACCTGAGAGCTTCATAGAGCCTCCCTCTAAGACAGCAGCAGCAAGAGCAGCAGCCTCAGCCTCCTTGAGCAACATGGTGCTTGCTCCCCTTCAGGTAGTTGCAGGAGCACTGGGGCATTTGGGGATATTCATTGGATGAGATGAAACTACAAAGGCCTTGGGTTGTTTTTTGGCTTTGGGTTTTTTTTGTTGTTTGTTTGTTTTTGTTTGTTTTTAATATTTATTTTTTAGTTTTAGGTGGACATAATATCTTTATTTTACATTTATGTGGTGCTGAGAATCGAACCCAGTGCCTCTTGCATGCTAGGCGAGTACTCTACCATTGAGCTACAATCCCGGCCCTGTTTTTGTTTTAAGTTGTAGTCAAGACACAATACCTTTATTTTATTTATTTACTTTTATGTGGTGCTGAGGATTGAATCCAGCGCCTCGCACATGCTAGGCCAGAGCTCTCCCGATGAGCCACAACCCCAACCCCAGCCCACATTTTTTCCATTGGTTTTTTGTTGTTATTGTTGGTTTTTTGTTTTGGTGGTTTTTTTTGTTTGTTTGGGGTTTTTTTTTGGCGGGGGGGTTCCAGGGATTGAACCCAGGGCACTGGACCACTGAGCCACATCCCCAACCCTATTTTGTATTTTGTTTAGAGATAGGGTCTCACTAAGTTGCTTAGGGTCTTACCTCGCTGTTGCTGAGGCTGGCTGTGAACTCATGATCCTCCTGTCTCAGCCTCCTGAGCTGCTGGGATTACAGTTGTGCGCCACCATGCCCGGCTTATTTATTTATTTTTGGTACCAGGGATCAAACCCAGGACTTCACATGTGCTAGGCAAGAGCTCTATCATTGAACCACTCCCTCAACCCCCACCTGTTCAAATTTAAATAACCCCATTAAGAAGCATCAGTGATGGCCCATGCCTGTAATCCTACCTGCTGGGGAGGCTGAGTCAGGAGGGTCACAAGTTTCATGCCAGCCTCATCAACTCACTTAGATCATCTTAATGTAAAAGGGCTTGTGATGTGGCTCAATGGTAGAGCGCATGCCTAGCACCAACAGCGGGCAAAAAAGAGGCATCAGATTGCCAGTCTGTCTTATCTCTGATGCTTATCAGTAGAAATAGATCTGGGCTGTCTTCCACTCTTTTTTTTTTTTGCCCAGTTAGACACAATACCTTTATTTTATTTTATTTTATTTTATTTTATTTTATTGTAGTTGTAGATGGACAGCATGACTTTATTTTATTTGGTTTATTTTTATGTGGTGCTAAGGATCTAACCCAGTGCCTCATATATGCTAGGCAAGCGCTCTGCCACTGAGCTACAGTCCCAGTCCATGTCCTCAGCTCTTTTAAGATACAGATTGCAGCTTTTCTTGAGAGTCACCTTAAAGGCTCTTTTTTTTTTTTTTTTTTTTTTTTTTTGAGAGAGAGAGAGAGAATTTTAATATTTTATTTTTTAGTTATTGGCGGACACAACATCTTTGTTTGTATGTGGTGCTGAGGATCGAACCCGGGCCCCACGCATGCCAGGCGAGCGCACCACCGCTGAGCCACATCTCCAGCCCCTTAAAGGCTCTTTTTGCATCCCCCTTTTCTCAGGGGAAATGAAGAGGGCAGTTCATCTGAACGTCTCCTTGTGGAGTCGAGCCACTGGTTGCATTGTCACAGGATGCTGTTAGCCTCTTCCCTCAGTAGTTTAGGATCTGGTTAATGTCTGGACTGTTCCTTATTGCTAACCGAGATTTTCCACCAGTAACTAAGAAATCTTCTTAATTGAAACTTACTATATCTGTTCATCTTTTTTTATTAAACATTTCAGTCTATGCAGCAAAACCAGGAACCTGAACTGTTTGCCCAGCCTAAGGTGTTATCCAGTGCCATCCCGGTAAGGACTCCCTTTTTTGAGTATTTTTAAGTTTGCTGACTGAGCTGAAATATCACCTTATTGAAAAGTCTTAGCTTTCAAGCCCAGACCTCTCTTAGATGCCTCCTTCCAGGCTGGGCTGCTTGCCCTCCAGGCAGAGTTCATTACTGCAGCCTCTGTGCGCCTCACATCCTCTCATCATCATGCATGTCTCCCCTGACTGTCCAGGGGCAGGCTCAACCACAGTGTTTGTTGTTTGTGAGTGGGTGACTGATGAGAATTTGTCAGCCTGGCTTCTTTTTTTCTTTCTTTCTTTCTTTCTTTTTTGTTTGTTTGTTTGTTTGTTTGTTTGTTTGGACCAGGGATTGAACCCAGGAGCACTTAACCACATCCCTAGCCCCCATAAGTTGCTTAGGCTGGCCATGATTGCAGGCATGCACCACCATGCCCAGCTAACCTGGTTTCTAGAATTAGGGAATATTCATTGCCCAGGAAGAGCTATGATGTCCCAGCGGGTAGAGCCACTATCCTGCCACAATCTTCTCCTATCCCATTGCTCTGATGATGAAGCCTCCCAGACTTGCCTGGCCTTCTTTTTTTCATTTTCTTTCGTATCATGTTTTCATTTGCCTTTATGCTTGTTCACCTCTCCTTGAGTCTCAGAATGTAAAGCCAGCTTCTGTTTTACATTCTGGGTAACTTGTTGTATTCTGTGGTGATCAGCAGGAGCTGTCAGCTTGGTTTTATTACCAGAAAACAAGCTCAGTGGCTCAGATACCAGAAACTGCAGCCTGAAAACTCTAGCAGGCTCTTGGCTATTTGTAGATGAGGTGAATAAAAGAGTAAGAGAAGAACTATGAGTGTAGCTCATGGTGTAACATGTGCTCCCTGGGTCCAGTCCCTAGCATCCAGAAAGGGACATTGGGCAAAAAAAATGAAGATCTCGGGCTGAGGATGTGGCTCAAGCGGTAGCGCGCTCGCCTGGCGTGCGTGCGGCCCGGGTTCGATCCTCAGCACCACATACCAACAAAGATGTTGTGTCCATCGAGAACTAAGAAAAAATAAATAAATGTTAAAATTCTCTCTCTCTCTGTGTCCCCCTCTCTCTCACTCTCTCTTTAAAAAAAAAAAAATGAAGATCTCTATTGATTGTATCAAATGTGAGAATTATTTAAAATAATCATCATTGGTTTGGTATATTCTGATGCCAGCTATAATTAGAAGCACATTTAAGCACATTTAAAAATGGAGGAAGAAGATAGAGATTAAGTTCATTTCTAGAAATTTTCATCTTTATATAATTAAGTTGGGGTTTTTGTGTTTTAGACTTCTTTTAAGTTTGTTTATTATAATTATCAAAATACATAATATTTTCTCACCCTAAAAAGTCCCTTGCCTTTGTCTAGTCATTTTTTCAATTCCACCCCCAAAGAAATTTTATTTAGAGTTTTATCATAGGATTGTTTGTACTCTGTATGACATATGTTTATTTCTAATAATCACCTTCTATAATGGTTGAACTTAGCTTCCCTTCATGACTCCAGGGCACTCCTTTATATATGGGCTTTTCATACTTTAGCTAACAGAAATTACCTAAACAGGTACCAAATGTTCAAATTTCTCTAGTGAATGTTTACCTGAAACCAAAACAGTGTTAGAAGCCTAGAGATGAAATTCAGTGGTCAAGCGCTTGCATAACATGTGCAAGGCCCTTGAGTTCAATTTTTAGCACCACAAAAAAAAAAAAAAAAAAACTGTTTGATTCTTCTTTGTGCTCCAGATCATTTTCATATTATACTAATGGCTGTTATCAGATGTCCTCTACTCTGAGCCTGGCTGCTGGCTTCTATACTTGGTGCAAAATGACCGTTGTTTCTCTTCAGGTTGCAGGCCCTCCACTGGTTACTGCAACAACCACAGCAGTATCTTCAGTCCTGTTGTCCCCAAGTGTTTTCCAGCAGACAGTTCCAAGGTCCACAGACCTAGAGAGGAAAGCAAGTTCCCCTTCACCCCTTACTGTTGGAACACCAGAAAATCAGAGAAAGCCTTCCATTATCCTCAGCAAGTCTCAGCTCCAGGATACATTGATACATCTCATAAAGGTATGTAGTAGGATATCAACGGAATCTTTGATTGTTTTTTTCTTTAATAGAAGAAAACAGATTTTGTATGTTCTCATAAGTACAAAAGACTAGGTTGGAGTAAATTCGTCTTCCTAAGCATGTATTCCTGGCAGAATAGTAACTGTGTAAACTCTTAAGATATTAGTCATGATGATCTCTGGGAGAGATTATTTGGGTAATTAACAATTAGTTATAGGGCTGGGGATGTGGCTCAAGCGGTAGCGTGCTTGCCTGGCATGCGAGTGGCCCGGGTTCAATCCTCAGCACCACATACAAACAAAGATGTTGTGTCTGCCGAAAACTAAAAAATAAATATTAAAATTCTCTCTCTCTCTGTGTCTATCTCTCTCTCTCTTTAAAAAAAAATAATAATAATAATTAGTTATAGCATTCACTGCTACAGTTTTTTCCTAAGCTGTTTTCAGGGAAGTAAGCTTTATGATAAGGTAAATGTGACTTTCCATGTTCTTTCCTTTATCATCTCTTCCAGAATGATTCCAGCTTCCTCAGTACACTTCATGAAGTTTACTTGCAGGTTCTGACCAAAAACAAAGACAACCACAACCTATGACTGGAGTGGAATAAATCTGAAGTTGAGGGTCATCCTCAAAAACAATAGGCTTCATCATGGAAACTTCTTTCTGAACAGAACATTGAATTTTGAGAATCCTGAAAATGAGCCTATGAGAAAGAGACTCATTCCTTAAGAATGTTTTCCAAGTGACATTCTCAGTGATAATGGAGGTTTCACTGTGAAGCATCACCAGCAGACCTTTGACAAAAAAAAAAAAAACCAACAAAAAAAAAAGACCATTGTGTAAGTTATATGGTTGTTTTCATCAGCTGTAAGCAAGTATGTGAACAGAGGGGTCTGATATTCAGCTTGCTTTCTCTTTCAAGACTTAGGGAGGAGTAGCCACCAGCCTTGCCACAGAACTCAGCATAGCCCACACCTCCCCACACCCCTGCCCCTAAGAAACTTGGGCATTAAGCTGATAGTCGAGTTCTGAACAAAGTAGGTCAGCTCCACAAAGTAGCTTGAAGTTTTAAGAATCAGAGTTTAAGTTGATAAATTAGGAATTATTTGTTCAAGTGAAGTATATTTTATATGCGTGCCCCATTTGGGCCTTAAAAGTTCTGAAATTCCTTTGTGTTTTGTTTTAAGTGTCCCCAGTCCTGCCATGCAACAGGCTCCAGTGCAGCATTGCCTTTTTAATAGGGCCCTACTAGGCTCTGTGGTGATGTGGGAGGGAGCGTGTCACACCTTCAAAGCAGGGGCGAGAGCTGGGAATGCCCACATCCTACTAGAAATCTTCATTTTAAGTTAAATTCCGGTGGTTCTGAAAATGTTCAGTTCGTGTGTGAAACACAGCCTTATTCTCCTTTTCTGTCAAAACACAGAAGTCATTGTTGATTATTTTCTTTAACACTTTGATAAAAGGACCAGTGGACCAATCTGACAAAGCCATTCTGGTTCCATTCCTCAAGTGTACTGAAAACAGTTTTAAAGCTATGCAGAAAAGGGAGCTGTTATTCACACGGCCCTTACTTTATTGTAGACTATGGAGTTAAAAAGAAAGTGTGAAATTCAGAACTTTACCAATGTATTCCTTGGCTGTGAGAACTTTTCCAGCCCAAAGTGTGAAAATATGTAAAGATGCTTTGTTATGCTGCTATTGATCTGCCATGATTTATATTTATTCTTTTATGGCATGTAATGGTGTTTAGTAATATTTTAATGTAGATTTTGATTTATTTCAGCAATAGTAATTTTAAGATATTTTTTGAATGAAAGTGTCTTTGTTTCTATGATACAGGTCATTTTGTAGTATTTAACCAATTAAGATGCACTGCTTACTTTTCTGAGCACTATTTAATGATGGGGTAAAAACCCAAATGGCTCAACCAGCTAGCATAAGGATTAGCTGTCAATAATGCTGACAGATGTGATGGTTCCTCGGGAACAATCATTTAAGCTTTAATGATAACTCAATCATAAGTCCATAGATTTTTTTTTTCCTAGCAGAAATTTTAGGAAATTACTTGTGAATTACATTCTTGTTTTAGTTTGGTCGTAGTTTTTTTAGCAAAAAAGAATACTTTGTTTGATTGGCTTATGTTAATCTGAACATGCTTCCTGGAAAGTGTTTCTGCTTCTCGATTTAGTGTCTTATGTTGCTATCTACCTAGTTTTGTGTGTGAATTGTGCAGAATTCAGGAAAGCTTATAAGTTTTCTTACTCAATTAGGAAGAGTTTGTTTTCAAAGATAGTGTGTAAATTCAGCAACCAAAAATAAATTGCTCAAGCTGTCATCTAGGAAAGAGAAAAGTTCTAGTAAGATCCAAATTATAGCAAGATAAGGAATGTTGCTGACATCCGAGATGATGTCCAAGGAACCACATGATTATTCTTATAAAATGAATGCACCAGGAGATTTGATCACACCCCACATGTAGTCTCAGTGGGCTTTAGTAAACAGATGAATCAAGGGATTTTCATTGTAGTAGACATTTGAATCTAAATGATGCTTTCGAGTTTGTATAATATTATGAGAGAGGGTAAAGAGAGAATATCCTAAAGAGGATCTATAATCAAATCTGTTAATTTTCATCCTTTAATCATAGGAGTGAATATGATCAACAGTGAAAGAGAATCTATGATAAGGCTTCCTTAGTGTGAAAGTAAACTTTTTTAAGTGCCCAAGTCATGGAGACTTGAAAAGGGTAATCCTATTTTAACTCCCAAATTTATATCTTCAAAGCATTAACTTAAAATTCAGAAGCCAGAAAATCGTGGTCATGATTACCAGGAGATTCAGGCCAGAATGAGTCCCCTGAGAGCTAGGCCAAGCCTGGATAGTTGCAGTTGGATTACCCTGGCCTGAATATCACAGTTCAGTTGCCTTATTCCTTGTTCAGGCTTACTGTCCAAAACCTCATGCTTAGGTTGCATGTTTACATTGCTGCCATGTCTTAACTGGAACCTTAGTTGAATAGAAATGGACAGCAAGAATAGAGATCCTTCTAACTGGATTTTGCAAAACCCAGGAGACCTGCACTTAGACCACTCTGTCCATTGTTACCCATCCTGCTCCCCACTTGCAGTCCAAGTGTAGGCCCTGGGAGGAGCAACCCAGACCTTTAAGTATGGTGTGTCTAGGATACCACCAGTGGGTAGCACTACTCACGTGTTTGCTGTAGATAAGGTGATGTCTTTGAATGGACACACCATACCTCCCAGATCACCTTATTCCTCTTTGTTGAGCATCTCTCCCAGGATTTGTGAGTTGTGAAAGTTGTCCTACTTGCTGGGCATGCACACGTGTAATCCCACCTTACTCAGAAGGCTGAGTCAGGAAGATTGAAAATTCGAGGCTGTCCTGGGCAATTTAGCAAGACTATGACTATAAATTAATTAATTAACTAGTTAATTAATTTTTTAAAAAGAGCTGGGGATGTAGCTCAGTTGTAGAGCACCTTGGGTTCAATCCCCAGTACCCAGGG
Source organism: Ictidomys tridecemlineatus (assembly GCF_052094955.1). NCBI lineage: Eukaryota > Metazoa > Chordata > Mammalia > Rodentia > Sciuridae > Ictidomys > Ictidomys tridecemlineatus. The sequence goes on from NC_135478.1 coordinate 47,672,032, forward strand.
CAGGGTGGGGTGGAGGGATAGCTTGTTGCTTATTTTTTTTTTTCCAATCAAGTGACAGTGTCAAGAGAAGCATTTCCTGCAGTCTCCTATGGAATGTTTACAGCTTACCTTGAACAGTAGTGTTTTGTTCAGAACCTGAGTTAACCTGGGCACTTCTCTACAGGAGGATGCACAGACTTAGTTTAGAATATGTCTGACCAGATTTTGCATGTTCAAGCATTTATTCTATTTCTGGCTTATATTTTCTTGTTGAAATTATAGAGTCCATCAAATCCACTACTAGGTAAATATTTTTAAACCATGCAGCTTTATTACTCTCCTCCCCCAAAGAATGTAGTTGGAAATTTTCTTTTTTTGGTAGTAGAGGCCATGACTGCCATTGTATTACTAATAATGCAACATGAAATTGAAGGTGCCTAACTGCTTAAAAAACAGAATCAGCCATCATACTGTAACTTGGAGAGGAATGAGAGGTGACAGAGGCACAAGTAACCTCAGCCTGAGTAGTGAAGACTGAGAATCATGGGCCCATGTCCTGCATCCTTGCTGCACATTTGCTGTGGAATCTGTGTTTTTTGTTGTTGTTGTTGTTTCTTACGTACCTTTGGTTTTCTTCAGTTGTGTTCAGAGTACCTTCAGGAATCAACAGTGCTCTGTGTTTTCAAGTGTCTAAAATGTTGATATCTGAACAGAGCAAAGCAACTTATACTGAGCTTTTTAAAAGCTATGCTTGAAAATATTTCTTTGAGCAGGACAGGGCCCCAAGGAGCCTGTTTTTCAGCAAATTTCAGCAGGAGAGATGTGTGCAATCTTTCACTCAGATTTGTATTTGACATCTTTCTTTAAAATGCTAAGATGCAATATTGATCACTTTGAAGTGGCAAAAAATGCAAGATTGCATTTCCCTTTTATCCATGTTGTGAATTCTTAGGAAACATGTTTTTAAAATAGGTGTTCTCAATGGTCTTTTATTCTGTATTACTGCTTTGGCCGTTTGGCTCTCACAACTTTCATTGTATCAGATTCTTAGCTCCCTGAAATGTGGGGACAAGAAGCTCTGGAGTGACAGCAAAGTTTTTGTTCCATGAGCGCAATACAGCATCATTGACATTTTTAATGGTATGGATTTTATACCATCTGTGTATGTTTGCAAATATTAAGTTATTACATGTTTTAAAATGAGCGTTTTTCATCCTAAATTTTATATGTTTGCAAATATATTTTTTTAATAAAATTTCAAAACCAAGTTTTAGCACCTACTAAGTTTACCTGTGTTTTTATTTAATTTGTAGAAATAGGAACTTTTGAATGAGTTGCCCTGTACTGGTGAGAAGGGGAGGGAGAGGGAACAAAAGCAACAAAGAAAACCTCATCCTCCTGTCTCCACCCCATAGAGTCAGGGTTCTAAAGAAACAGGACCATTTAAACTCAGTTTAAGGTTCTTAATTAGCTTTATTTCAAGTCCAAAATCCAGCAATATCACATTCAGTATAATTTGTGTGCACCCCGGGGATTGAACCCAGTGCTTCTCACTTGCTAAGCACTTGCTCTAGCACTGAGCCAAACCCTTATTTCCCTAAAGATTTATAACAGAAAACAGGCTGCAGAAGCAGAAAACAAAAAGTGAATTAGTCATTTCCCAGTTACTTTTGTTTTAAGGTTAAAATATGATGGTAAGGTTTAGCCTTATCCTGCTGGCTAAAACTGGCCTGTTGAGGGATTTGACTGTTCTCTCTCCTAATTTCTCAAAACATCAGATAACCCACTGAGTTTTGGCTTTCTGATATGAAACTTCAGCATGAGTGAGTACATTTTGGTTTGGCCTGATGGACCTACTATGGGAGCTTACTCCAAACCAATGGCTTCCTGTAACTTTTCTTTAATAATTATCAGATATTGGCCCACATGATTATGGAGGCTGAGAAGTCCCATGATCTGCCATCTGCAAGCTACAGGCCCAAGAAATCCAATTTTATGGACTCCAAACCGGTCCAAATGGCTAAGAACAGACAGCTTTGAAGTCAAGAGAACGATGTACCAGGTCAGATAGAGTTAATTCAACTTCCTCCTCTTTGTCCCATTGAAGCCATCAGGGTATTGGAAATGCCCACTCACATTGGTGAGGGCAGATCTGCTTTACTCAAGTCTACCAATGCTTATGCTAATCTCTCCCCAAAACCCTTATAAACCCACCCAGAAACAATGCCTGACCAGCTATCTATGTAGCCCTTAACTCAGTCAAGTGATTCATAAGATTAACATTATCAATCTCCACATTATCAGAGAAAACATTGGACCTTTGGTTTGGGGGGATTGGCTTATTTCACTTAGCATGATATTCTCTAGTTCCATCCATTTATCAGCAAATGCCATTATTTCATTCTTTATAGCTGAGTAATATTCCATTGTGTGTGTGTGTGTATCACATTTTCTTTATCCATTTATCCTTTGAAGGTCTCCTAAGTTATTTTCATAGCTTGGCTATTGTGAGTTGATATTCTCCAGTTCCATCCATTTATCAGCAAATGCCATTATTTCATTCTTTTTATGGCTGAGTAATATTGCATTGTGTATATATGCCACATTTTCTTTACCCATTTTTCTTTGAAGGACACCTAAGTTACTTCCATAGCTTGGCTATTGTGAGTTGAACTGCTATAAACATTGATGTGGCTGTGTCACTGTAGTATGCAGTTTTTGAATCTATTGGATTAGCTAGAAGGAAATGAAGGGAAGCGATAAGGATGGGGAATAGGAAAGACAGTAGAATTAACTGGACATAACTTTCCTAGCCTTGTACTTGATTATGTGACCAGGGGATAACTCTGTATTATTCACAATCAAAAGAGCAGAACCCAAATAGAATGTTATACTCTGTACATATAATTTGCCAAACTACATTCTCCTGTCATGTATAACTAAAAAGAATATTTTTTTAAAAAAATCTAAAAAAAGAAAAGCATCAAATACAAACAGCCCAGTGTGGTCACACAAGCCTGTAATCCCAGCGGCTCAGAAGACTGACACAGAAAGATTGCAAGTTCAAAGCCAACCTCAGCAATTTACCGAGGTGTTAAGCAATTCAGTGAGACCTGTCTCTAAATAAAATACAGAAAAGGGATGGGGATGTAACTTAGTGGTTTAGTGCCACTGAGTCCCATTACCAAAAAAAAAAAAAATGTTTAAATGATAGTAAAACCCTTAACATACCAGCATTAAGTGGCTAAATAAATAAATAAATGTGAATGAGATAAATTTAAAAAAAAAAGATTAACACAGTCTGTTCCCAAGCACAGGACCACAGCCACGGGGATCCTTACATCTGGAGTCTCCAAGTCCTGGACCTATTAAATAATTCCCTCTCTAGTCATTAAATATGAAATGTGTAATTCACATGAGTTGACATCTCAAGAGCTTCATTTACTCCTTTAAGGTTCCGTCAAGTGGAGAGGGTATAGTTCTACCGAAAAACTTTTATAATAGAAAAAAAAATGTTCTATATGATTCATCTGAATCATTTCTCAAATTTTATTTGATTCATATGTACTGAGCTCTCATATACCAGGCATCTAGGATGATTTTTTAAAAAGAAGGGAAGTAAACAGGATCATTATGAAAACAGAAAAGTTTAAGGAAAAAAGGGTGTAAGCCAGGTGCAGTGGCACACACCTGTAATCCCAGCTACTCAGGAGGCTGAGGCACAAGAAGTGCACATTCAAGGCCAGCCTCAGCAATTTAGCAAGACCCCTGCCTGAAAATAAAGGTTAAAAAGTGCTGGGAATGCTGCTTGGTGGCAGAGCACTCTTGGGTCAAGTCCCCAGTACCACACAAAAAGGGGTTTTAATCATGTGTATCCTTAATAATCATTACTAACATGCATATTTCCAAATGTAGTTCTGAAATGTTTGTTATACCTGTCTGCCTTAGAGCTAACTTGCTTTATAACTATTTAGGTATAGATACACACATCAGTCATCATTAATGCTGCATACTCATTCAACAGCTAAGAATTGCTGCCCCCATTATTTTCCTGATCTTCACAGTAACTCATTTTAGGGAGAATAAAGTTTGAAGCTAAGATTAGTTAAGCTTATGCCAAAGGTTGCATATTGAACAAGTGATAGGTAGATCAAGGATCTGAAACCTAGCAGACTGAAGAGCTGATCTAGAATTCTTTTCTAGACTCAGTTGCATCCATTGCCTTTGGGTCATTCTTAGGTCATTCCTGTTGCGACTGTTTATTAAAACCTAGAGTGGTCTGCTTCTCATCTATCAAGACCTAGAAAGCTGGGTGCAGGCGCACATGCCTGTAATCCCAGCAGCTTGGGAGGCTGAGGCAGGAGGATCACGAGTTCAAAGCCAGCCTCAGCAATTTAGCAAGGCCCTGAGCAACTCAGGGAGACCCTGTTTCTATAAAATATTTAAAAAGGGCTGGGGATGTGGCTCAGTGATTAAGCACCCCTGGATTCAATCCCTGGTACCACAAAAAAAAAAAAAAAGACCTAGGAATCCATGCTGGATATGGTGGCGTATGCCTATAATGCCAGCAATTTGGGACTGAGGCAGGAGAATCACAAGTTCAAATCCAGCCTCAGAAACTTAGTGAGACCCTAAGCAACTCAGCAAGACCCTGTTTCAAAAAAAGGGCTGGGGATGTATATCAGTGGTAAAGTGCCCCTGAGCTAAATTGCCAGTACCAAAATATGAGTAAAATATAAAATATATACTTTATATAAATATATGAAATATAATATTTAAATATAAAATATAACATATAATATAAAGTAAATAAATGTATAATAATTATACATGTGAGGCTGGAGTTGCAGCTCAATGGTGGAGTGCTGGCCTAGCACATGTGAGGCCCTGGGTTCAATCCTCACTACCACATAAAGATACATAAATAAAATAAAGTTATTATGTCAACCTACAACTAAAAAGTATTTTAAAAAATAATAATTATATTGGGGCTGGGGATGTGGCTCAAGCGGTAGCGCGCTCACCTGGCATGCGTGCGGCCCAGGTTCAATCCTCAGCACCACATACAAACAAAGATGTTGTGTCCGCCAAAAACTAAAAAATAAATATTAAAATTCTCTCTTTCTTTAAAAAAAAAATAATAATTATATATATATGTGTGTTTGTGTGAAATTTTTTTTAAAACTTAAAAGAAGAACCCTGGTCTTCACTCTGAGACCTGGCCAGGGCCCAACACACCTGGGAATCAGTGCCTCCCAGCCACCCATGGTCCCCAGCCCAGATGCTCATCCATCCACTGCCCTGACACACATGGGGTTCTGCCCAAAAGGAGACGAAAGAGCTGTTTGGGCTTCAGAATCAAATGGTGAAGTTATTAATTAATAATGCTCTGGAGGACTTTGGAGTCCTTAAATGATGGTCCAGTGCACTGAGGTGGCCAGTATGGCTCAACGCTTTGATTGCACAGCACCTCCCCAGGCTGTGGTCTCAGGGAGAGGCCAGTGGAACAGGTGGTAGAAGAGACAGAGCGAGCTATTTGTTAGTACCCTCATCTGGCCATCAAACTGGGAGAAGCAGCTATTCTGTGCCACAAGCATTGGACCACACCCTCCACAGAGAACCAGGGCTGCTAGGACCTCTTTGCCCTTGAAGGTGGCACGTAGTAGAGCTGCATATCACTATTTGTTGAATAGAATGAGCTTCCCCCTCATGCCCCTCTGCAAAACACATGTGTGACCCATTTTAGAAAGGAGGATGTGCTCAAGTAAATTGCTTGAGGCAATCAGCCCCAAATTCACCAAGCTAGAGAGCGGCAGAAGCTCTTCACAGGAACTTCCTCTGGGTTTGCAGAACACAAAGGCTTCTAGGTCCCTGGAAAATTGTGAGGGGTATTTTGAAATGACAGTAGCTTTGCTCCCTGATTGGGCAATGGATGGGTTCAAGAGACTACTTCAACCTGCTCTATTTATTAAATCAAAATTTTAAAAAAAATATTGAGTTTGGGGGGCCAAGAAACCTGGGTTTGGGGCTTGATGTATGTCCTCATTAATCACCTGCCTCAAACCTATATAGTAAAGTGCTGTTGATGGCTTCCATGTTTCCCAGGAGGGGCGGTGGCTCAGAGCAGTTCAGCAGCTCCATCACCCCACTCCAGAGCTCTTTGGTTCTATCGGAACTAGCCATTCACTTTTAGTTAGTCACAGTCAAGCCAGGAGGAAATCCACCCACAAAACAAAACTTTAACCCTTAGTATCCATGCAAATAGCATCACCACCTCCACCACCCCTTCCTTGCTCCGAGAAACCTAGGAGTACCAGAAAAGGGGACAAGGCTGAATATCTCCCTGCCGCGTCCTGCAAACTCCCTACAAGTGCCCCGTCTTGGAGCCTGCTGCAGTGGTGCACCCCTGTAATCCCAGCTGCTCAGGAGTCTGAAGCAAGAGGATCAAGTTAAAGCCAGACTCAGCAACTTAGCAAGGCCCTAAGCTACTCATTCTCAAAATAAAATATATTAAGGGCTGGGGATGTGGCTCAGTGGTTAAGCACCCCTGGGTTCAATCCCTGCTACCAAAAAAAAAAGTGCCCTTTTAGTGCCCCTCCTTAGCCAGCCCATCACCCAGCAGGAGTTGGCAGAGGCTGGAGGGCACTGCCATGAGATGGCTCCTTGCTCTCTACCCAGAAAGGTACCAGGCCCAAAGCAGAGCCAGACGGCACCTGGAACTCCATTCAAATTGCAAGTGACAGTGACTAAGCACCTCTTCTTCCTGCTCAAGGAAAGTGGGCCTGGCAAGTCTTGGCTGGGCTCCAGTACTGGGACTAACCTCTCAGAAGTGCCCTGCCCTCGCCTTCCTCAGGCCTTCCGGGATGACTCACAGAGTGTCAACAATGCAATCTGGGCTTGGGTTTGGGATTGGACAAGGACACACAGGGTCCGGTCTGCAGTAGCAACCAGGGGAAAAAAGAAATAAGTTTCCTGGAAGCTCCGTGCTGATTGGAGTGAAAGCACAAATGTTGTTCCTTACAGTATAAAAGCAAAAGCAAACAAATGTTCTAATGAAAAAGGGACAGGTTGACCTCCCTCTGCACCAACAGTAATACTAGGGTAGAAAAGGTCAGGAATTAAAAAGCGAGGTAAACCAGCAAGATGGGCAGCATGTTCATGTAAAATATTTACATAGATGAGTAGAAAAAAAATAAGACTTTAAGGAAATAATTGAAAAATCAGTGGTGACTTCTGGATGCTGGAGGGCATGGAAGGATAATGGTTTCTTTTCCTTTTTTTTTTTTTCCTCTTTTGTACCAAGGATTGAGCCCAGGGGTGCTTAACCACTGAGCAACATCCCCAGCCCTTTTTATATATTTATTTTGAGACAGGGTCTTGCTAAGTTGCTTAGAGCCTCACTAAATTGCTGAGGCTGGCAATGAATTTCCAATCCTCATGCCTCAGCCTTCCAAACTGCTGGGATTACAGATCCAACTGAATAATAAGTTATTTTTATTGTGCGCACAGGAGATTAACAGATTTGTTTCAAGGTATTAGCTACTCCATTTGGGGGTAAACTGGAAAACTTCAAGCTGGTGGGGCAAGTTGGAAATCTTCAAGGCAGATTGGACTCTTGGCCCTAGGGAAGCTGTATTCCACAAAGGAATTTTTTCCTTTACGACCTCTCAAGAGGATGAATCAGGTCCACCCAGATTATTTTGTATGATCTCCTTTACTTAAAATCAACTGACTATGGATTTTAATCACATCTCCAATATTACCCCCCACCCCCACCCCACCCCCCACCCACCCCCACCCACCCCCACCCCCGCCTTTTTGTTACTGAGGATTGAACCCAGGGGCACTTTACTCCTCAGGTACATCCCCAGGCTTTGTTATTTTTTTTATTTTGAGACAGGGTCTCCCTAATTTGCTGAGGCTGGCCTCAAACTAGGAATCCTCCTACCTTAGCCTCCAGAGTCACTGGGATTATAGGGTAATGCCACTGAATTCAGCACATCTACAAAATTCTACCACTGCAACACCTAGATTAGTGTTGGATTGAATAACTGGGAACACACAGACTAGGCAAACTAATTCTTAAGATTGACCACAAACTGGGCATTATGGCATTCATCTGTAATCCCAATGACATGGGAGGCTGAGGCAAGAGGATTACAAATTCAAGATCAGCCTTAGCAATTTAGGCCCTGAGCAATTTAGGGAGACCCAGTCTCAAAAAATATAAACGGGCCATTAGGGATGTGGCTCAGTGGTTAAGCACCCCTGGGTTCAATCCCTGCTACCAAAAAAAAAAAAAAAAAGTGCCCTTTTAGTGCTCCTCCTTAGCAGCTCATCACCCAGCAGGAGTTGGCAACGGCTGCAGGGCACTGCCATGAGATGGCTCCTTGCTCTTTACTCAGAAAGGTACCAGACAGGACTCAGCCCTCCATTCAAATTGCAAGTTACAGTGACTAAGCACCTCTTCTTCCTGCTCAAGGAAAGCGGGCCTGGCAAGTCTTGGCTGGGCTCCGATACTGGCACTAACCTGGGTTAAAGCCTAGTACCAAAAAGAGAGAGAGAGAGAGCGCGCAAGAGAGAAAGATAATTAGAAACTAAGTTTACACACATCGCTGTTCAAAGCAGCATTATTCATAATATCAAAATGACCCAGGACTGGGGCTGTAGCTCAGTGGTAGAGTGCTTTAGGAAGCACGTGTGAGGCACTGGGTTTGATCCTCAGCACCATATACGAATGAATAAATGAAATAAAGGTATTGTGTCCATCTACAACTAAAAATAAGAAAAAAACCAAATGCCCATCAACTGTCAAACAACAGATGGTATACTCATTCAATGGTATGTTATTCATCAATAAAAAAGAATAAAGTAATAAGCCATTCTGCAACATAAATGAACATTGAAAACATCCTACTCCACTGAATGAAAGAAGCCAGACACAACCTGAGACCGGACTGATGTTACCTTAGGTAGATGCTGTCAGAATGGAATTGAATTAGGAGATCGCAGCTGGTGTCTGCTGCAGAATTGCTTAATGAGGAGATATGGCCGTACATTTTGGTGACCAGGAGTCACAGAAGTATTGTATTGTACTGAGAGTATAAGAATAGGAAAGTTGCCAGGCTTGGTGGTGCACACTTTTCCTTTCCTTTTCTATGTTAGCAATACTGCGGTGTTGCATGGAATCCAACACGTGCTCACAAGTAGCCTGGCAAGGCTAACTGGAAATGCTACAGAACAGAGTCTAGCAAGCTAGCACACTTGGGCTGGCAGTCCCCCTGGGTTTATCCCTAACTCAGCACCGCCCCTTGCTCTGATAGGAGGAGCTAGAAGTTACAATCTCCGCCATTGGCTAGGTAATTTTAAAATTAGGGAGGGCAAAGGGAAGGACTCTAGTTAAAATGGCCCTGATTGGATACAGGTTAGAGAGCTCAAAATGCCTACAGTGGATCTTACGTCCCAATTAAGACTAAGCGCAATATTTTGAAAATGGACCACCAGACTTTCTATTTCTCCCATCTATCCCCTAATACCCAAAGTCACTGAATTGTACTCTTTAAAAAGGTAAATTTCACCAGGTACAGTGGTGCACACCTGTAATCCCAGCAACTTGGGAGGCTAAGGCAGAGGATCACAAGTTCCAGACCAGCCTCTCGACTTAGAGAAACCCTGTCTTAAAATGGAAATTAAAAGGACTGAAGATGAGCCAGGCGCAGTGGTGCACGCCTGTTATCCCAGTGGCTCGGGAGGCTGAGGCAGGAGGATTGCAAGTTCAAAGCCAGCCTCAGCAATTTAGTGAGGCCACTAAGCAACTCAGTGAGACCTTGTCTCTAATAAAATATTAAAATAGGGCTGGGGGACGTGGCTCAGTGATCGAGTGCCCCTGAGTTCAATCCATGGTACCTCCCCACCCCTCCAAAAAAGGACTGAAGGTGAAGCTCAGTGGTAGAATCCCTCTGAGTTCAATCCCTAATGGTGGAGGGGGAAAAAAGGGAACCCATTTCATGATGTGTTATCATATGTCAATTTTAAAAAATAAAGTCAGCACAAGAGGAAGTCAAGAGACAAGAAAGCCTTGTGTGCTTGGTTGAACTGGCTCCCAGGAAAGAGACCAGAGAGACTCTAGGAGGTCTCTGGGCTCCCTTTCCCACCCTTTCCTCCCTTGAATGAGACTTCCACCAGCCTAGTGCACAGTGCCCCAAGTCTGCAGATGTCCTAGAGAAAAGGATCTGCAAAACCCTGCCATTTCTCTCCTCTCATTGCTTTTTTTCCCCCCTTATATTGGCGATTGAATCCAGGGCACTTAACTATTGAGCCATATCGCCAGCCCTTTTCATACTTTATTTTGAGACAGAGCCTAAGTTGCTTAGGGCCTCCCTAAGTTGTGGAGGCTGGCTATGAACTTTTGATCCTCTTGCCTCAGCCTCCTGAGCCCCTGGGATTATAGGAGCTGTAATCCCAGGTCCACTGAGCCCTTTTTATTTTTTATTTTGAGAAAGGAACTTAGTTGTCCAGGCTGGCCTCAAACTTGTGATTCTCCTGCCTCAACCAAAAGGAATGGACCACCTTGCCTGGCCATTCCACTTGCCTTTTTTCCTGGTCACCAGGGTCCAAGACCCTCCCCACCCCTACACTTCACTGCCTGAAGAAGTCATTTACTAAAACATGTTAGCAGTCTTTCAACCTTCCAGACCCAGACAGAGAAAAGCCCCACAAATTTCTAACCCAGCACACAAGGCCAGGCACGATGAGAGAACCCAACCTCTGCGTTGCAAGAATAAGCCCATTTTACAGATGTGGGAAAACTGAGGCTCAAGGAAGGATAAAGATCCAGCCACGGCCAAGTAGGCTCTGGATCCCCTCTCTGTCTTCTCTCTCCCAAGCCCACAATGAGACCTCACCAGTTAGTGGCAAAAGTTGACTGAGCCAGCAGAACCAGACTTTCTGGGAGCTCTTTGCCAAATATGTATCCAGAGCCCTGGGAGGATTGCCACCCTCTGACCCAGTAGTTTCTCATTTAGAACTCTGGTTTAGGAGGTAATCTCACAGAAGGACAAGGACATAGGCAACAAAATTCAGAGTAGCATGTAATGGTGAAAAACTGAAAATAGTCCACTCATCTGTAGGAATAGTTAATAAATGAGGAAAAAGCCCTATGACTGCTAGTAAAAGTGATGTCTTTAGCCAGGCACGGTGGCACACGACTGAAATCCAAGCAACTTGGGAGGCAGAGTCAGGAGGATCCCAAGTTCAAGGCCAGCTTCAGCAATTTAGTGAGGCTCTAAGCCACTTGGTGAGACCTATCTCAAAATAAAAAAATAAAAAGGGCTAAAAATGTAGCTCAGTGATAAAGGACCCCTGGGTTCAATTTAAAAAAAAAAAAAAGATGTCTGAAGAATTCTAAAATGCTAGTGTAAAAAATGGTATCTATTTGGTGTGTGTGTATATTTACATTTTAAATATATATATAAATATATATTTTTTTTTTTAAGAGAGAGAGAGAAAGAGAATTTATTTTTTTATTTTTTTAGTTTTTGGCAGACACAACATCTTTGTTTGTATGTGGTGCTGAGGATCGAACCCAGGCCGCACGCATGCCAGGTGAGCGCGCTACCACTTGAGCCACATCCCCAGACCCTATAAATATATTTTTCCCCCCACCCTAGGGATTGAACCCAGAGGTCCCTTACCACAGAGCTACAATCTCACAAATGGTTTAGGGCCTCACTAAATTGCCAAGGCTGACCTTGAATTGGTGATCTTCCTTCCCAAATTGCTAGGATTACAGGCATGCACCACCACACCCACTGCATTCTCTCTTGAATGTGTATCTACTTCTTAAGTAAACCTCTGTCTATGCCTTTGGTATGCTGAAATCCTTTTTTGTCACTTATGCCAAGAACCAAGAAACCAGCCAGTCCTGAGTCAAATTCCCCCTTCCCTGTGGGTACTCCTTGGGCCCTTCTCCTGAGACAATAACAACTACAATAAATAATATTTGTCAATTGAATAAATGACTTCTTTTCCTTGGAGATCTGAGGATTGAACCCAGGCCCTTGCATATGCTAGGCAAGCACCCTGCCATTGAACCACACCCCCAGCTCCGAACAAATGGTTTTTAACAGTGGTTCTCTTTGGGTGGAATCTTGCATGATTTTAAGTTTAAATTTTCTGTATATTTTAGGTTTTAACAATGAGTAAGTTTTACTTTTTTTGTCTTGTTTGTTACTAGGGATTGAACCCAGGGGTGCTTAACCACTGAAATACATTCCCAGCTTCTTTTATGTTTCATTTTGAGACATAATCTTGCTAAATTGCAGAGGCCAGGCTTGAATTTATGATCCTCCTGCCTCAGCCTCCCAAATTGCAGGATTACAAGCATGCACTACTGTGCCTGGCTATATGTTTTACTTTTATAATCAGAAATTGAAATCGTTTAAAGAAATAGAAACAAATACAGAAAAATCAGAGGTTCTTATGAGTGAGTTGAACAAATAGTGTTTTTACCTCAAAAGAGACAAGCCTGCACAATCACCCCTCAAGGACTCATCTCAGGCCACTTCTGGCAGAGAGCCCTGGACCTGAGTCAAAGGAAGTGTCCCAAGGATATAAAAGTTAGTGTCTGCTGCACTGCGAGCCCTGTGCTGGCTTGAGGCTCACAGCACCCAGCCCAGGCGTGCCCCGGGAACACACACACATGGACCCAGCCCTGCCAAAGCAATGCCCAGCCCTGTCACTCAGGAACGCAGCTGCTCGGGGCCATTCACGCCTCATCGATGCCCACTCCGTGTTCAGCGGACAGCAGACATGCCGGGGCACATCAGAGTAGCTTTGTCCTGAGTTGCATGCAGATAGCCAAGCAAGGGCAAGGGCACCCACACAGCCCGGGGCTTTGCTCTCAACCCAAAAACCTCCCAGGCAGCAGCCTGGCTTATGAAACCCAGGCACAGCTTTACATAATCGTGGGAAATGAAAAGAAAAAGTACATTCATACAAATGCACCCCCCCCAACCTCAATAATGTTTTCAAGATGGAATTTTATTTTCCTTTCTTTCTTTCTTTTTTTTTTGATTATAAAAGCCAACTATGTTCATTGCCATTATATCCCAAAAACAACAACAAAAAAGAAATGGGTAAAGAAACTCACTCCCACCCTCCCAAGTCCACCTTAGCTTGGAAACTATCTTTGTAGACTTTTTGCTTTGACCATATAAATGATCCCCACATGCATAAATGTACACACGTGCTTTTATTTATTTATTTTTATTTTTAATGGTACTGGGGAATTAAACCCAGGGATCCTCTACCACTGAGCTACACCCCAAACCCTATTTATTTTACTTTATTTTATTTTAATTTTTGTCCCAAGACAAGGTCTCGCTAGGTTGCCACGGCTGACCTCAAACTTGCAATCCTCCTGCCTCAGCCTCCTGTGTCACTGGGACTACAGGCATGTGCCACCAGGCTGGGCTTTTATTTGTTCTTGACAAAAAGGCTCTACCTCCTGTTCTATCTCTCACTTTCACTCTCTTAACAATGTATCATCAGCTGGACACGGTGGCACACATCTGTAATCCCAGCAGCTCCAGAGGCAGAGGCAAGAGGATTATGAGTTCAAAGCCAGCCTCAGCAATTTAGCGAGGTGCTACACAACTCAGTGAGACCCTGTCTCTAAATAAAATACAAAAAAGGGCTGGGATGAGGTTCAGTGGTCAAGTGTCCCTGAGTTCAATCCCTGGTTTAAAAAAAAAAAAAAAAAAGTTTCATAGCCATCCCAGAATTGAGTGGTACAGTCTTTAAGAATTAATCAGTCCTTTGGGAAAGCACTGAACCTAAAGCTGTCCAGCTCCAGAAACCAAAGTCATAGCAGACTGGCCTGCATTTTTCGCTGGAGAGTTCCCAGAACCCCAACACAAGAGAGGGTCCTATTAACAGTGCTGAGTCCTAGGCCCCATGACAGAGGCTAATTCAGGAAGCTTGATGCGGTACCCAAAGACCTGCATTTTTTGTTTGTTTGTTTGTTTTGTTTGGCACCAGGGATTGATCCCAGGGGTGCTTAACCACTGAGCTGCATCCTCAGCCCTTTTTATATTTGATTTAGAGACGTCTCACTGAGTTGCCTGGGGCCTCACCAAGTTGCTGAGGCTGGCTTTGAACTCACGATCCTCCTGCCTCAGCCTCCTGAGCAACTGGGATTATAACCATGGTGTCCAGCTTGTGCGGAGGCTTTTGCTGCAAGAGCCTGGGCCTTCATGTCTTAGGGTGTGCCAGCCTTGGGGCTGACAGCAGAAAGAACTGGGCCTTGACTCTTCCCTGAGCCTTTGCCAAGGTCTGTGGACTCTGAGGAGGGCCAAGAAGGTGCTATGGTGATGCCACCGGCACTGTCCAGGGCAGGGCAACAGGAGAGGGATCTGGGTATGCGTACCAGTGTGAGAGAGGGTGAGTGAGAGCAAGTGCCTTGGGTATGCACAGGAGAACACGAGACTGAGTGTGAGGATGTGCAAGGAAGTGCCCATGTTTGTGTCTGAGAATATGAGTGTGTGTGTGTGTGTGTGACAATCCTAAAACCTGGGCTTCCTCACTCCTGGCCCAAGTGCAGCCCTTTCAGGTCCCCATAGGTTCCCCCAGAAGTGGCATCGATGCACCTGCATGGCCCTTCTCCCATCCCACTCACCCCTGCCCAGCCTGGTTAAATGATCCTGGAATTTCCTGCTGAGGCACGCTCAGAATCCTCCTGTTGCACATTCCACCCCAGCAGGCTTTAGTCAGCACTGTCTAGTGCCCAAAGCCAATCTCCTGCCAATAACCAACTCGGTGGCAACACTCAGCTACATGACACCCCTCACTCCTATTTTCCTCTCAGGAGTGTGTTTGTGTGATATATATATAATATTTGATTTAGAGACAGGTTCTCACTGAGTTGCTTAGTGCCTTGTTAAATTGCTGAGGCTGGCCTTGAACTTGAGATCCTCCTGCCTCAGCCTCCCCAGCCACTGGGATTATAGTCATGTGCCACCATGCTCAGCTCAAGTATGTCTTGGTGATCCAGGAGGTCCTAGGGAGCCAGTTGTGGGGGACTCTCACAGAGTTCATTGTACCTTCCTGGCTCCTGGAGGGTGCTCTTTGCCCCAGGCACTTCATGGGTCCTGTGGGACAGCTCAGACTTCAGCATCTATCTCTGCTTTCAGGTTGCTGTGGCTTTTGTTGTCACCTGATGCTGACATCAGGATGTCTGTGCCACTTCCTATCCTCCAACAGAGCACCTTTGCGTCTCAACTTTTTAAAAGGCCAGAATGGAGGGCACCAGTTAGAACAGACAGATTCCCTCCCTTGAGGTCTCTCTGATGCCTTCTATCCCTGGGTACAGATTTGATACTTGCTGGCTGCATGACTTCAGGCTTATGATTCTATAATGATACTTTCACTTTACATGCATTTATTGAGTGCCTGCTATGTGTGAATGACAATTCTCATCCCTGAGGATAGAGCCAGGGACAAGAGATCTCATCCTGGATCTCCTGGAGCTGATAATGCCTGTGGAGCTAGGCTCAGTGGTGCATGCCCACAATCCCAGCAACTTGGGAGGCTGAGATAGGAGGATCACAAGTTTGAGGATAGCTTCAGCAATTTAGTGAGGTCCTAAGCAACTTAGACCCAGCTTCAAAATAAAAAATAAAAATAAAAATAAAGGGCTGGGGATGTAGCTCAGTGGCTAAGTGTTCTGACCCCCAATTCCAATAATAATAATAATAATAACAACAACAACAACAACATCAACAATAATGATGCAGTTTGAAGAAGAATCCAACAGAGTCTCTGGTCACATAAGGAGAAGGAGGTGCTGCTCTAGATCCTGGCAACATACAAGCTGAGAGAAGAACTTTACTGGCTCAGGGAACAACAGATATGAAACTTCTGGGAGGGAGAGAGAGGTTAATGTTTTGTTTTGTTTTTTGGTACTGGGAATTGAAGGGGGGTGGGGGCTTAACCACTGAGCCACACCCCTAGCCCTTTAAAAAAATATTTTATTTAGAGACAGGATCTTGCTAAGTTGCTTAGGGCCATGCTCAGTTGCTGAGGCTGGCTTTGAACTTAAATCCTCCTGCCTCAGCTTCGCAAGCTGCTGGGTTTACAGGCATGAGCCACTGTGTCTAGCAAGCTTGGTGGTTTTTGAATCCAGGGATGTTTTACCAATGAACTGTGTCCTTGGTCCTTTTCCTTCCTTTTTCTTTTTCTTTTTTTCTTTTTTTTAATTTTGAGGCAGGTCTCACTAAGTTGCTGAGGCTGGTCTTGAATTTGTGATCCTCCTGCCTCAGCCTTCTAAATTTCTGGGGATACAGCTATGCATCACTGTAGTCAACATGAACTTGATGTTTTTTTTTTTTTTTTAAAGAGAGAGTGAGAGAGGAGAGAGAGAGAATTTTTAATATTTATTTTTTAGTTCTTGGCGGACACAACATCTTTGTTGGTATGTGGTGCTGAGGATCGAACGCATGCCAGGCAAGCACGCTACCGCTTGAGCCACATCCCCAGCCTGAACTTGATGTTTTTTAAGGAAAGGAAGAAGACTAGTGAGCTGGAATGGATGGGGTGGAGGGCATGAGAACAGGAAAATAGAAAGAGGCTGGGGTGGGGGGCAGGGGCTGAATTTTATTTCAAAAGTGGAGGAGGATTGATGGGAGCATAAGTTGGGGAAAACCAGGAGTTTTCTCTGAAGACCATAGAGAAAGTGAATGGAAAAAGTGAAAGCTGACAAAGGCTGAGGGTGTGAGGGGAGCAGAGCAAGATGGCAGCTGGAAATCAGGCAGGATCCAAGGTTGGCCTTTCAAGTGTCATGTGATTTAAAAGGTGCGCCTGTCTGATTAAAGACCCAGGACCCAGGCACAGTGGAACTGCTGTGGACAAACAGAGTGTTGGTTCCCAAACTGACCTTAGGGAGGTTTAAGAACAATAAAATACGACCGAGATCCAGGATGAAGTGGGTGGGCCCCATTTTTGTGGAACCTCAGGATGAGAGGAAGCCCTCCCCGGGGTTCCAGAGTCCCATGGTGGGGTAGAATCATTTTTCTTTCCATCATTACTCTGTCCCCAGCGCCACAATGAATCCTGTACCCTCATCGGAGACTAGGGTAGGTGCAGAGAGGCCAGGAATAGTCCCATTGGGTAGATGGGGAAATTGAGGTTTGAAATAGGGAGCTATTGCCCCCAAGAGCCACAGAGTTGGAAGCACAGAGCTTTCAAAACATTTTAGAATTAGTCTCTTTTACCAGACATGCACTATCTAAGGGCAGAGGTAGCACCTGTCAGGACCGTCAGGGTGGCATGCCTAGGGGCCACATCACTTCAATCCAAGTCCACAGTCCTTGCTAACCAGATGTCATGGGGCCAGCCTTTTGGGGCTGGACCAGCAGGAGCTAATTGCTATGAGATACACACTTGGTGTCTAATTTGGCATGGTGGGGGAGGAGCCTGAGGAACATCTAGGTGAGGACTGGCCATTATCTCATGACCAGGGCTCTAGGTATGGGCTATGCAGAAAACACTGGGGGTCCCCAGGCTGGGCTGGCACTGATGCCTCTCTTGTCTCAGAGTTTCAGCCCTCTGCTCAGCCACCCTTTGGAGGGGCTTATCTTTCCTAAAATGGAGTATGTGGTTTCCATGAGACAGCATCTGTTGACACCCCTAAGCTTGAGGGTCTTCATCCCTCTGGGGACTATAAGATTTGGTAACAGCAAAGGTGGGTACTTCTGTCCCTACAGCCTTGCAGGCAAACCTATTAATCTCTTTAGGAGTCAGCTGTGTTTCTAGATCTTACTAATCTGCGAAAAACGTGCCCCTAGTAATTTCTCAGTTACCATTAGCCAGTATTTTCAGTACTACTTCTAGTGTCTTCTCATGCTCCAAATAAGGCCTGGGTCTGTCTTAGAGCTGAGGCTGATCTGCTGGGGCAGAGCCTGACACCCACCAGACCTGTGATCTTGATTGACCTTGCCATGTCTCAATTAGCTCATCTGTAAAGTGGGATTGCCAATGATTACCTCCTCTCTCCACCCAAGACTGGAGGAAAGAAAGCGCTTTCCGAGTCAAATAGCCAAACTTTGAGCCAAACGTAGAACCTGGAATGGTGCTGGTGGCGGCGGCGGTATTAACGTGGGTGTGGCTAAGTCCATCAGAGAAGCTCAGCCTGTCACCCCGGGCCCAGCAGCCAGTAGGTGCCCAGCAAAGGTGGGGGAAGGCCGGGGGCGGGGCCGGCGTCGCCCGTCCGCCTCGGGTGATCAGCGCCCGCCCCGCCCCATGGGCGGGTCCTAGGGAGTCTTAACGCGCCCTCGCGCGGCACCCGGCCTCGGCCGCTGCCAGTCACTGCTGCCTGAGCAGCTTTCTTTGGGTCTCTGTCCTCGGCTCCTTGTCCTTCTCCCGGCCACGCCATGGAAGGCTACCACAAGCCTGACCAGCAGAAGCTGCAGGCCCTGAAGGACACGGCTAACCGCCTGCGCATCAGCTCCATCCAAGCCACCACTGCCGCGGGCTCCGGGTGAGCGCCGAGCGCTGGGCGCGGGCCCGGGGAGGGGCGCCCGGCGCGGCGGGGCTCAGACTAGGCGGGGAAGCTGTTCCTAAGGCCTCGCCGGTTCCGTGTCGCGCTGCACTCTGCCACCTTGAGGGAGCCGGCAGGGGCGTTGTCAGATGGCGGAGGCGTGCGCCTCGCGGGGCTCCGGGCGCTGGTGCCTTCCGCTGCTCCGCGCACTCGCGGCCCAGCTACCGGCTCGGCCGCGTGGGCCTCGGTCCCTGGAGCGCCGCAGGCCGGTGTGCAACCTCAAACTGCGTTTCCCTCTCTGCACGGTGGCTCGGGGTGGGGACGCGTGATTGGCGAGGCCTCCCTCTGCGGCCATAGCTGGAAGGCCACCATTATTGCTCTCTGGGTCTGGTGCTGCTGGCGCGGCCTTCTTAGCCCGTCCACAAGCCACTGGTAGCATTCCGCCTGGCGGATGGGGAAACTGAGGCTCCGAGTTCTCCGGGGTCGAGCACAGCCAGAGCTGGAATTTGAGACCACGCTGTCCAATTCGGGAACTACTGTTTTAAGCCACTATCTTGCGGGAGACTCCCGTCCTGTTCTTCTCAGCACTTCAAACGACACTTCTCCATCCTCTTTGTCATTGCCTCACGTTCCTATCACTCATGGGTTGGGGTCCTAGTTTGGATCAGGAACTGCTGGGAAGGCCGCGGTGGGGGCAGGGAGGTGGCACGTGGTCGCAGAACCTGGCCTTAGTGGAAAGAAAGAGGAGTATTTGGAAGACTAAATGAAAGAGTTCCAGGGTCCCCGCAGGGGGTCCTGGGTACTAATGCCTCCACACTAGGTGGTTTCAAGGATTCTGGTGCTCCTCTTGGGGCCAAATATAAAACTACTCAAACAGCAAGGTGCTGGGTAATGAAATGATTTGAGGGGCTGGGTAAGGAGTGATTTCTAAGGATCTTCCAACCAAGCCTGTGTTTAGAACAAAAAGATTCGGGTTTCTGGCCAGTTTCATGTAGGACATATTATTAAGTAGATGTCTTGAATTGGGGATGTAGCTCAGTGGTAGAGTGATTGCCTAGCATGCATGAAATCCTGGGTTTAATCCCCCGCCACCACCCCTCCCACCACCACCACCCCCCCCCCAAAAAAAAAAAGAAAGAAAGAAAGAAAGCCCAGGTTGGGTATGTGCTCTCCATTTGTACCTTCTCAGAAGATCCTGGAACTCTTGCAAGCTATTTGCCTTCACCCTGCTCCTGTGCATACTTTGGACCTATTATCTCTCCTAGGTTTATATCAGTTCTGCCCTTATGTCTTACTTCCAGTGGCACGCAGTACTTTCCAGTGCATGGTGTGTTCGCACACCTTTGTCACTTGTGCTGTAGTACTGAATCTGCTTCCTTGGCCATTTCACAGGGTCTGAGAGAGACACTGAGACACTAGCTGGAGAGACACTGTGGGGATCTAATAACTTGTGTTGAGCATCCGAGCATCTTATGTGACTAAATAAGACATGCCTGCCCAGGATTCTGGCATCCTTTACTGCATTCCGAGAAAAACTTAGATTGTGTAATGTTCACATTTTATAGACTAGGACACCAAGGCTAGTTAGTGTATTAAGTGACTTGCCTTGTAGCTGTTGAGTACTATCTGGTATGGAGTTCATATCACAGGAAGTCCTGTTGGGCATGTGGGCAGCACCAACCTAGAGAATGGAGGGAAATAGGAAAGGGGAAAGTAAGGTGCAGTCACAGCAATATTAGCTTGAAAAGTATTTGGAAAGAAATGAAATAGCAAAACTGTAGGGGGCTCACAAAGCAGAGTTGTCAGTAGGACTTGGTCCTTATCATGTAGTTACTATCAGGAAAAGATACTAAGAGTTAACCCATGTTTACATTGTAGCCTGAGGGAGGAATTCAACTGAACTCAAAAAGTATCCATTTGGAAAAAAAAAAAATTAAACCTGTAATAGCTGTGTGTGTATGTGCAGCGTGTGGGGTGTGTGTGTGTGTGTGTGTGTGTGGTGAAAGATGCAAGAAAGACTTCAACTAGGGAGGCTGAAGCAAGAGGATCATAAGTTTGAGGCTAGCCTCAGCAATTTAGTGAGGCCCTAAGCATCTTAGAGAGACCCTGCCTCAAAATGAAAAAAGGCTGGGGATATAGCTCAATCCCCAGAACCAAAAAAAGGAAGAATTACTTAGAGAAAGCTTATTTTCCAGAAGGAAGTAACATTGCTATGCAACCTCTGTCACAAGAGAGATTTTGAAAGGTGTATGCAGAGGAGGGGGGCAGGGCAGGGCAGGGGATAGCGTTCAAAAAGTATTCAAGGAAGGCTTGAGACACCAGCAGAGCTTGGGTTTCCCAGTGTTTATTTTGAGGCCTGCTGTTCCCCCACTACAGTGGGTGAATTCCATCAAGCAAAGGCTCAGTTCCGAGGTCCTGGCCTAGTCTGGACTTCAGTCTCAGCTTAATTGACCACTCTCTCAGGGTGCTCCCTTTTTTTCTGGGGGAATTTGCAAGTAAAACAGGACTTTGGTACAATCTTTGCTGGTTACCCAGTGAGGCTGGATTCAGATGTTCTGTTACTGAGGACCCAGTTTCTTGGTTTGGGGAGTCATGATTTCTTGGAGGGAGTCCTGATTTCTCGACAGTTTTCTCACTCCTGTGCCATTGCCAACCCCCTGTGCAAGGGACCTCACCACACCCCAGGAAGTGAGGACACTGGCCTCTGTGTTAGGAGCCAGGCCTGGAGGTGGAGGGACAGAGCCTTCACAGAGGACTTTTTGTTGAGGCAGTGCTCACAGTGGCCATCTCTGGAGTCATCTCTCTCTCTGCATGCTGAGGAAACTGGTCCAATTTCTCCAAGCTTTTGAAAAAGGAAACCCAAGCCAGGCATGGTGGCACACTCCTGTCATTCTAGCTAATTGAAGGGAGGCAGGACTTCTGACCCCCATCTTTGGAGAGATTTGACCAGACCTAGCTGAAGGGTACAAGGAAAAGAGGAATCCCACCTGGCTCTGTTCCAAGCATCCTTGCCCTCGTCGGGATAGCCCTGTCCATCCCAGAGCTTTAGTTCTTCCATCTTTAATGGAGAGGTTCATAGGTAGGTGATCCACTAATCTGTTTTTCATTTATAGTGAAATTTGTGAAGCAAGCTAACTTTTTATAAAGAAAGATTCATTTAGCTAAAACTTTCATTTTAGATGCTGAGGGGGTCCGAACAACATGGTTCTGGCTCTGGCAAGGGCTCCCTACTTCATGGTGAACGGAAGTGATAGGAATGTGTGCAGGAGGAAGAGATCACACCTCTCTCTCTCTCTCTCTCTCTCTCTCTCTCTCTCTTTTTTTTTTTTTTTGGTACTGGGGATTAAACCTTGGGGACACTTTATCACTGAGCTACATCCCCAGTCTTTTTTTTTTTAAAACACATGATCTCACTAAGTTATCCAGGCTGGCCTTGAAATAATCCTCCTGCCTCAGCCTCCCAAATCACTGGGATCACAAGGTTAGGCTACCCGCATCCAGTGAGAGAGGGCAAATGGTCCCATAGTCCTTTCTAAGGGCATGCCCCCGATTTAACTGAGGACCTCCCGCTAGGCTCCATTCCTAAAGGTTCCACACCACCCCTCCATTGCCTAAGTGGGACCAAGCCTCTAACACATGAACCTTTGAGGGACAAACAGCATCTAAATTATAGCAAGTGGTTTTCAGACTTAGTTCCTTAGGAGCAGGGTTGGGGGTAGCTGAGTGACCAGGCCCTGGGATCCTACCACCCACTGTTAATTGGTTTCGCTTCTGGGTGGTCATGAGCCTTTGAAGTGTTAAGGGTTGTATCCCTTCTGCCCAGCTCTGGCATTTGGGGGTGTGTTTGCTAAGTGCTCAGAGTTCCCCTCCAAACTCTGGCCTCATGTGGGTACAGCCTGTCTGGACAGAAAAGGGCTGCCTAGGCCTACTTCTCCATTCAGACCATCTTGGGACCTCCTTCAGCCTGGCGTTGATTGAGGCAAGAGCAAAGTCGTTGAGATTGCCCCAGCAGTAGCAGCACCATTACTCAACTCAGTGTGAAGACGCCCAGGTACCCTGGAATGACTGCGTTCCTTGCTCCAGTGACCTCGGAACTCAGCAGGGCTAATGGTCAGGGTTTCTTGAAGCCGGAGACAAGATGCAGCCCCCTGGTTATAATCTGGCTGAGACATCCTGGTGGCTGCCTGTGAACCCTTCACTGTGCCCCTGGATTTGGCCTATTTGAGCAGAACCTGGTCCCACAAAATCAGGAACTTTTTTTGTTGCCACAGACTGCAGTTATCTGTGCCAGATGATCAGAGCACTATCCGAGGACAGTCTGCAGAGGCAGGGCCTTAGGCACACTCTGCCTGATCCCAGCATGAAGCAAGCTGGCAGATGGGTCTCTCTGACCAAGGCTCACATGGGGGGCATCTTGCTCAGAAGTCACTTGCATTCATGGGCTAGATGTAATCTCTGAGGGCTGCACAACTGGTCAGGGAAGTGCAGATACCTGAGAACTTACTCCACAAGACTCTGAGCACCCTTTTTTCCTCCTTTTAAAAACAAGTCATTAACAGCTTTATTGAGGTATCATTTACATATCATAGTATTGTAAGTGTACAGCTCTGAGATTTCAAATAAGTTTGACTTACGATAAAATTTTGTGAATTTATCACATCCAATTTTAGTCCATTTCATTACTCCCAAAGATCCTTTCTGCTCATTTGCGGTCTCTCCCCTTTCCCACCCTAGTCCCAGGCAACCACCAGTCTATTTTCCTCTCTTCTGGACATTACATATAAATAGAACCACATAGGGATCTTTGGGGTCTGGCTTCTTTCACTCTGCATAACTCTTGGAAGTCATCCATAAATTAGTGCTTTATTGCCTTTTGTGGCCGAATATCCCATTGTATCTGTATTTCACACTTTGCTTATCCATTCACCAGTTTCTCTTACTTAGCAGTTTGCTTTTGTCTGAGCTTTCTGCTGGCAGACAATGTGTCCTTGGGCAAGTGACTTGCCTTCTGTGGACCTTAGTGATCCTGTTCTCAAGATGAGAAGGAGGTTGGACTTAATTTCTGATACTCAGAGAGCTGATATTAACGGAGAGATTGCCAGTTTCTCTACACTTGACTGTGTTCTTTACACACGCACTACCTCATTCAATCACATTCAAGTGTCTTCATTTTACAGAAAGAAAACGGAGGTTCACAGAGGCCAGAGTCAGGATACCTCATCATTCGCTTGTGCACTCAGTTTGTTCAAGGTGCTTTTCGGGCTTGAAGACACAACAGTGAAAGGACTCAAAAGTCCCTGTCCTCATAGAGCTTGTGCTCAGGAGGATAGCCAGGCTGTACGCAAGCACATCGTGCCAGGCGGTGACAGTACGAGTGAAGAGAAGAAGGGTGCTTTCATTAATTTTTAAAAATTTTTGTTCTGTTGTACTGGGGATTGAACTAGAGGTGCTCTACCATTGAGCTAAGGCCCCCAGCTCTTTTTATTTTTTTTATTGTGAGACAGGATCTCACTAGGTGGGTGAGACTGGCCTTGAATTTGAGAGCCTCCTGCCTCAGCCTCTGTGATTACAGTCCTTGTGATTACAGGTGTGTGCCACTGGGCCTGATAAGAAGGGTGCTGTTAGATATTGTGGTCAGAGAGGGCTTCTGGGAGGTGGTGACCTAAGGCAAATATCTGAAGAAACCATCTGAGATCTGATGTCAGTTCGTTTAAGGTAGGAGCCAACTCTGTAGCACTTATACCCTGGCATTCCCCTATTCCTTCCCAAATATTTTAAAAAATAGATTTGTACATAAAGAACATAAATAATATACATATGTTATAAACAGTGAATTTGCTATCTCCGTGAGTCTGTGCTTTTTTCACATATTTTATTGATTGAAATAACATCAGTGTTAGGTCTGAAGTGGAAGTCATTTATTTTTACTGTTGTATGGTATTCCCTTATGGAATATATTGCAGTTAATCTATTCTGTTGATGGACATGTTGAAGGTTCCACGTCATGCCGTTGCCATCAGCGTGGGGACACCCTTGTTTATTTCCCAGAGTGTGGAGCATGTATTTTTCTGTGTTTCTACAGGTGGAACTGCTGGGTCTTAAGGAATGTGCATCTTCAGCATATTATTTTTATGTGGCTTAATGGTTAAAGTATTACTCAGGTTTTCTATTTCTTCTTGAAACAGTTTGAGTAAAATATTTTTCTCTAGAAATTTTTCTGTTTTCATTTTTTTAATGTGGCGCTGAGGACGGAACCCAGTGCCTCACATTTGTCAGGCAAGTGCTCTATCACTGAGCCACAACCCAGCCCCTCAAATTTATTGACATTAGTAATTCAGAGCACTTTATCATCTAGGTTCATGCCCTGATTAACTTCCTGTCTTTTTTTTTTCTGTACTGGGAGTTGAACCCAGGAGTGCTCTACCACTGAGCTACATTCCCAGCCCATTTTATTTTTTCTTTGAGGCAGGCATTCCTAAATTGTCCATATTTGCCTTGAACATGTGCTCCTCCTGCCTCAGCCTCCAAGTAGCTTGGATCATGTGCATGTTCCACCAAGCCTGGCCTGTTTTCTTGATCCTGCTCTGTCTGAAGTTTGCTAAATTTTCAGTCTTTCTTTTTCTTAAAGAACTAGCTCTTCGGTTGGGGATGTGGTTTAGTGATAGATTGCTCACCTCGCATGCACGAGGCCCTAGGTTCCATCCCTAGCACTATTAAAAATTTTGTTTTGTACTGGGGATTGAACCCAGGGTGCTTAACTCTTGAGGCACATTCCCAGGCCTTTTGTTCTATTTTATTTTGAGACCAAGTTGCTGAGGCTGGCTTTGAACTCACAATCTTCCTGAGCCAGCCTCCCAAACTGCTGGAGTTAACACCACCACACCTGCTCATTTTTCTGACTTTTTAAATTGATCTTAGCTATTGGTTTTCAACTCTTTTTTCTTTCTTTTCTATAACATTCCCCCTACCCCTTCTTTTGTAATTTTAAAGTATTGGGGGTTGCCTTGGTAAGGCCTTAGTCGGTACTTGGCTTCCTCAGTTTGCTCATTCATTGAGAAACCCTGTGGCCTGTCACAATTCAGGGCCCAGCCTGTGTTCGAAGAGGGGCCACTTGGGGATTGGAAGCTGACTTCTTTGTTTCTTGAAGGAGCCCAGCATGAGTGGGAGCAGTCTTCTCTGGCTCTTTATTTCAGGGAAAACAAAGTGCCAAAGGATGAGAGAGACTCCTGTGGAAGAATATGTATTCTCCTGGAGGGGGAGGGCAGAAGGAAGGGTCTTTGAGAGACCTTAATTGGGTCTGGTTCTAAGCTGTCCACACCCCTTCATAGATGAACTAATTGAGATTGGAAGGTAGTACTCAGGCCAGGATAGGATTTGCCAACAGTCAGGTCTGCTGGTAATCCCCAGGTAGCACAGAAAGGTGGACACTAGAGTAAGACCCTGTATCCTCTCTAGTTCTAGCCAGTTTGTGTCCTGAGGCCACTGATTCCTAGGCTTTGGGCCCTTAATAGCCCTTTAGTGGTTTGAGCTTAAAAGTAGCTGTGTCTCCTGTGTGTTCAGCATTTTACAATTTACAGAACCCTATCTCAGTAGAACCCTATCTCTGTCCTTGACCTTTGCCTTCCCTTCTTGCCTCCAGTGACTGGGGTTGGGTCACATCACAGCTTGCAGATGAGGAACTAGAAGAACCTAGCTGTTGACGGTGGATAGCGGTAACCTGGGCGCTTTGCGAGTATTCTCTCACTTGTGCCCTAGGCACCCCTGAGGACATGACATGAGCAAGTCATGCAGCTCAAGTGGCATAGACTATATCTCCACCCCATGACAGACACTTTGCTGAGAAAGAACCTTGAAAACTCTGGGGAGGAGCAGAGAGGATGCCTCTTTTCTAGGGATCTTTTCTTCTGTGTGTGTTTACTTGGTGGGTGCAAAGAATGCCAGCAGTTGGCCGAACATGGGCTTCATGGTCACTTGGCCCCATCACTTTGGACCTGTGGCATGGTAGAACATCATGGCAGCCAGGAAGCAGAGAGGGTGGGAGCGTTGGAGAGGGGAAAAAGCCAAGGTCCCAATATCCCCTTCCAGGGCATGCACTCAGCGACCTATTTCCTCCAACTCTGTAGGGCCCCACCTCTGAAAGTTCCACCTCCTCCCAGTAGCACTGTGCTCTGGGGACCAAGCTTTCAACACATGAGCTTCTGGGGAACATTTATGAGCCAAACCATAATACCAACTTCCTCCTTCCATATCCCCTCTGTCTGAGTCTGGGCATTCCTCTGCCACATGCCAAAGGTACTTGTGTCCTGCCAGAGCCATGTGGAATGTCACCCTGGGGTCAAGAGGAGGACGGGCGGGTGAAACCCCTACTCCTGACTTCCTTCTTTGGCCCAGGACTCACATGCTTCCTTCCCCACTTTGTGGCTTTATCATAAGGGGGCCGTGGCTTTCCCAGTGGGGCTCCTCTAGGGTGGAGGGGGGAAGGGGAGGAGGCTGCCTGAGCCTGTGTAGACCGGGGAGTGAGTTCTCCGGCTGAAGTTGGCACTGGGAGCCAGGGATTGGGGTCCCTGCCAGGCAGAAAAGCGTTCCTTATTTACATGTCCTCACCTCCCTCTTTCAGGTGTAGTGTGTTTCCCCCCCTGACCGGGAGTTCATAGAAATGGTTAAGTATAAGATGATTGTGTGCCGAGATGTGGGTACTAAACCAGCATGGATAGTTCTCCAGATTCCTCTACTAACCTGTCTGTGCTGGGAGTGACTCACCCCTAACCCAGTAGGGGTCCGCTGCAGGGGAGGAGGGAGGCTGGTGTGAGCCCCAGGTGTCGCATGTGCTCTTGGGTTTGGCATTAGGCATGTTGTAGTTGTGAAGTGCCCCCGAGAGCAGTATCAGAGGCTGGGCTGAGCTGCATGTCGGGGGAGGCCGGGAGACATGTGCCCCAAGTCTGACGTCTTAAAAAGAACTGGACCAGAGGGCGCCAGGGCTAACCAGGAATTGCAGCTTCCCAAGCAGGAACCCCAGCCTCTACCCCTCTTCATCAAGTGGGTCCTGCCTACCTAGGCTGTAATCCTTGCACTTTCTAGTGTTAATTCTTTTGTTCAGGAGCTTCTTGGTTCTTAAAACAAGAGTCTAACTAAAGGGGGGCCCAGGGCTAGAAGTGTGGGTTCTTGCTTTTGTAGGTCCCACCTCAGTTCTTGTCCACAGGCAGAAGGGATTTTTATTTATTAAGACTGTAGCCTTTGTAGGAGAAGAGATTGTATGTTTTGCTTTTAAAGTTCTGCATGAAAATATAGTTGCAAGTGTTATACCATCCCTCAAAATGCCCATCTAAGAAGCTGTCAAGAAGCCCAGCCATCTGATTGGAAAGCCCAAAGCCTGATTTTTCAGGCTTCCAAACCTGTGTGTTGAGGCTGCCAGAGGTTTGTGGTCACTTGGTGAGCCTTCCTAAACCCTGCCCCATGACCCCAGGGAACCAGTACCCTGAGCAGGTCAGGATGCCCCTCACAAGTGGGCATACCCTGACAATCCCATTGGGACGTGGCTCTTTGATCAGTTATAGAGGTGCTGTCACTCCTCAGCTGAGTCCTGGACTCCTAGGAGCCCACGGAGAGGGAACTGGCCCTTACCAACACTAATTGCTCCCCAGCCCCTGTCCTGCCCCATAAGGTACTATGCTGACTTTGGGCCAGGTCTGTTCTGCCTGATCTTTCTTGGGCCCTTTCTTCCTTCTGATGTGAGCCCAGAGTTTTTCAGGTGCCATGACTGAGGGCCTGGCCTGATGCCCTTGGGAAATTATGGCAATACCTGGCATCACTGGCTGGCCCCACTCCCAAGCAACCAGTGGTAGCCTTTCACCCTGTGCCACCCTTCCAGAGAATGGGGCATGTGGCTTTCTGATAAGTGAAGCAGATGAGACCCTCCTTGGGACATGCCATCCCCAGGTCCCTACTTATATGCCTGGTCAGAGTTATAGGTCACGGGCTGGGGCCATGATGCACATGTCTGTCTTCTCTCCTGGGCCTCAGCCACCCCACATCATGCTGCAGCGCCGCTGAGATAATGGCTGTCCTCTTCTTCCATACCATGCGCTACAAGTCCCAGGATCCTCGGAACCCTCACAACGATCGCTTTGTGCTTTCCAAGGTAAGAGTCCAGCTGGCCAGGTGCGGTGGCGCACACCTATAATCTCAGCCGTTTGAGAGGCTGAGGCAGGAGTATCACAAGTTCAAAGCCAGCCTCAGCAACTTAGTGAAGCCCTAGGCAACTCAGTGAGACCCTGTCTCTTAATAAAATATTTTTAAAAGGGATGGATGTGGGTCAGTGGTTAAGTGCCCCCGGGTTTAATCCCCATTACCAAAAAAAAAAAAAAAAAAAAAAAAAAATCCCAGCTGCTCTTTGCCAACCAGCCTCCACCTGGGGCTCTGTGTACAAGGGCCCTGGAATGGCAACTGTTCTCAGCAGAGACTTGCTATTCATTCTAAGCCCAGTCTAAGTCCCCTCTCAATGTCTTGCTCTGTGCTGACTCAGCTGATAAACTTCCTGAGCTAAGGAACATGTGACTGAATTAACAGGTCACCCTTCCAAGGGCTCCCCCTGCCCCTATATTAGCAAGGCTCTAACTCAAAGGAATGGGGTGGGCGTCTATGGTAACCATGTCCGGCTGGGTGTCCTGCTCAATCTGGGAGTAACAGGCAGGACTTGAATCCAGGTCTGAGGTTATTTGGTGACTTTCTGTCTGAGTCTTTTCTACATTGTGCCAGCTCTCTGATGGGCCACACTTGCTCCCCCGCCAGGAGTGCTGCTGTACAGTAGCAGGGTTTTGGATGGGGGCACCCTGTCTTGCCTCTTCTGGGTGAGAGTCACAGCCACGAACCATACCCCGATTGCTCAAAATCCACCTGTCCTCAGGCCTGGCTCAGCAGCCTCTAGTCTCTCGGGGCAGGCTTTAGAGCTTAGAAGTCTGTCCAAGTCTGTTTCATGCCAGAAACCAAGGATTAGGGCAGCCGGCTGCCTGTTGGGGTTTTGGCCTCATCCAGTGCCCAGCTGCACCCCCCTGCACCTGTCTTAATGCGTGCCCGGCCTTGGCTGTGGGAATTTGGGGCTGGAAACCAAGGAACTGGAGAGGGATGAAATGGGAGACACGGCCTTCACTTGTTTCTTTCCTTGAAACAGATACCCCGGCCGGCCGGCTCCGCCAGGCCCTGGGGTTCATGTGCAATGGGAACAGCCCTATGTGCCAGCTGTCCATCTGACCCCCCCTCTACTGTCCATCTTCTGGCAGGGCCATGCAGCTCCCATCCTGTATGCAGTCTGGGCCGAAGCTGGTTTCCTGCCTGAGGCCGAGCTCCTGAACCTGAGGAAGATCAGCTCTGACTTGGATGGGCATCCTGTCCCGGTACGTGTACTCGCCAGGAGCTTCCCAGGTCTCTGCCTCCACCTTTTCTCTTTCCCAGGCACAAGGGAGCAGGGCAGGGGCCCACGGAGACACAGAAGGTATTAAGGCAAAGGATAGGGATGAGATGAGTAAGGAGGGATGGGAGGGATGTAGGCTTTGGGGGAGGGGCATGTTGAATTCACCCCCTGCTGTGCAGAAGGGCAAGTCTTTTTTTTTTTTTTAATTTGTAATTTTTAGTTATACATGACAGTAGAATGTATTTTGACATACATATATGAGGTATAACTTGGGCAAGTCTTTTTGAGGCCCAGCCAGCAATGTTATGGGGTCAGCTTCATGGAGTGCTCTTCCCCACGCTTCTCTTCCCTACTGTCCACCCCTTTCCCAACTGTGGACCAGATAGATACAGCTTGGGAAGAGAGTTTCACTAGTAAGGAGGTAGCAGCAGGATACTGGTGACACCCCAGGGAAGGAACCTAGCTTGTTCCTCAGGATGCCAACTGGCATCCCTGCAAATACTGGAGCTCACCAGTTATCACAGAACTGTCCCTTCGGCCTGGAAACTAGAACCCAATGTTCTACCTATTTTGCCACAAATTCCCTAGCTGCTTTATAAAGTGGACTCTGTTTATAGATGAGACAGCTGAGCCTCACAGAGGGTTAGTCCCCATCCTGAGGTCCCAAGGCTCATTAGAGGACAAAACTAGGAATTGAACCCGCAAACCCACAATTACTTTGGTATGAGAATAAGAAGTCACATTGTGGAGAAAGGTCTCTTGCTAGAGAGATGAGTTCACCAGGTCTGGATGGGGGTGTAGCTACCCTGGCTCCAATGGCTGGTGAAACTGAGATACTGGAGGGTTAGTTAAAAATGTGCTGCTCTCTGCTTTCCACGTGAGTAACTGTGGTTCTCTGTTATGACAGAAACAAGCGTTCACCGACGTGGCCACTGGCTCCCTGGGCCAGGGCCTCGGGGCTGCTTGTGGAATGGCCTACACAGGCAAATACTTCGACAAAGCCAGGTAACACCCCTACTCACTACCCTGCCCTCAATAGTTATGGGAGTGGTCTTTAGTGGACTAGCTTTAACGACCCCCACCACCACCACCTAGCACTGCCTCTTGCCTGGCTGGGCTGAGTCTGTGGACTCTTCTGTCCTTACAAAGACCCAGTGGGGAAGGTACCATGGCCAGTCCCTTTCAGATGGGAACAGAGCCCCTTGGTAGTAATTGGCAGGCCAGGTATGTGCCAGGGTACGTGGTCCTGTCTCATCCTTTGAGCCCCGGGTGCTTTAGCTGAGGAGTCCCAGTGTTGCCCTTAAACCCAGTTCCTGGAAGTCTCAGAAGGACTCATTCCCCCACCCCCATATCTCATCAGTCACCAAGAGCCTAGGCCTGAGCTACTTTCTTTTGTCTTGGAAAGGGTTGGGTTGTGTGTTCTGGCACTTGAGCCACCTCTTATCAGCCAGAGAAGAAATGGCCATTTAAGAGATTGGTGGGTGAGCAGCCCGGCTGGGTATTTATTTTTTTGCTATTTCAGTTGGTTTGTATAGAACCCCCATAATCTATCCCCCAGACAGATAGCAGTCATAAGGTTATCTGCTCTGGCCAGATTTGGCCTGGTGGGCAGGGGTTGCGAGCTGTTAAGAATAATCACTTGCGGGCTAGGAATTTAGCTCAGTTGGCAGAGTGCCTGCCTGGCATGCACAAGGTCCTGGGTTCAATCCCCAGCAGCAAACACATTTACCAGGCCAGGTATGGTGGTGCCACTCGGGAGGCTGAGGCAAGAGAATTGCAAGTTCAAGGCCAGCCTGGACAAAGTGCATAAGTCAATGCATATGTACATACTTAGCATACATGTCACCAGAATGGCTCTTTCATTCCTTTACTACCTAAGAGCCAGGTCCTGTGCTTAGTGTCCATGTTCTTTATCAGGTTTCACCTTAATAAGCCCCCTGTGAGATAGGAGCAGTTTGAGTAGTTTACCTCTCTTTACAGATGAGGAAAACAGGTAAGATGCTTGCCTGGGTCCTCCGGTCAGTGGTGGAAACACCCAGGATGCACATTCAGAGTCCCCCAGCTACTCTGTAAAGGGCCCCAGGGAAGCACAGGAAATGAGTATGGGGAGGTGAGTGCATAGGGAGCTGCCTAGAGGAGGGCCCATGGGGCCTGGCCTCCAGGGAGGCATGAAGGACCCAGCCCTGCAGCCCTCCACCCTGTGGAAGAGCCACAGCCAGGCTATGGTGGGCTGGCATGATAGTGGGTCCTCCAAGGGCAGGTGGATGCAGGGAACCTGGCCCTGCACTACACTGTGGGAAGCATCTGCTGTTTGCAGGCTGTAACTCAGGGCAGGGGCTCTAGGAGGCTCCACACCCCTCCCAGACTCCCTCAGGCCAGGGTTACCTGGCAGCACAGTCTTCCTCTGCAGTCCTGGCTGAGCTTTGGGGCAGCTTAGCTACACCCAGAAGTGATTCACCGTGAAATGAAGAGAGAGTCACAAAGAATGGGATGTGGGTTTAAGAGCATTTTAGTTGGCCTAGAACCAGACATGTGAGTTAATTATTCCCTACAGTTGCTTGAAATAATTCCCTATGAAGGATCATTTCCTGACCCTCACATAATGGAGCAAGTCAGTGTAGGGAGAAGGGGTTTAGCTGGGTTCCCAGAGGCCAAGGTGGCTTGGGGCCAAGATTGGCTAAAGCCTAGTCCCTCAGACTACCTGGGGAAAGGGGCCAGGTCACCAAGAAATTATCAGCCTGGGCTAGGCATCCATAGAACTGTTCCTACCTGCCGTCTTATGTGAAAGGTATATAGAACAATATAAAAAAGAAATGGACATTTTTCTTATTCTTAGCCCCTTCCCTAGTTTAAATCTAACAATATATTGCTAGGTTTCCTCCATGTTATTGTAAAAAATAAACTTAGAAGCTAGCAATCTTCATATATATTTAAATTATATTCTGCATTTTAAGACTGAATCTTTGTCAGGTATGGTGCTTCATACCTATAATCAATCCTAGCTGTTTGGGAGGCTGAAGCAGGAGGATTGTAAATTTTGAGGCTAGCCTGGGCAACTTAGTGAAATCCTGTCTGAACGTTAAACAATAACAACAACACAAAGATGGAATCATTTATCATGAGTATTTTCACACAATGTTATCTGTGAAGAGCTAGGAGTTGTTTTTGGTTTTGGGTATTGGGGATTGAACCCAGTGGCACTTCACCACGGAGCCACATCCCTAGCCCTTTTTATTTTTTATTTTGAGACAGGATCTTGCTAAGTTGTTTGGGGCCTCACTAAGTTGCAGAGGCTGGCTTTGAACTCGAGATCCTGCCTCAGCCTCTCCAGCCACTAGGGTTACAGTCATGTGCCACCATGCCCAGCAAGAACTAGTTTTAATGATTACATCGTGTTCAGTCTCATGGATGTACTGTGACACACACAGGCAATCCTCTTTGGGATGTGTAAGATGAATCCCAAACAGTTCTGCTGCAAACATCACCCTTCTCTTTAGTTCATGACTACGCATTTGTAATGTTCCTACCCCTAAATCTAACACCTTGGGCAATACCAGCTCATGGTTAATCCAAGTTTCTGTAGGTTCTCGTTCCTGTTTCTAACCACTGTCCAAGCATCTTAGGGCTTTAAGACACTCTCCTGACCTGAGCCTGTTGGTCCCAATCTTGAAGGCCAGAGCTATGCTGGGAATCTATTCCACTTAGTCTGATTTCCCTGGAAGTGGGTTGCGGTGGGGTCAACAACCAGTCTGCTGCTCTGGAATTTCTTGGGGATATCAAGTTTCCGACAGGCCTCTCTGGCTTAGCCTTATCCAAGTGATCCTTTGTGGGAACTGTTGTGCCAGACCGGAGCCCCTTCAAGATCCCTGGGTTTACCTCCATGGAGAGAGGAGACAGCTTGAGGATAGGACCCAATATCAGGAAAGCCCAGGTCTGGAATAGGACCTTTGGGAAGTGTAGGTCTGAGGCCTTGCCCTCTGGGCCAGGGAACCAATAGACTGGCCTGGTGGAGTCCCCAGAAGAGATGCACCAGGCCAGGCATGGTGGCGCACACCTCTAATCCCAGCAACTCAGGATCATGAGAGGATCTCAAGTTCAAGGCCAGCTTGGTTAACTTAGGGAGACCCTGTTTCAAAATTTAAAAAGGGCTGAGAATGTAGCTCAATGATAGAACATCCCTGGGTTTAGTCTCAAAAAAAAAGAGAGAGAGAGAGAGAGAAGCAGCAGACAGGAGGAATGCAGTGAGCTCTCCCCGCCTGGCAGCCTGTGGCAGTGCTGAGTCATGCTGACAGCTGTGGCTGGCTGCCTGTCTCCCGTCTCTCCCTGCTTTCTCTGCCTTTGCCCCGCAGCAAGGAGACTGGAGACCTGGATGGCTGAGCTTGCAGCCAGGTCAATGGCCTTTCCCTGAAGCAGCAGAAGGGCAGTTGTGTCCCTATGATCCCAATCAGGCACCAGCTTCATTCCCTAGGGCCACACTCTGGGCAGGTAAGGGGGATCCCCAAATCCTGCTGCTCCTGTCCAATGTCCTAACACAGCCAGGAGGAGACAGTCTATCTAGGCTGCCGACAGATTGGAATCCCGGCTCAGCTACTTATCTCAGAGTGGTCTTCATACAAGTCCCTTGGCCGTTCTGAGCCCATTTCCTAGTCCACATGTTGTGGGAGTAACAAATGAACTTACCTGGAGAGGGTTACTCGGCACAGAGCCTGTCACCGACCCTGTTCCTGAGTGCCATAGGCCACTCTGTGAAGGGAGGTAGTTACTCTTTCTATGCCTGTTGCTGCTACTCCTCACATCTCTGGGGCTGGGGTCAGAGTCTCAGTTGATCCCCTGCCTCCACCCTCTCCTGCAGCCCAAGAAAGCTCTATTTTCTGGGTGTTCTCCCTGAGTTTAGTGCTCTTTTGCCATGTCACACTGTCTTGAAAAGGGCTCACTTGCCAATGTTGAAGGTAGAAGGCCCCAGGTGGAGAAAGGACAAGGCCCAGCTCCAGTCTTAGGGCTTAGGAGAGCCCACTCCATAGGCACCTGTCCCCATGCTGATGCTGTCTTCAGGGGCCCTCGGCTGTGCTCATTTTTCTGCCAGGCCTCTTGCCTCAGGTGCTCCTTGGCCTATATCGTGGTCTCCCCAGCCCAGCTCCTTCTAGCAGGAGCAGAGCTAGTTTCCAAGGTTCCCCTTTCTTGCTGGTCCACCCAGAAAGTCCGAGGGACACCTCCAATACCCATTGCCATGGATAGCTTAGCCCCTCCTGCCCAATGCAGGTAGTTTACCCACTCACCTGGTCTCCCTCATTTTCCTCTGGCTCTAACACTCCCCATTCTTCTGATTCTTATTGGCCAAGTCCTTGTTGTTATTTATTTATTTTTAAGCATTGCTAGGAATTGAACCCAGGGTCTTGCACATGCTCTACCACTGAGCTGCATTCCCAGACCCCCTGTCATCTTAGAGCAGCTGGTCCTTTTAGGGACGGGCAGCAGGGATCTGGTGACCCACGGCCCCTTCCATGCTGTGTATTCTGTGTGTCATATGTGGCTGCACCTCTGCCCAGGAAGCACGCTTCTTGGGAGGCTGGGGCTGGGAGCCTGACAGGCCCAGAGGAGAGGAACCAGCCCCTCACCTGCCTGCCCTCTGTCCACAGCTACCGAGTCTACTGCATGCTGGGAGACGGGGAGCTGTCTGAGGGCTCCGTGTGGGAGGCCATGGCCTTCGCCAGCATTTACAAGCTGGACAACCTCGTCGCCATTCTTGACATCAACCGCCTGGGCCAGAGCGACCCTGCCCCACTGCAGCACCAGGTGGACATCTACCAGAAGCGTTGTGAGGCCTTTGGGTACGTATGAGGCTGTGACCTGAGAGTAAGCACATCATGGAATGTCGTCCAGGATAGAAGCTTTGCAGAGACAGAAGCTAAAGCTGAGAGGTTAGCCCTACCTGAAGGTCTCCCGTCTCTAGGGTCTTGGCTTACAATTCCAAACTCTGGACATTTGAACTTAGTAACTTGAGGCCACCACTGTGGATTTGTGGGCTGAGGCTCAGTCTTAAACGGATTTCTGTGTGTGATCATGTGGTATGATAGTTCTCAGAGTTTCTTAGGTAGCCTCACTTGTTCTTGGAGGAGATGGGAGAAGGGTCCTGGATGTGAAAAGGGGTCACTCAGTGGGGCTGAAGGACAGTAGCTACAGAGGGGATGTACATCAGTTCAATGACCACTTTGTGTGCTCCACTCCAGCCAACCCAGGGAGGAGGAATAGGTTCCTTCTCCTAATG
This sequence comes from Ictidomys tridecemlineatus, assembly GCF_052094955.1. Taxonomy (NCBI): domain Eukaryota; kingdom Metazoa; phylum Chordata; class Mammalia; order Rodentia; family Sciuridae; genus Ictidomys; species Ictidomys tridecemlineatus. The sequence continues at coordinate 47,708,218 of NC_135478.1, forward strand.
AAACCAGACAGAGGGTCTCTAGACTTCTTTCTCATTTGGTCCTTAAATGACTATGAATTCAGTCAGGGAGGTCCATCTGGGTAGGTATCAGCCAGAAGGACTTTGACCTTGATGCCTCTATCTCAGCTCCAAATATAAGCTGCTCTACAATGGGGCTCTAAAAGACCCTGACCCCGAGACTTCTTATTGGTGAGGAGGCTGTGAAGGGGAGGACCCCGGGCAGGGAGTGAGTGGGTGGGTTGATCTGGGCAGGGCCTTTAGGGCCTCAGGTCAGGCCTCCAAGGGTGCCCTTTGTAGTCAAGTCCCTGCCTGTGATTGCACCAAACTGACAGGAACTTGGAGCCTGCCTTGTAGTAATAATTGCTGTCATTTCTGAAGACTGACCTTATAAAAGGAGAGGATGAAGGGAGGGAAGATTCTGTTGACAGATTAGGAAACTGAGCTACAAGGTGCCTCAGGGCCTCCCCAAGGTCACATTAGTCTGGGGACTATAACTCTGGCAGTGCCCCCTTGGGCTTGTGTCCATAACCTTGTGGCTCTGAAGCCAGATTCCTTAAGTCTTGGCTCCATCATAGATTTGCTTTGTGACCTTGGGCAAGTTACTCCACCTTCAGCGTCTCCATTGTCTCCATTGACTTGTTTGTGAAATGAGGGCAACAGGAGTTGGTGGCCCATGGTATTGTGAACAAGAATGGGGTTCATGTTCAAAGTACTCAGGACAGTGCATAGAGTGAGCTCTCGGCACGAGCTCACCACTATCATTATTACTATTAATATGCCCAAAAGAGTCCAAGAAAAGAAACCAGGCGCAGTGGTTTGGGATGCTAAGTTGAGAGGATTGCAAATTTGAGGCTAGCCTCATCAACTTACTGACAGCCTGTCTCAATAAAAAGGGCTGAAGAGACCCTGTCCCAAAATAAAATATTTTCAAAAGGGCTGGGGATATGGCCAGTGGTTAAGCGCCCCTGGTACCAAATAATAATAATAATAAAGTACAATATTAAACATTTTAAACATTCAGTATCTGTGAGTTATAAATGTGTCCTCCAAATAAAAACTGACTCCAAAATTCATTAGGAATCTAGTAGCAGGCTGTTTCCTCTCTGATAGACTATCTGCTTGACACCTTGCTGGGTGTTACTTCCATCTTACTAAATAAATCCTTTATGCTTTTCTTTTTAAAAATATAAGTAAACAAATCAATAAATGGAGGGGGGAAAAATAATCTAGTAGCAGACAGATTCTAAACCTAGTGTACTATCCCCAAAAGAGCCCTCAGTGGGAAATGAGCAGATCAGGAATGAGACAATACATGATCCAAGCTTTGAATTACTTAGGAAGAGGAGGGAAATCTGTTCAAAGGCAAACAAAAGGAAGTAAAATCACGTGAAAATGAAGGAAACAGGAGCTTCCCAGCTCATGTTGCGGCTATGGGCAGGGTGCAGGCCAGCCCTTGGAAGCCAGGCCACACCGTTCCCTGGGGGTTCTTCAGGGCACTCTGGCACCTGGCTATCCCTCACCCTCTTCACCTCTGTCTTCAGCTGGCACGCCATCATTGTGGACGGACACAGCGTGGAGGAACTGTGCAAGGCCTTCGGCCAGGCCAAGCACCAACCCACAGCCATCATCGCCAAGACCTTCAAGGGCCGTGGGATCACAGGTCTGTGTGGGAGCATGTGGGTGCGCTTACTTGGCACACGGTCCCCATGGCTGACTGGTGGTGGTCATTAAAAAATGTAGTTCTTAGGGCTGGAGCTCAGGAGCAGAGGCTGGCCTGGCATGTGTGAAACACTGGGTTCAATCCTCAGCACCAAATAAAAATAAACAAAATAAAGGCATTCTGTTTATCTACAGCTACAAAAAAAGAAAGAAAAAGTGCCGTTCTTGCCGGGCACAGTGGCGCACACCTGTAATCCCAGCAGCTCAGGAGGCTGAGGCTGGAGGATCATGCGTACAAAGCCAGCCTCAGCAAAAGTAAAGTGCTAGGGAACTTAGTGAGACCCTGTCTCTAAATAAAAAAAATAAAAATAGGGCTGGGGATGTGCCTCAGTGGTTAAGTATCCCTGAGTTAAATCTCCGGTACCAAGAAAAAAAAAATGCAGTTCTTAGGCTGGGGGTAGCTCAGTGTAGAATATCTTGCCTAGCACCCTCTAGGCCCTGGGTTTGATTCCCTAGAATCATATACAAAAAAAACCTTAATATATAGTTGGCTTTTTTTTTTTAAAGCTAGTTACAGTGACACATACCTGTAATCCTAGCTACTCAAGGGGCTAAGGCAGGAGGGGTTCAAGTTCAAGGCTAGCGTCAACAATTTAGCAACACCCTATCTCAAAATGAAAATTGCCAAGGGTGCAGCTCAGTGGTGGAATGATTGCTTAACTTGTACATGACCCTGGTTTTGGTCCCCAGCAACACTAAACAACAAAAAAGGGTGGTCAGGGACAGAGGCAATCTATAGTACTTATGAGGGCCTGATTCTAGGCCCTGAGTTGGCATTTCTGCCACGTGCCCCTGGCTACCTACCTACCTGCCTGCCTGGGACCGCACCTCTCTTTACCTGCCTTCCATGAATTAGAGGCGTTTAGGACACTCTAAGAGATAGGACTGGGAGCCCTCTAGGAGGGCATGGACATCCTGGTGAGGACTTTAGGATATTATCATGGCCTCAGTGCAGCTGCCTGGCATTGAGCTTGCAGGTGTTAAAACCAGGTAGCATCTGGAATCCTCAAAGCTGCTTAGGGGCTCCTGGTAGTCTGTGGAGCTGCTGGGTATTGCCTGAAAAGATTAATCTGCTCACAGCTGGGCATTCTGGCACATACCTATAATCCCAGTGGCTCTGGAGGCTGAGGCAAGAGGATCTCAACTTCAGAGCCAGCCTCAACAAAAGTGAGGCACTAAGCAACTCAGCAGACCCTGTCTCTGAATAAAATACAAAATAGGGCTGGGGATGTGGCTCAGTGGTCAAGTGCCCCTGAGTTCAATCCCGGTACCAAAAATAAAAGATTGGTCTGCCCTTGGCTCTGCCCAGGCTATGGTGTCATCTGAGTGACCTCAAGAGAGGGCCATTCAGCCTCACTGGTCCCCACACAAGGCTCTTACAGACCCCACTGAGCTATTTATCGTTGTATGGGATGATCTTAGCAGTACTCACTCTGTTCTGGCCTTCATCTTCCCCTTCTCGTGGCTAGGGTCCTTCCCAGCCCACCAACTGAGTGTGATTTCTATAGCAGAATCATCTCTGTGCATGCATGTGGGGAGGCAGGGTAGAGGGTAGGGCGGGGGGCACCATGGCAAAGGGTATGGGCTACATGCTAAGCCACATATATTTCCTCTCTTCCTGCTCAGCTGAGCTCCCAGAGAGCCAGTATTCACTGAGTGAATAGTGAGAACAGGAGTCCTGTTCTCCAAACCCTCCTTTTCTGATCCCTGTGCTGCCCTCTGCTTGTTTGTGATGACACCTTTCCTGGCCCTCGGGAGCTTCTGTCTTACCTGTCCCTCTGTCCTCCTGTGTTGTACCTGTAGGGGTAGAAGATAAGGAGTCATGGCACGGAAAGCCCCTCCCCAAAAACATGGCTGATCAGGTCATCCAGGAAATCTTCAGCCAGATCCAGAGCAAAAAGAAGATCATGGCGACTCCCCCACAGGAGGATGCCCCCTCGGTGGACATCACCAACATCCGCATGCCCACCCCGCCCAGCTACAAAGTTGGGGACAAGGTACTTGCTTGGATCTTGCTTTTCTGGACTCAGTGGGTTTGGGACAGTTCTGGTTCTCTTCCTTCCCAAGACTGAGACCAAGATGTACCTTCTGGAGGACTGGGAAATTGAGGAGAGGGATCATGTATGGTGAGGAGGACATCCTGAGTGAGATATCCTCATGCTCCTGTCATGCTTCTCTCATGAAGATAGCTGTGGAATTATTTATATGCAGAGGCACAGAGAGGGCAAGAGGCTTGCCATAGTCACATAGTGAGCTACTGGGAGAAATGAGATAGTAGCCCAGGACTCCTGAGTCTTTGCATCCCTGGCTCATGAGGACCCACAGGCCTGAGCTGAGGACTTCTACGTGGCTTGGCAAAGGTTAGGCAGAGTTCTTCTGCTCCTAGGCCTCCCCCTGAGTGAACTTTTTGTATTTTTATGAAAAGTGGTTTAAGTCACATGGGATGGGGAAGTGAGATTGTCTGGACATTTCTTTTTTTGCAATTCATATGGCTCCCGAGGGTTGGGAACTTGTGTTGTTGGTCCCCTGTATCTGTCCCTATTTTTAGTCTCTCCCCTAAAAGCTTTAGGAGCCCCTAGAAGGAGATGGGGCTCAGGCCACAGCCCTGCACATGCCTGGCAGTCAGTATAAGAACCTTCTGTCTCACTCTCTTCCCCACAGATAGCCACCCGCAAGGCCTATGGGCAGGCTCTGGCCAAGCTGGGCCATGCCAGCGACCGCATCGTTGCCCTGGATGGGGACACCAAGAATTCTACCTTCTCAGAGTTCTTCAAAAAGGAGCACCCCGACCGCTTCATTGAGTGCTACATTGCTGAACAGAACATGGTGGGTGCTGCCATGGGCTGAGGGGCACGGGTCCAGCCACAGTGGTAGGTCCAAGGTTGGGGGGGGCGGCAGGGGCAGGGCGGCAACCCTCCTCCTGCCATGGGGCAGCCACACTGACTGTGCCAGGTGCCTATTTTGGGCCAGCCCAAGAACAGGTAGGACCCCACATCAATCTTTGACCCTGATTAGCTGCAGTTCAGGGTAGTTATGCCAAGGAGCACCTATTAAAGAGGTGTGCAAATGTAGATGTGCATTTGTAGGCCAGGTAGGGTGGTGAGTGGGACTTGGGGTGAAGGAGCTTCTAGGAGAGGGCAGGACAGCCAGGAGGTTGACAGAGCCCCTGGTAAGCCCAAGGTCCTGGCGGCTGCCACCCTGAAGGATGCAGGCACGTGCCCCATTGTAGAGCAGTCCCTTGTCAAGGACTGAAGTTGTGAAATAGGAGCACTGTTCTGTCTGGTTTCTCAAAATCACCCTTCCTCCTGGCACAGGAGCCCAGCCTAGCTTGCAGACCCCTAGGGACAGGGAACTTCCTCTCTCTGGAAGCCTCTCCAAAGTTCTTTCTCCAATAGAAACTAAAGTTGTCTGTATGGCCTCCAGTCTATACTGGAGGAGGCTGTGATATCCCTCTGAGCTGGGAAGTTTCAGAACCCTAGGGGAAGCAGCTGGTTTGGAACTCATGACTGTACTCTGTGCTTCTAGGTGAGCGGTGAGCGGTGAGGGTCCTGGAGCCTCAGTGGGCAGGAGGAGTTGGGAGGACTGGCCTCTGCAGAAGTCTCCTAGCTAGCCAAGGAGATGGGAGGGGTGACATTCAGAAGCCTGGGAAAAAGGGATGATTTATGTATAAGCTTTAGCCTTCTTGGTGAGAGGGTTTGCTTATTGCTAGGAGAAAAAAAAGTTCCAGAGGAAAATCATTTTAAGAGAACTTTCAAAATTATTTATTTTAAGTGGAAAGAGTTTGGTATATAGGTTTACAGAAATCACTTGCATGGGGTTGACAGATACTAGGATTACAGAATCCTCTGCTCCCCAAAAGGTGGCCTCAAGAGGGGTCCTAGACTCCCTGGCTACCCTCTGTCTGCCTCTTCAGGGCTGACCTGCCCTACCTGCCCCCAGGTGAGCATTGCAGTGGGCTGTGCTACACGCAACAGGACAGTGCCCTTCTGTAGCACTTTCGCAGCCTTCTTCACGCGGGCCTTCGACCAAATTCGTATGGCGGCCATCTCCGAGAGCAACATTAACCTCTGTGGTTCCCACTGTGGTGTGTCCATTGGTGAGTTTAGCTAAGATGCTTATACCTGTAACTCCCTTGATTTTGGACCAGGAGGTATGGGAGGGATTGGTTGGGCCAGGATTCCAGGGTAGGGGAATCCATGGATGGGGAATCTTACTTTAAGTTTACTCTTTCCCATACCCCAGGGGAAGACGGGCCCTCTCAGATGGCCCTGGAAGATCTGGCCATGTTTCGGTCCATCCCCTCCTCTACTGTCTTTTACCCAAGTGATGGGGTTGCAACGGAGAAGGCAGTGGAATTAGCAGCTAATACAAAGGTTGGTTGCGTGGCCGTTCTTTCTAATACAAGCAGCTAGCTCTTCCTTAGGACAGAAGAAGAGGCCAGCACAGATGCACAGAGCTGATTACTTGCCGCCCCAGAGCATTACTTCCTGCCCCTGGGGTTTATGTGGCTTAAGTTAGACCAGGAAAAATAAAATAGACACCACTATTACTGCCCCATGGGGTAATCAACCACCACACTCTCCCACAGTGAGGGATCCTAGCAACCTCTGCCAGTTTGGCAGTAGATACCTATTTGCCTTCCTTGAGTTGGATTCTGCAAGACAGGAAAAGAATGAGCTGAGTCCCATGGTCAAGGTCAAGAGCTGCCCTGGTAGAGTGCTGAGTGGTTCTTCTGCCTTAGGGCAGGGGGCCTACCCAGTGCATCCCCGCCCCCAGTGGCCCCAACGAAGGCCAGTGCCCCTCTAGAAAGTAGTTTCCGGACCAAGGATGGCAACATTGTCAGAGTGTTGAGGGAGGTGCTGACTGCAGAGGGCGCTCAAGGCCCTTTTTTTGCTACATTAACCAGGATGCAGAGGCTGACAGACACCCCTATGGAGCCAACTGGCTGACAGAGATTTGCACAGAAGAAAGGTCAATCTCTCTAGAAAGACAACACTTTCTGAAGTCAGAGGTGCTCTGTCCTGAATTCCTCACTTTATCTTTCTGATCCTAGGGCATCTGCTTCATCCGGACCAGCCGCCCGGAAAATGCCATCATCTATAACAACAACGAGGATTTCCAAGTTGGACAAGCCAAGGTCAATGTCTCTCATGCCCCAGGAGACTCCATAGAGTGAACCCAAACTCTCCCTGCTGCCACTCCCACCTCCCAGCCCCTGAGCCTCACCAGCCCTCTATGTAAACCCCCAGGTGGTCCTGAAGAGCAAGGATGACCACGTGACAGTGATTGGGGCTGGAGTGACCCTGCATGAGGCCTTGGCTGCTGCTGAGCTGCTGAAGAAAGGTGAGAAGAAAGGGACCTGAGAAGTGAGAGATCTAGCACTGGATGCAAATGAGGTCTTGGATGGGAGAGAAGCTCATCTCTTAAATGATGATAGTAACTAAAGCCACCCTTTGAGCACTTACTCCATCCATGCCCAGTATGATCCTCAATCCCAGTGGTCACAGTTCCTAACCCCATGGCCCCAGCATGGTGATCAGGTCAGAGGCCCTGGAGCCTGCCCATGGGGCTGCAAATCACAGTTCAAACGGCCCCTAATAAGTTCCTTGCCATTACTGTGCCTCGGGTTCCCCATTTATAAAATGGAGATGCTAGTACTTTCCTCATAGGACTGTCCTGAGGATTGAGTCAGTATAGTTTGGTATTATCATTATTATTAGCAGGCAGATGTTAACTAGTGATGCTCTTTCTTCCTGCAGTAGAATCCCAAAACAGATGTCATGTTTCAGCCATGCTGAGCTTTGTGGGCATGGCATCCTTAGTAAGGTGACCTAGAGTGAGTAGGAATTCATCAGCAAAGAGGGAAGCACATAAGGTGCAGGCAGGAGTGGCGTGTGCAGAGCCTGGAGGAGCTGGAGGGAGGCTGGAGCAGGGAAGGGCAGGAAGAAGGTGGGGCTGGAGAACCAGGCTGGGGTCCCAGTGGCAGGCTTTCAGCAGGGCATAGCAGGTTTGGGTCTTTCCTTCTGAGAATGCCATTCTGCTGGGTTCTCATCTGACCCTCTGACACTCTCCTGCCTGTGGCTTCAGATCTGCTGCCCCTCCCCCCACCCCACCATCACCCCATAATTTTTTTTTAATATTTATTTTTTAGTTGTAGGTGGACACACAAATATCTATGTTTGATTTTTATAGGGTGCTGAGGATCGAACCCAGTGCCTCAACGTGCTAGGCAAGTGCTCTACCACTGAGCCACAATCCCAACCCCATAAATTTTTGCCTTAGCTGGGGCCTTTCATCTGGCTTATGCTTTGTTGTTCTCTTTCTTTCTTTCTTTCTTTTTTCTTTTTTGGTACTAAGTTGCTGAGGCTGGCCTTGACTTGCAATCCTCCTGCCTCAGCCTCCCAAGTCCCTGGGATTACAGGTGTGCACCTGGTTCCCCTTTTATTTTCAAAAACATCACAGGGCCGGGTGCAGTGATGCGTGCCTATAATCCCAGTGGCTTTGGAGGCTGAGGCAGGAGGATCAGGAATTCAAGACAGCCCAGCCTTAGCCACTTAGCGAGGCCCTAAGCAACTCAGCAAGACCCTTTCTCTACATAAAATATTTTAAAAGGGCTGGGGATGTGGTTCTGTGGTTAGGCATTCCTGGGTTCAATCCTGGTACCAAAACCAAAAAACATCATGAGAGGGACCAAGAAGGCCATTTGGGGCCCACATATTCTACTCTGTGTTCAGAGACACTCCCCAAGCCACACAGCTGGATGAGATCCCCAGAAAGATTTGGCAAGCATGAACTTGGGAATAAGAGGACAATTGGGGCTGAGCTCATAGCTCTGTGACAACCCTTAGGGTGTCCCCATCCAGGGCGTCATCCAAGGCCCACTAAGGGGCAGAACCACAGTGTCCAGCTCTTCCCTCCTTCTTTTTTCACAGAGAAGATCTACATCCGGGTGCTGGACCCTTTCACCATCAAGCCCTTGGACAGAAAACTCATTCTTGACAGTGCCCGAGCTACCAAAGGCAGGATCCTCACAGTGGAGGATCACTACTATGAAGGTAATTGGGGCTGCACTAGACAGGTCAGGGGAAGCAGGGGGAGGCCCAGAGCCAGAGAATCCAAGAGCTGGACATGACCTTGAGTTCCTTCAGGGACACCGTCCACCTTTTCCACACTTAGCAATGAGGTTGGAATCCTTGCCAGCTTCCTGAGTGGCAGGGGCTCTTGGAGCTGTGCCAGCAACTATGAGTTAGCTGGGTTCCTAAACCAAGCCTGAGGCCTATTAAAAGGCTGGATCCCAGCTGCTCTGAGGGACAGCTCTGGATTTTCTGGGCCGCAGCTGCCTTCCTGGGGCTCAGATAAAAAAGGTAAGGCTGTTGTACAGAATCAAACAGGGAAAGCAATGCTGAATTTGTCTTTTATGAAAGGTCCTTCACAAAACAACCTCTCCAAGTACACACCGCCCGCTCCTCTGAGAGGCTCCAGGCCTTAGACTCAGGACAAGTGCTGATGTTAGTCTCTACTGATGATGGCTGCCTGGAGAGGGGTGTTAGAGAAACATTTCAGAGGCCACTGTTGGGCTTATTTTAAAAATCATACTGTGACTGATGAGTGATGTCTGCTCTGCTAGGGGAGGAGAACCATCTCTGCTCTCCTTGGCTTAGGGAATAAACTCAAACTGGTGAAGGGCTGAGGCCCACCCTCTGCTCACCCTGAGGCCTCAGCATCTGATTCACCTTTTTTTTTTTTTTCCCCCCAGGTGGCATAGGTGAGGCAGTGTCTACTGCAGTAGTGGGAGAGCCTGGAGTCACTGTCACCCGCCTGGCTGTTGCCCAAGTACCAAGAAGCGGAAAGCCGGCTGAGCTGCTGAAGATGTTTGGCATTGACAAGGATGCCATTGCACAAGCTGTGAGGAGCCTTGTCACCAAGGCCTAGGGAGGGTCTGAAGTGCCGGGTGGGGGTTCTATGCATTCCTGAAAGATTCTAGCAAAGGTGCTCAAAAAAAAAAAAATGTACTGAGAAGAAAGGTAAATATATGTTTTGAGAAAAATGATTCAGCTTGGATTTTTTTTCCCCCTGTAATGTGGATGCAGACAGTGTGGGTTCTGGGGGAAGAAGGGTAGGGGGAGAGCTAGGGAAGCTGGCAGCCTTGGCTCTGGCCTAGGACCTGGGTGTTCCAAGGAAGGACCTTCCCTGGGTCCAGACTTTGTCTTCAACACTAGAACTGCTGCTACCTCCCAAGCACAGCCAGCTGACACCCAGCTGCAGCCTGTCTATAGCCAGGCTGGAACCCGACTCCCTCTCATCCCCAGCCAGCTGGCCCTCAGGGAGGCTGGACAGCTGCTTCACAGTCTGGAAGCTGTCTAGGACCCTCAGCCTCCCAAAACCCTGCCAATGTCTCCTGGGGTAGAAAGTTCATTTCCTCATTGTTCCCACTCCTTATATCCTCCTAACCAGACTGAGAAGCAGAGGGGGAAATAAGGCAGCCCCCATCCTGGGGAAGAAAGCAACCCTCAGGTTGGCATCAGCTGTGGGTAGTAGGAGAAGCAGGAAGGTCCAGTTTCTGCCCAGTGCCATCGACCAGAGGTCCTCAATCCCAAGTGTGTGCACCTCCCCAAACTTGTTAAACTTGTTAAAATGCAGTCACCTGGGACTACATTTGTCGGCTGACCCTGGAGCTTCTGATGGCACACCTGGAGAGCTACATGGTCCCAAATTCCAGCCTTACTTGCTCTGCTACTTTAGTGGGTGGCCTCACTGATGACCACAGCTCATTCTTCCGACTGTTACTTGGGATCAGCCCCACTTGTAAGACCAACTGCATATGTAGAACTTTGTACTACCTGAGGATAGACTTAACACTTCAGAAGGTGGGCTGGGCACCACCAGTGGGTTCCACAGGAGACAGGGGTGGTGGTAGAATATATTTTTAGATGTACCCTCTTATCTCCCTGGTAGCCTGGACAGAATGAATCTATTATATCCACAGTCAGTGACTGACACCCACAGAGCTACTGGGCCTGGTTTGGCTGTGTCAGGCGCTGTGTGGCTACATTTGTCTCAGCACCAACTCCAGAGAGAACAAGGAAGATGATAATACAGTGGGTCTCTGGAGGTGGCTAGGGTTGACCGAATCTGTTCTCTACCCCTGGAGTAATAGTGAAGCTCAGAAGAGACACCACTTGGCTCAGCACAGTGAGTAATGGGTAGAAATGGGATTGGAATCCAGATCTCTGTGACTCTGGGCCAGGGTTTCAAAGCCTATAAGCACTAACTGGAGGTATTTTAGCACTAGCAGCCTGGGTTAGGGAGGACAGCCAGGGTCAGGGCAGGTTCCTGGAAAGCTGTGGCACCAGGCTCTGCAGGAAGTCCACCTCAGGGAGAAGAGTGGACATCAAGGCATTCTGTCCATCTACAACTACCAAAAAAAAAAAAAAATTATTATTATTTTTTTTTAATCCCTAAAGGCAGGTGACAACCCTGGGAGGAGGAACTGAGTGAGCACCACCTAGTGGATATCATATAATTCTCACCACAATAGGATACCCCATTTTACAATGGGGTAACAGGCCCAGAAGAGACACCACTTGGCCCAACACAGTGGAACTGGGGTTGGAACCCAGATCTCGGTGACTTCAAAGATGCCAGTCTCTGCACCTCTCTCCCCTACGGGCCCCCTAAAGGAGGATTTGTGCTATTGGTCACCCAGAAAAGGGCTTTGGGTCCTGTAGGACAATGAGAGCAACTTAACAGCTTCAATCCTGTACATCTTTCAGCAAAGTTGCTATGGTCTCCAGAGCCCACAGGCCCCGGGCAGAGAAATTTCTAGAAGCAAATATGACAAGGGTTCCTAGTTATCTGTGGTCCCAAGGACTTGGTCAACCCTGACCAATCCAAAGCAAGGACCAAGGTCTGAGGATGGAGCTCAGTGGTCACTTGCCTAGCATGCACAAGGCCAGGATTCAATCCCCAGCACCACACACACACACACAAAAAAGAGATCACCTCTAAAGGAAAGGAAGGGGAGGGCTAACTGCCCTTGTCCCCTCAACCCCAACCTACCCAGCCTCTCCAAGACCCACATGACTTGTGAAGGAGAGGATAAAAGCTTGGGCAGGCAGATACTTAGGCCATGGGCAGGATAGGAGGGGAACAGCAGGACTCAAAAGGCACCAGAGCCAGTCCTAGGACATTAAAGACTCGGGAAACTGGGACATTTAGCCACCCAAGAGCTCCAATAAGCCCCTGAAACTCTTCTGCTGCTTGGTGTAGAATGTGCTGGAAGCCCTATCAACTAGGTCCTCATTGGAGTCCGAGGAACTTGTCATTTCTCCTTTAGTCCCTGGTCAGGGAGTATGAAAAGTGAGGACCAAGCACCCAAGACATTGTGTCCTTTGTCCTGACTGGAGGCAGGTGTCACCTGATATGACAGCCAGAAAGGTCTGGTCAGGTCTTGCAGCTTAGCAGACCAGAAGGTCAACATGGCCTGAGGAGGGTCAAGGCTGCTGTATTTTCCTACTCCTAGGGGAGAGCCCCTCCCAACCCTGCTGGCAGAGGTCAGGTCAGAGGCCACTGTTCCTCACACCACCACAGGGATAGGCAGTGTGACATGGCAACAGTCAGGAGAGCTACACTACTGATTCCTCATTCTCCAGCTACACAAGTGAAGGCTGGGCCAGCTGAGCCTGACAGAGGGGCAGGCAGAAGGCCAGCAGGGCTGAAGTCACCTTACAAAGCTCCCAGACCAAAACACTGCAGGGACAGGTCTGGGTCCCTCCCATTTCACCTCCACCACCTCCACTCAGCATGGAGAGAGTCGCCTTCCCAAACTTGGGTTTGCACATCCATTAAAGGGGAACAAAGACGGTTCCCTAACACTGTGTGAGACTGAATGAAGACATATTCAATAATACTATTGGGGCTAGAGCTGTAGCTCATTGGTAGAGTGCCCACCTCGCACATGTGAGGCACTGGGTTCGATCCTCGGCACCACATAAAAATAAAGATATTATGTCCAACTAAAACTAAAAAAAATAATATTATCATTACATTGCCAAGCAGATAAGGATTCATTAGATACTACAGTTCATAACAATTCATAGGCAGAGTGAGTGGCCTTTACCACTGTCCTTGGTGTGTCTACAAGCATTCAGGAAGTCTAGGGTTCAATGTGCAGAGGCCCAGGCTAGCAATAGGAGTCAGGGTCTGACACTCCAGTAGTTACCCAGTGCACTTGACACTTGGCTGTTACACTTTTTCGGGGGGGGGGGGGGAGGGGCGTGTTAGGGATTGAACCCAGGGGTGCGTAACCACTGAGTCACAACCCCAACCCTTTTTATATATTTATTTAGAGACAGCATCTCGCTAAGTTGCTTAGCGCCTCACTAAATGACGGAGGCTGGCTTTGAACCTGTGATCCTCTTGCCTCAGCCTCCTGAGTGGCTGGGATTATAGGCATGCACCATCATATCTGAATATTTTTTCATAATCATCGTTAATATGGAACTGTGGTGTTATCAGCTACACTGAGATATAATTATAGGCCATATAGTTCACCTATTGTTAGTGTCACATTCAGTGAGTTTTAGTATATTCACCAAGTTGTACAACCATCCCCAGGGTCAATTCCAGAACATTTCTATCATCCCCAAAAGGAAATCCTGTTTCCTTTATCTACCATGCCCATGGCTGAGATCCACAACACTTCTTACTGCAGAATTGGGGTCACATCTGTCCCAACCCATCCAAACAAATACCCCACCCAAGATGGGTGCATGTGGTAAGGATCTGGATCCTACCATGAAGAAAACCACACCAAAGAGCCTGTCCTGCTCCTCCTCTTTCAGGAAGACACCCTGCCTGAGGGCCTGGGGCACCCCTTCATCTGTCTCAAAGCAGAGATAAGAGGAGAGTGAAGGGACACTGGGAAGTGCTCTGGGTGGGATTCCAGAAATCCTGAACCCTAGGGGATCTATCCAGATGTGTGGATTTGAAGTGTGAACCACAGAAATTAGGCAAGTGCCTATTTGAAGTTGGGAAGAGGAATGAAGACATTGAATGCTTCTTCCCCTGCTCCTGGGGCAGCTGGGTGGAGAACCACAGGCCAGGTCTCCTGCTCTATATCCACTGCTGAGAAAGGAGCTCACCCAGACATCACCCTCAGGGCAAGACAGGAAGCCTTCTCCTGAGACGCTGGTAATCTGTGTATTGTGCCTGTTTGAATGCTGACTTAGCAAAGTCAGACATGGCTTTGGGAAAAATAAGCCCTTTAGTCTCCTGGCAGGCAGGAAAGGGCTGTGCTTGAGGCCAGAGGTCCTGCTGCTGTCCTCATTGCCTGAGCCTCAGACAGGAAGGATCCTGCTCCCAGCTCCTCTGTCTCCTCTGGGAGCTGGGAGGGACAATGTTAGGAATAGGGAGACGCCTAAAAGTTGCTGAAATCCCAGTCTTGGTCTTCTGGGATGGCCATAATAAAATAGTAAAGTATGGAAGGCTTAAAAAACACTAACTTTTTAAAAATATACTATGCCGGGGATTGAACCCAGGACCGTGGAGCTACACTCCAGCCCTTGGTGTCTCATAAAAATTCTATCAGATCACAGCCCCACCCTAAGGACCTCATTCAACCTTAATTCCTTATAGGTTCTACTTACAAATACAGTCACTTTGTGTGGGCTAGGGCTTCAACACATGAATTTGAGGGGGAAAAATTCAGTCCATAGTAGACCCCCAAGTCTGCCAGTTTCACAGTTCACCCATCCTCCCACCAGAGAACACCAATCTGGATGTTGGAATTGAAGTTTCAAAGAAAAAAGAGATGTGGTGGTGCATGGCTATAATCCCAGCAACTCAGGAGGCTGAGGCAGGATGATTGCAAGTTCCAGGCTGGCTCAGTGGTTAAGCACCCCTGGGTTCAGCCCCCAGTACCAAAAAAAACCAAAAAGCCAGGGGGTGGGGGAAGGAACAGAGGGACAGGGAGGGTTCTTCAAGAAGGGAGCAAAAATTCATCAACAGGCCACTGACCACCCCAACATATATTCAGGCCCAAGGCAAAAGAGAAAGCCCAGAGCACCCATTCTTCATCCAGGATTTACCTCCCAAAAGAGCAACCGTTACCAATACTAGCAAATGTTCTCTCCCAAAACATGTCAATTTCAGAAATTGTGGATGAGGAACATCCACAGTCCTTTTTATTTGGAGACTGGTTCTCATTCTGTTGTTGAGACTGGCCTTACTACATGCACCCATCTTGGGTGGAGAATTTGGTTGGATGGGGTGGGACAGATGTGATCCTAATTCTGCAGTAAGAAGTGTTGTGGATCTCAGCCATGAGCATGGTGGATAAAGAAAACAAGATTTTCTTTTGGGGATGATAGAGATGTTCTGGTATTGATCCTGTGGATGGTTGTACAACTTGGTGAATATACTAAAACCCACTGAATGTGACACTAACAATATTTGAACTATATGGTCTATAATTATATCTCAGTATCCAAGGTGAGTTTATTAGTATACCAAGTTTCACATGATACATTTCTATGTTTCCTTCACTGACTTCAAATCCCAATACTCAATATTTTTTTCACATATTTTCACGAGCAGTAGGTCAGAGTTCTAACAAAAACTTCTCATCCATACATCGTACCTTCAATTCTAGAAGTTTCTATCTCTATTCCTGCATGTCCAAAGACTGAAAACACCACCCAAATCAGAAATGAATGAGAAGCTGATCCTTTTAAGAGGTTCTTTGGAGATAAGCTAGGACCTCTGCACATGCTGAATTTGCAGGTCCACTGGGAATTTTATTTTACTGACTTCAGGGAAACAAGCAAGGCAAACACTCAGCAGCTTGCCAGGTTTCTCCATCCATCCTCAGAAGCCCATGTTACATCCCTTTACAGATGAAAATGGCCACCTGTAGGGCCAGGAAGGACTGAATTCTGGACTGCAGCATTACCTCCCATAGGCACACAGCACTGAAATTGCAAGATGTGTGCAGGGCCAGGCATACCTGTAATTCCAGTGACTCAGGAGGCTGAGGAGGGAGGATTGGAAGTTTGAAGCCAGCCTCAGCAATTTAGCAACCCCCTAAGCAACTTAGGGAGATCCTGTCTCAAAAACAAAACAAAACAAAACAAAAACAAAAACAAAAAACAAAAACATTAAGAGATCTATGGAGGGGCTGGGGATGTGGCTCAAGCGGTAGCATGCTCGCCTGGCATGTGTGCGGCCTGGGTTCCATCCTCAGCACGACATACAAACAAAGATGTTGTGTCCGCTGAAAACTAAAAAATAAATATTAAAAAATTCTCTCTCTCAAAAAAAAAAAAAGAGATCTATGGATATAGCTCAGTGATTAAGCACCCTGGGTTCAATCCCCAGTACTAAAAGGGGGAAAAAAAAAAAAGATGTATGCTGCAACTAAGAGGGAACTTCAGGCCATCATTCACTTGCCATGAGACTGAACAGAACCTTTTCCTAATAAGAGCATTCCTTCGTGTGTGTGTGTGTGGGGGGGGGCAGGTATTGGGGATTAAAGCCAGGACCTCACACATGCTAGACAAGCAGTGAGGAACACATCCACAGCCTTTTTATTTTGAGACAGGTTCTCATTCAGTTGCTGAGACTGGCCTTGAACTTGTGATCCTCCTGCCTCTGTCTCCCCAGTCACTGGGATTACAGGCATGTATCACCGAACCCAGCCTTTTACTTCCTAAGTGATTCTATGAACTGCTGTTCACATCTATATTAAAGATCTTGAAGACTACTTGATCTTAACTGACTAGAATCTGATGGGTGGAAAGTCCTAGGTCACAAACCAAAATTATCTTGGACCATTTTAGGCCCTTAATAGTCAATTATCTTAACTTTTATATATGATCTAACATTCTTGTGACTAATAGATATACTTCTCAGAAAGCAAAGTCACAAGCTGGGCACAGTGGTGCACGCCTATAATTCCAATGGTTCTGGAGGCTGAGACAGGAGGATTACGAGTTCAAAGGCAGCCTCAATAACTTAGCGAGGTCCTAAGCAACTCAGTGAGTCCCTGTCTCTAAATAAAATACAAAAAAGGGCTGGGGACTTGGCTTAGTGGTTGAGTGTTCCTGGGTTCAATCCCCGGTACTGGAAAAAAAAAAAAAAGCAACACTAAGCTTAGCCAAACTAGCTTCCACCAACCTAAGGCTAAGAATGCTCTAAGATAGTATTTGAAATGTATAGGTTTCCTGACTTGTCTGTAGCCTGTGCCAGCAATATAACTGGTAAATGTATTATAACTTTCTTTTGTTTTATAGATACAAAAGTTCATGTAACCTCTTCCATGATGGAACATGTTATCTGATTAAATTGAGTCTGCTCCCAGGTCACAGTGACTCGTATTTGGTTCAAAATAAACTATTTTCTTATTTCCCTTAAAGCAGAGTCATTATTAAAATTACAATTTCAAATGTGCCATCTTCTGCCTTCACCTGGTCCAGACCTCCATCACCTCTCTTCCAATGGCCTCCCAGCTGCCTCTTGACCTCTGTTCCTCTCCCTATTTCAATATCTACATAGAAGTCCAAGGGAAAATTCTAGAAGCTGACACAATTACTCTTCTGCTCAAATATCTCCTCCCAGCTGGCTACCGCGTTATTAAGCTCAACCTAAATTTGTTGGTGAATGGATGGAACTGGAGACTATCATGCTAAGTGAAATAAGCCAATCCCCCCAAAAAAACAAAGATGGAATGTTCTCTCTTATATGTGGATGTTAACACACAATAAGGGGAGGGGAGAGAAAAATAGTAGTTCACTGGATTAGACAAAGGGGAACAAAGGGAAGGGAGTGAGAAAGACAGTGGAATAAATGGGACATCACTTTCCAACGTTCATATATGAACACACAACCAGTGAAACTCCACATTATGCACAACCACAAGAATGGGATCCTAATTAGAATAAGTTATATTCCGTGTATGTATAATACGTCAAAATACACTCTACTGTCATGTATGCCTAAAAGAATTTTTTAAAGTTTTAAAAATATTAAGCCCAACCTTTAGGAAGGGCCCTGCACAGCCTCCTCCTGCCCCCTCCAGCCTCATCTTTGAACCATCTCTCCGGCTCTCCAGGACCCAGCCTAGCTACTCTTAGTTCCTCAATAGTCTCTCACTTCCTCCTCTGCCTCCCACCCACCCCCAGTTTCAGTCTAAACATTTAGAAGCAGGGAAAGCAAAAGTCAGTTTGGCAACAGGAAGGAAATGGGGACCAAAGAGGAGGTGGAGAGAGCTTGATGGTACTTCAGGGGGCTCTGCAGAGAATTCTGGGAGGAGAGGGCATTTACACTAAGCCCTCAGGTACTGACAGGGTTTTGACTGAGAGTGAGCTAAACAGGAATACTGGGAAGAAGTGGGAGTGCCATTCCAGAAAGTGTCCTATTTGGACAAGAGTGAACATCTAGTTTGATTAGAGGGCTCAGGTAGGGGGAGGCAGAATGAGGCTGGGAAATGGGGCCTTGAAAGCCAAGGGAGTAGAATCCCACTGATTACACAGGGACTGGAGTTCAATCTTGAGTGAAATCCCTCACCCATCAGAAGGACCTCTGCTTCCTCATGGGCTAAGACAGGATGTCGTCACAGTCCCTGCCTTACAGAGGATCAGGGCCTTTGTCTCTTGAGTAGTACTCAGGAGTTTGGCATAGACCTGTAATTCCAGTTTCTCAAGATGCTGAGGCAGGAAGGATCACAAGTTGAAGGCCAGCCTCAGCAACTTAGCAAAGTCCTAAACAACTTAGTGAGACCCTGTCTCAAAATGAAAAATAAAAGGGGCTGGAGATGTGGCTCAGTGGTTAAGTACCCCCCCCAAGTGGCTAGGATTACCCAGCAACCACTGTGTCACCACTGTGCCCTACTATCAATTTTATTTTTTTTATCACTTTTTTTTTTTGTCATTTTGCTACATATGTTGCAAACATATGTTGTAAACCCAACCTACATCATTATAAAGTCAACATATGTTATAAACCCAACAATACATTGTGGGATTTTGTTGCGCCATCTGTTTGCATAATGAAACACTTTTAGACCAACAGTGATTGTTGGCAAGGACTCCAATAAAAATGTGTTGAACTCTTGTTTCATCTTATTTTCAGCTTCAACAAATTCTGTCCCAGTGTAACACAATTTGTGTGTGTGTGTGTGTGTGTGCGCATGTGCATGAGCATGCACGCGAGCATGCACGCCTGCACACTGAGCTACCGCTGCCCCAGCTCTCTTTGTTTTTGTTTTGAGACACAATCTTGACAAGTTGCCCAGGCTGGCCTCAAATTTGTGATCTCCCTGCTTCTGCCTTTTGAGACAGCATACCTTGCTCATACCTGGCTTTTTTGTTTTTGGTAATATTGGGGATCAAACCCAGTGCCTCTCACATGGTAGGCAGCCACTCCACTACTGAGCTACATCCCCAGCTCATACAGAAAATATTTCTTAAAACTCAGACCTGTAAATATCAAATTTATCTCATTTATAAATTCAAACTACTTGATTTGCTAATTTCAATCAACATAAAGCACTTCTTTAATTTAAAAATTATGTTTACTCATGCTTATAATCCCAGCCACTTGGGAGACTGAGGCAGGAGGATGATAAATAAGTTCAAGGCCAGCCAGTAATTTAGCAAGACCCTGTCTCAAAATAAAAAAAAATAAAAAGGATTAGGGATGTAGCTCAGTGGTAAAGTGATTCTATGTTTACTTAATTTAGTGTAATTTATTCTTCCAAATAAATGGTGTGGAAATTTTGCTTTCAACCAAAAAGGAATAAAAGGGACCATATTTACCTTCCTACCAAACAAACAAAAAAGCCCTAACAAACCTGACAAAATGGATAAAACAGCAGTTCTTGTCTTTGGAGGGGGTTCAAGGAAGTCCTGGAGAGGGGGTTCTCAATTCAAGACGACTGGGTCCTTGTGGTATTCCAACATCTTGGAAGTCTACATCAGGAGAATCACAAATTCAAAGCCAGTCTGGGCAACATAGTGAGACCCTGACCCCAAAACAGAAAGGCTGGGGATGTAGCTCAATAGGATTCAAGAGGTCCTCCCCAGAATTGGAAAGAAATGATACTGCTGGTTATCAATGAGGAATCCTGCTTCCTCACATGGTGAAGGTTGAACATTAGAGAAGCATGCTGAGCAAGCATATAAAGCAGGGTTTATTTAAAAAGGGGTCACACAGACTTCTATCGGTGGGGAGAAGGGGGCCATAGCTGGGATCCTGGGATCCCGAGAAGTGAGGTGTTCTGTCCTTTTCATATGGCCTAGGTTTCCTTCATTCTCCTGCCTTCTTCCCCTTATCTTTCTCCTTCCTGTGTACATGACTAGGCCTAGGAAATGCTAGGTGGGATGGCCAAAAGGTGGGCAACAGGTGGGCTGAAGTGGGAAGGACAGGATGGAGCAGCCAAGGACACAGTAACTAACAAGCTTATAGCTAGCTGTGGGGAGTGGCAATTCCTGGGACAGGTTATCTTAGCAACAGGTTGGCGCAGGGGCAGGTTCTCGATAAGGGTGGAGGAAGGGCTCTGAAGGAATTAGCATTTTAATACTTCAGGGGACAGTCTCCAGCTTCCTGGACTCACTCAAAATTGGCCTCCCTGTCCTGAACTCACTTGATTTACCTGTCTATACCGACTGCCTGTCTAATACTGGCTTCAGAAAGAAAAAAAAAAAAACTTTAAAAAAGGGGGGGAGGGGATGTCAGCCAGGTGTCATGGCACATACCTGTAGTCCCAGCTACTTGAGAGGCAAAGGATCTCTTGAGCCCAGGAGTCCAGGCCAGCCTGGGCAACATAGCAAGACTCCATTTTTAAAAAAATAACAAAACAAACATGAGCTGGGATGTAGCTTAGTGCTAGCCACCTGCATAAGGCTCTGGATTCAATCTCTAGTACCACAAAACCAAAAGAAAGCCCCCTCACCCCTCACCCACCAAACCTAAATCTACATAAAGGAACAAAGAAGACCAGAAACAAACTGCGGGGGTGATGGTATTATAATGAAGCTTCAGGGAAGTCTCCTCTAGAATTGCAGAGGCAGGCAAAATAGTTTCTGAAGTCACATGACTTAAAAGTAAATGTCATTTCTTGGCACACAATAAAACTGTCCCTGTGCAGATAAGGAAAGGCAGGGAACTCTGAGCCGTGTATCTGTGCATGAAACTTTCTCAACCACTATCATGAGCCCTTCTCAGGTTCATCTATCAGCATGTTGCTACTCATGGGTCCAGGTACCCACCCTATGGAATAGCCATTTAAGTGGCACCTGCCTGTACAAAATGCCATCCATGCCTGGCTAAGTGAAGAAAACAAAGCTGGCCCAGGAAATCCCCCAGGCTTTAAGGATTTCACAGTCTACCAAAAAAATCTCCATAAAGGGAGATAATAATAAACACAGAGGAAGGAGGGACAGATTCTCCCAACCACAGATCTAAGGAAGATCTTTTCCTTGGTAACTCTCCAAAGCATGAGCATTTAGAAGCATTTAGTTAAGATAGGCTGCATTTTTGCCTTTTATTTGTTGTTGGCGACTTCTAATTTAAAAAAAAAAAAATTAAATTTCTGTTTAAAGTGTGAAAGTTTCTTCTTTTGTTTCATCCCCTGCCTTCTGTCTACTGTGTTTAAAATTGTCAGGAAGAGAGAGAGAAATAGAGAGTGAAGCAGTAGAATTCCGGAAGGTAATTTTTGCTAACTAAATATCTAGATTAAGTGTCTCTGTATGTGGCTGGTGAGAAGCTAAGTCGCATTGGAAATTAAAACTCCACTTTGGGCTTATGTGCTGATTTTGGAGATGTCTGGAGGATATGAACAGGAAGACATTTTCTTTGGGGAGGTTTTTTAAGAATCTGGAACATTGGATGATACTTCAAATAGTCTATGAGTTTATTTCCTTTTTATTGTCTCTTGGTTTATTAAATCTTTTTTTTTTTTTATTAAGAATTTCAGCCTGTTTCCTCTGTGCTGAAGTCACAGTCAGGCTTTTGTCTTGGACTTGAGACCTGGTACAGTGTGGAAGAAACCCCACCATTGTGTTCATCAGCCCAATTTGTCATAACACTGACCTAGAGGATATGAACCAGGGCTTGTTCATCTTTGGATTTCCTTGAGCCCAGGACCTGGGCAAGGGAAAGCCTTCCATAATCTATTGGTTGGGTGGGCTGAGGGTGTGGCTCAGTGGTAGAGTGCTAGTCTACCACGCAAAAGGCTTTGGGTTCACAAGGAAAAAAAAACAAAACAGGTTGAAGAAAAAAGTTCTGCTTTCTACAAAGGTGAAATTGGCAGTCTCTTCAAGTCTTTTCAGAGTTGAGACCTAAATTAATCAAGTGAGCTTTGATTAGCTGAGCTGTGGCACAAATGCTCCTTTCTTCATTTAATGACCACTGTTTTGTGCATGTTCATGTACAGTTTTATACATACAAGGATAAAAGATTTCAAGTTCTGAATGAGAGATTTCAAATGAGTTTTCTCATTATGGTATAAGGTATATAACATAGAATTTACCATTTTAACCACTTGTAAGTGTACAGTACAATGGCCTTGATTATATTCCCTGTTGTGCAACCATCTCCAGAACTTTCCATCTTTCCAAAGGGAAACTCTGTCCCCATTACAAACAACTCTCCGTGCTCCCCACCCCAGCCCCTGGCAAAGGACACCATTCTTTCCTCTCTAGGAATTTGACCCTGTCTAGGAACCTTATATACATGGAATCAGACAGTAATTGTCCTTTTGTATCTGGTTTATGTCACTCATCATAGTGTCTATCCATGTTTTTAGCATGCGTCAGAATTTCCTTCCTTTTTAAGAATGACTGATATCCCATTGCATGTATATGCCATGTTTTGTTTATCCATTTATTCATCAATGTGGACTGCTTCCAACTTTTGGCTACTGTGAATAACACTGCTATGAACATGGGTATACAAATATCTCCTTGAGTCCCTGCTTTCAATTGTTTTAGGTATTACTAATAATTTAATTTTAGATTTAACTTTAAATTTTTTAAATTATTTTTTTAGTTGTAGATGGACACACTACCTTTATTTTGTTTATTTATTTTTATGTGGTTGCTGAGGCTTGAACCCAGTGCCTCACACATAGGAGGCAAGTGCTCTACAGCTGAGCCACAACCCCAGCCCCTAACTTTTTTTTTTTTAACTGGGAAGTAAATGCCCTTGAGGTTAATTCCTGGTGCCAAAATTAATTAGTTAATTAATTAATTTTTAAAAACCACATAAAGTTGTACACTTTTAATGGACAACTTGTATGGCATATGACTTGTGTCTAATAAAGCTATTACCAAATAGAATATGAAAGAAATGCACTTGAGCTACAGGGCTTGGCAGAGATCAATTTCAAGAGCATATGAGGAGGAAGAAAACCCAGTGGCATGGGCTGGGGATGTGGCTCAAGTGGTAGCACGCTCGTCTGGCATGTGAGCGGCCCGGGTTCAATCCTCAGCACCACATACAAACAAAGATGTTGTGTCCGCTGAGAATATAAATAAATAAATATTAAAATTAAAAAAAAAAAAAAGAAAAGAAAAAGAAAACCCAGTGGCAGAAGTATCCTCCTGGCAGACACTGTTTATCTGAGACTTGAAAACATGGGAAGCAATTCTCTAGCTTAAGATCAGGGTTGTCTCTGGCCCATAGAACAGAGAAATGCTCTACACACTAAAAGCAGGTGCTGGATTCCCTTTGGGGGAACACAGAGGAAATGAATGGGGTGTATTGGAGAGGGTGGTACAGGGGCTGCAATTTTATTGGTAGTGTTTTAGTGTTTTATTTCTGTCTGGGATCTGAGATAGAATCATCCTTTTTTTTTTTTGGTACTGGGGATTGAATCCAGGAGTGCTTAACCACTGAGCCACATCCATACTCAGCCACCCCAAGATTTTGGGAAGTTTTTATGATTTTTAGACAGGATCTCATTGAGTTGCTTAGGGCCTTGCTAAGTTGCTAAGACTGGCTTTGAACTTGCCATCCTCCTGCCTCAGCTTCCCCAGCCTCTGGGATGACAGGAGCAGCCTTTTCCCTTCTCTTTTAAGTTTGTTATTTTGCTCCCCCAGAGGAAACAAAAACAAAACCAAATAAACAAAAACCTTTCCCATCACCCCTACCTTCGCTTGTCTCCTCCAACCTGCCACAAGACCTGGGAGACACAGCCCAGCTGACTGGGAGCCAGAGGCTGTAGATCCGGGGGCCCAGGGGTCCTCCTGGTCTCTGCCAAGCGTCTCTCCCCCTTAGGTTGCAGGAGGCCACCGCCACTAGCTCAGTGCAGCCATTGCCTATTCCTCCGACCAGAAAAACCAGGCTTGTAATAAACCCGACCTTCAGGCCACAGCAACCACCTCTAACCAAACAGAGCGCAGGGTACACCACCCTATATACTCTTTCTCCCACCTCCAGTCGAGCTGAGTTAGGACGGAATCAGGCCTGGTTCCCCCTAGATCAGGGTCCCCCTGCACCTCACAAGGGAGGAGAGGCAATCTTTAGCCAACTAGGCTGCTCCCCTGGGGACCGAGCATCCTTAGGCCACCGCCCAACTCCCAGGGCTCCCTGCACCCTCGGGGCTGTGCTCAGCTCCCAGGCATCAGCAGCTTCCTCTCCCCAGGACTGCCTCCCTGACCCCAGTCTCTCTCGCCTACACATTCTTTTTAACTTTTTCAGAACTATGAAATGACACATCTCTAAAGAAAAGCACTCAGAACAAAAGTACAGTGTAACCGAATCATTATAAAGGACACCTGGGTAACCAGCCGTCAGGTCAAGAGCCGAACGCCTACCTGTTCTTTAAAAATCACTTTGAAAATTATGAACTCCTTTGATCATAGATACAAGCACAGAGACTAAAATAAGCATCTACAGGCCCTCCACCTTGGTCGACGGAATGCTAATGGGTTTTATGTCATGCTCCAGTTTTGGTTTTTTTTGGTTTTTGTCTTTTTTCTTTCAATGCTAGGGATTGACCCAGGGCCTACCAAACGAACATCCTATCCTGAACCACATCCCTAGCCACCATATGGATATTTATTTTAATCATCAGTAAGCATTTAATATACCTTAGTTAGTTTTTATATAAAGCAAATCCAAATTAAACAAGGTGATGATTTCATTAAAATGAAAAACATATTCATATTTACCTTACTCAATAGAGAAGGCTGTTAAAGGTTTGTTGACATCAGCACAGGTTGGTCTAGTGAGAGAACGAGCAGTCACAGCTTTTTCTGGATAAAATCCAAAGGAAACAAATACGTATTGTAAATATATATGTGTATGTGTGTATTTACATATCTAGTTTTAGTTGTACTTTAAAATACACAAACTCATGACTATTATACCTTAGATGTGTGTGTGTATGTGTGTGTGTGTATTGTAGTTGGACACAATACCTTTATTCTACCTATTTATTTTTATGTGGTGCTGAGGATAGAAGCCAGGTCCCCGCACATGCGAGGCAAGCGCTCTACCGCTGAGCCACAACCCCAGGCCCAGTCATGCATTTCTTCATGATTAGAAATGTTAAGGTATAGGAGCTGTGGCTGTGGCTCAGAGGTAGAGGGCTCGTTCACATGTGCGGGGGTGGGGTGGGGTGGGGGCCCTGGGTTTGATCCTCAGCACCACATAAAAATGAAGAGCATGGGAAGATTGCCTCTACATAGGGAAGAGGGGTGGGAGGGAAAGGGAGAGAGAAAGGGAATTGCATGGATGGTGGAAGGAGACCCCATTGTTATACAAAATACATGTATGAAGATGTGAGAAAAAAAAAAGAATAGCATTACCCTAGATTAGGTAGAGAGAAGTGACGGGAGGGGAAGGGAGGGGTTGTGTGTATATATGTGAATGCATGACCAATGTGATTCTGCAACCTGTATACTCAGAAAAATGAGATATTATATCCCATCTGATTCAAATGTATGATATGTCAAGGTCATTGTACTGTCATGTGTAACTAATTAAAATAAATAAAAATAAATAAATAAATAGATAAAATAAAGGTATAAAAAAATAAAAAAGAAATGCATAACTGTCATAAAACATCCAAAGATGTAAGTGGCTATATTAGATTTAACATTTTAAGCCAGGCAGGGCAGGGATTGCCTATAATCCCTCCACTCAGGAAGCTGAGACAGGAGGATTACAAGTTTCAGACCAGCCTCAGAAATACAGAAGAGCCCTAAGAAACTTAGCAAGAACCTCAAAATTGGGGCTGGGATTGTGGCTCAGTGATAGAGTGCTCATCTAGCGCATGTGAGGCACTGGGTTCAATCCTCAGCACCATATAAAAATAAAATAAAGGAATTGTGTCCACCTACAACTAAAATATATATATGTATTTTTTTTTAAAGAACCTCAAAGTTTAAAAAGAAAAAGAACTGGCAATGTAGCTTATTGATAAAGTGTCCCTGGGTTCAATCTCTAGTACAAAAATAATTCATTCATTAATTAGTAATTTAATAATTTAATCTTGGTCCACAATGTAATACATACGTGACGTACATAATTCTGAGCAAATTGTTTCAGTTTCTTTCCTATGACCACCTCCTGTTCTGTTATTTATTGACACGATATCTCCAAAATCATCCCTGGAAGTCCTTTGGGAGAATGTGAGAAATAGTAGGTCTTGGGGCTGGGGATGTGGCTCAAGCGGTAGCGCGCTCGCCTGGCATGCGTGCGGCCCAGGTTCGATCCTCAGCACCACATACAAACGAAGATGTTGTGTCCACAAAAAAACTAAAAAAATAAATATTAAAATTCTCTCTCTCTCTCTTTAAAAAAAAAAAAAAGAAAAAAAAAAAAGAAATAGTAGGTCTTTTCCTCTAATACCAAAAATGCCAACTCTGCTGATTTGAGACAAGTGGCCCCTGGGTCAGGAACAGCCTGATACACTGAAGTATCAGTTATCTTCTGACTACCACAGGCTAGTCCCCTGTATTTTTTTTTTTTTTAATACAACATTACAGACAGGCTCCTAGCTTCTCCCTTACCTTTAGAGCCTGAGTCCTGGGCTGTGTGTGTGTGTGTGTGTGTGTGTGTGTGTGTGTGTGTGTATGTGTGTGTGTCTGTTTAAGCCCCTGTTGCCTCCAGGGTCCATGTAGCTGGGCACTGTACAGTTTGAGGCTTCAGAAAAGGCATCATTTCCCTTTCCTCTCCTTCCAAATTGTGCTTTCCCCTCTTTAGGGCTTTGAGATGTTATGAGTATTGCATCAGGGAATCCTTAGGACTCCAACCTCAAAAGTGGAAGAACTCATATTCTGACACAGGAATTCAGCTCCAGTTCTTGATCTATTTTTCTATTGATGACATTCAGGATGTTTCTAATTGTTCCCTTTACAAAGTACCCTGCCATGAACATTGTTGCCTGTGAGGCTCTGGAGGCCTCCACCAGGACTGTCTCCACAGTAAAATCACTGAGACTTCAACATTAGCAGAGAGTGCCAAATTGCTTTCCATATGAATGGGGCCAATTTACAATCCCACTCTTGCAAATAGGATCCCACTGCTTTGCATTTTATCAATACTTGGTATCAAAAAATTTGCCAGGGGATTGGGGTTGTAGCTCAGTGGTAGAGCACTTGCCTGCCTAGCACCTGTGAGGCACTGGGTTCAATCCTCAGCACCTCGTAAAAATAAATAAATAAAAGGTATTGTGTCCATCTACAAAAATAATAGTAATAATCTTTTTAAATCATTTAAGAAATTGTGGGGCACGGTTGCACACATCTGTAATCCTAGCAACTCCAGAGGCTGAGACAGGAGAATTATGAGTTCAAAGCCAGCCTCAGCAAGAGCGAGGTGAGGCACTAAGCAACTCAGTGAGACCCTGTCTCTAAATAAAATACAAAATAGGGCTGGGGATGTGGCTCAGTGGTCAAGTGCCCCTGAGATCAATCCCTGGTACAAAAAAAAAAAAAAAAGAAGCCAGTCTCACTATAGGACCTACACATTCTTTGAGACTCAGGTCTCCTCCTTTTTTTTAAAATTATTTTTTTGGGGGGATACCAGGGATTAAACTACTCAGGGGCATTTGACCGCTGAGCCATGTGCCCAGTCTGTTTTGTATTTTATTTAGAGACAGGGTCTCACTGAGTTGTTTAGCACCTTGTTTTTGCTGAGGCTGGCTTTGAACTTGCAATCCTCCTGTCTTAGCCTCCCCAGCCACTGGGATTACAGGCTTGTGCCACCATGCTCAGCTAAAAATTCTTTTTCTTTTAATTGTTTTTTTTTCTTTCTTTTTTTTTTTAGTTATACATGACAGTAGAATGCATTTTGACATATTATACAAGCATATATAGAGTATAACTTATTCTAATTAGAATTCCATTCTTGTGATTATACATGGTGTGGAGTTCACTGGTCATGTATTCATATAAGAACATAGGAAAGTTATGGCCGACTCATTCTACTGTCTTACCTATTCCCATCCCCACCCCTTTCCTTCATTCCCCTTTTTCTAATCCATTGAACCTCTATTTTTCCCTCCTCCACTCCAATTTATTGTGTGTTAGCATCCAAATATCAGAGAAAACATTCAGCCTTTGGATTTTGCAGGTTGGCTTATTTCACTTAGCATGATAATCTCTAGTTCTATCCATTTACCGGTAAATGACATCATTTCATTCTTCTTTATGGCTGAATAGCTGTCTCTTTTTCAGAAGACTTTCCCTAGTTGCTGCTGCCAACCCAGGAAGAGACAGCACCTCTTCTACAAGCCTGCAGTCCCTGTGGGTTCCCCCTCTGCACAGCAACCCCATGCTGTGACAGCCTGTTTATACACCTGCCTCCCAGGGAGATCTCCAGGCCTGCTCCTGGGTCGCACCAGTTTCCCTCCATCCTGCAACGCTCAGGACATGTAATCAGTCAGTACTCACTAAATGCTTGTGGAGTGAACAAAGGAGTCCAGCATTCATTTCAGGGTTACGGCCACTAATGCACTAGCAAAGCCTCCAGCACAGGATCTGCCCTTAGAAGCGCTCAAGAAACATCAGCACAACCAGCATCCATGCCCCGGATGCTACCAGTAGGAGATCCATTTGGAGTCCTCCCACTCTGCCTCTGGAACATGTTGGGGAAGACCAAAAGGGTGGAGGGAGAAATTTCCGCGTGGGCTGAGACCAAACAGGGCAGAGAAGGCACCACGCAGCAGGGAATACTTGCTCTTTCTGCTGCTGCCGCCCCTTTCAATGGAATTGCATGACAGTGGTAATTACCACCCTTCATATCATTTCAATTTGTGCCAAGAACTGAGGCATTTGACATTCAAATTTTCTTTTTCATAATTTAAAGCCACATGAGATCCTCTTGCCATTCCTATCAACCTTAGACACATTTTCCCACTGTCAAGCTGGCTGGTGGCCTGAAGACTGTGATGAGGGAAGAAAGTGAAAGACCATGTTCAGGGACCAGAGCCTACTCTCCACTTGCCATTCAGGGTCCAGCCCCCTGTTGTGCTGGGAAAATTGTGTCCCTTTTTGCATGATTTCTGGGTGATTCTAAGCCTGGGCCCAGGCTTACCTAACATTTACAGCATTGTTATTAGGTGAACAAGCAAAAGACATGAAAGGGTTCATGGAGGCTGGGAGCCAGCAAATACCTATAATTCCTGTGACTGGGGAGACCAAGGCAGGAGGATTGCAAGTTCAAAGCCAGTCTGGGCAACTTAGTCAGATCCTGGCTTAAAAGAAAATAAAAGAGTGTGTAGCTCAGTGGTGGAGACCCTCCAGGTCCAATCCCCAGTAGAAAGAAAAGAAAAAAGGAAGCGAGGAAGGAAGGGAGGAAGGAAGGAAATGCTGTGGAGTTAAGAGCATCATTCCTATGTTTCCAGAGCACTGATTGGGTGACAAGCTACACTGAGTTTTCTATACATTAGCCTCAGAGCAACCACATAAAGCAGGTACTGGTATGCAAATACTACAGATGAGGAAGCTGAGGCCCAGAAAAGCCTAATATGTTTGTCTGCTTTGCCTGACTGTGACAAAATACCTGAGATAATTAACTTAAAAGAAGGAAAGTTTTATTTTGACTCAGAGTTTCAGAAGTTTCAGTCCACAGTTGCTTGCTCCTTTGCTTTAGGCCTATGGTGGCCCTAGTACATCACAGAAGGAGCTGGAGGGTGGGGTGGTGGCTGATCACATAATGACTGCCAGAAAGAAGCCAAACACTTCAAGGGAAGTTAGTGACCTTTTACTAGGCCTCACTTTTTTTTTTTTTTTTTTTTGTATTGGGGATTAAACCTAGGAGTGGTCTATCTCTGAACTACATTCCAAGCCCTTTTAAAAATATTTTATTTTGAGAAAGGGTCTCACTAAATTTCTTAGGGCCTCACTAAATTGCTGAAGCTGGCCTCAAATTTGTAATTGTTCTTCCTCAGCCTCCTGAGTCACTGGGATTACAGACATGTACCAT
Source organism: Ictidomys tridecemlineatus (assembly GCF_052094955.1). Taxonomy (NCBI): domain Eukaryota; kingdom Metazoa; phylum Chordata; class Mammalia; order Rodentia; family Sciuridae; genus Ictidomys; species Ictidomys tridecemlineatus. The sequence continues at coordinate 47,738,371 of NC_135478.1, forward strand.
TGCACTAGGCAAGGCCCCACTTTTTAAAGGAAGCACCACCTCCCTATAGCACCACAGGCTGGTGTCCAAGCCATTAACCTATGGACCTTCTGGGGACATTCAAGATCCAAACTGTAGCACTAAGGAACCTGCTCAGAGCCACATAGTTGGATAGTTGGGATGGAGCAGATCCAAGTCCAAGTTCATGTCCTGCCATATAGCCATCAGCTTTGTCACCTCCTGGAACATGCTAAGTGGAGGTTAAGCACAGGTTCTTTACAGACAGGAGCGTTTAATATCAAGATATTGATATGCCTAAGATTTAGGTTTTTTTGGTTTTTTTTCACTGCTATTGCTTTGTAGAACTGGGGATTAAACCTAGGGGTGCTCTACCACTGAGCTACAGTCCTCTTTTTATTTTATTTTGAGATAATGTCTTACTCAGTTGCTCGGGCTGACCTCGGATTTGCAATCCTCCTGCCTTAGCCTCCCAGGTAGCTGGAATTACAAACATTCCTCACTGTCACTGCACCTGTCTCCAAGCCAGAGGTTTAAAACATCCTTTTTAAAAAATTTTAAATGGGGGCTAGGGTTATGACTCAGTGGTAGAGTGCTCGCCTAGCATGTGCGAGGCCCTGGGTTCAATCCTCACTACCACATAAAAAAATAAAGATATTGTGTCCATCTACACTAAAAAATAAAATATTAAAAAAAAATTTAAATGTACCTTGTTTCCAAACAGGGCATTCAAGGACAATTAAGCCAACAAAATCCATTGTTAGTTCAAAGCAAGCATTTTGTGAAGTATGTTATTTTTAACTTATTCTTGGTGAAAAGGGTGACTAATTAGCTTAATTGTTTCTGAACTCATAATGTAAATCCCAGAAAGTTGCTTGGAGAAGATTTGCCAGGAATATTGATGGCAAGTTTCTAATGGGCTGGGACATGCTGTGGCTGCCTTGTTGTATTTTTGTATTTTTTGTTTGTTTGTTTGTTTAATTTTCTTTTTCTTTCTTTCTTTTTTTTTTTTTTTTTGGTACTGAGGACTGAACTCAGGAGCATTTGACACTGAACTAGATCTCCCAACCTTTTTAATTTTTTATTTTTGAGACAGGGTCTCACAAAGTTATTAAGGGTTTCACTAAGTTGCTGAGGCTGGCCTTTAATTGAGATCCTCCTACCTCAACCTCCTGAGTCACTGGGATTACAGGTGCGCACCACTGCTCCTGGTAGTAACGGTGTTTTCTAAAGGGGCTATTGGGAGGATTAATTACAGGTCACGATGCACATAAAGCATCAAGCACAGGGCTTGACATAGAGTGTCACTATCAAGAGTTCTTGGGGCCACACACAACAAATGCCAGGCATGCTGATGCCTGAGTGACACCTGTCAGGCTCCTGGCACACAGCAGGCACGTGTTCCATGAAGGAACATGAGAGTCTGGAAACAGAGCCCAGCATGCCCAACCCACCCACAGCTCCTGTGTGAAATCATTCCAGGTGAAGTCAGTAGAATGCTCAACCCCAAGTTTCTTCTTCTGAGAAGAAAATGGAAAAATCTCTTCCCCAAAGAACTTTGGTCTTTGTGTGGTACTTAATGTGGGCTGAAAAGCAAATGTCAAGACCTTCAAAGTATATATTTCACAGCAGGCAGAGCATAAATTGGGGGTCTTATGAGGCCTTTTTAAGAAGCACATTGTCACATGCCTGCAATCCCAGCTCCTTATGAGGCTGAGGTAGGAGGATCATATGAGCCCCAGATCAGCCTAGATAACACAGTCAGACACTGTCTCAAAAAAAAAAAAAAAAAGTTTAAACACTTGCATTAAAGTTCAAAGACAGACTTAAATCACTGTCAGATGATGAGGCCCAGGGAGTGCCCCAAACTTCACAGTCTGACCCCAACTGGGCCATGCTGACGCCAGCCTGGCTCCCTGCTTTGGGATCCTTTCTTTGTCCTCATTTCCCTTCTTTGCTACTAGGTGCCATGTTGTTTTCTGTTGTGTGCACCTCCCCTCCTCCCTCAAAAAGATAAAGTACCCGGGAGGGTCTGGTCAGGACACAGGAAACCAAAATCAGGTTTCCAGCCTCTGGCCACCTACAGGGCAGTTATCTGGAATCACCTGCTGGGCACAGTCAGGGTGCAGGTGGAAACCAGAAGTCCCATCCAGCTTGGAGGGGACCAAGGAGGAGGCAGGTACATGGGGATCTGCAAAGGTGTGAACACTCAGCCTGTAGAGTGGGTTAGGGCCACAGTGGGAGGACCTGGAGTGCCCCCAGACCCCCCACACTGGAAAATGCTGGGCATGCTATCTTTCATTTTTTTCCCCTTTTTCTGGTACCAGGGATTGAACCCAGGGGCGCTTAACCACTGAGCCATACACCCAGTCCTTGAATATTTTATTTAGAGACTGGGTCTCAGTGAGTTGCTTAGGGCCTCGCTAAATTGCTGAGGCTAGCTTTGTTCTAATTTCAGAGATCACCATGCAATTAGACTAGGGCAACCCAGCCAACGGGTTCCAGTGTAAAGCCTGGGCTGAGACACGCTGGTTAGATCTTGGCGTGGTGGATAGAAATTAACCAGTATGCCCTGCACACTCCTTGCCTCAGCCTCCTGAGCCACTGGGATTACAGATGTGCGCCACCAAGCTCAGCTTGCTGGGCATGCTCTTATTTCTTGTTATTAGAACCTGTTGAAAACAGGGAGCTCCCAACTCTTATCAGTTATTCACACCTTAGTAAGGAATGTATTAGGGGAATGTGGCTGTCACGTTGGGATGGGTGCCAGAGAATGGGGTTGGATCTGGGGTAGCCACTCTTAAATGCCAGGGAAGGTGTAAGGTGTGTTACCTCCACGTTTCTGGGCCTCTACAAGATAGTTCTCTAGCATCTCCTTGCAGGCAGGTAGATCACACGCCTTGGAGCCCAGAGTTTCTTCCCATGGTGTCCTCACCTTCTAGGTCTGCGCCCTCTGCATAGCCCGCTAGGAAGCCACCACCAGAGGGCACTGTAGGCCAGCCAGGGCGGCGACTTCGCCACGCCAGAACCCGCCCCCCTACCCCCGGGACCCTCAACCCTTAGCATGTGATCCGAGCACAAGCCCGAGTTAGTTCAAGGAGTCAGAGTTGGGGCCTTCCCCACCCATGTCTGGGACGCACTGGCAGGTGACTCCGCCTTCCAGGGTGTAGCCTGTTCAGAGCAGCATTTCCCAGCTTCACCAGGAAGCCTGGACAAAATGCAGATTTCCTGATCTTGCCAACTAACTCTCCATACTGATGCTCCTTGGGCCTCAGGAGAGCTTCCAAAATACTGGTGCCAGACCCTCCTTCAGAGATCACCATGCAATTAGACCAAGGCAACCCAGCGATCGGGTTCCAGTGTATAGCCTGGGCTGAGACACACTGGTTAGATCTTGGTGTAGTGGATAGAAATTAACCAGTATGCCCTGCACACTGAATTTGAAAGGCAGTGCATTACTTCCCACTTGGACTTTGGGCAATCTATGCATTCATTCACCCAGTCCACACACTCCACTTTCATTTTTGCAGCCCCATCCTATGCTACCAGACTTTGAGTGCCCTCAAGAGTTGGCACATGGAACCATAGGGTATAATCACACCAAACCATTGATTTTCTGACTTATTTTTTTAACTGACCCGTTGGCCCTGCAACACTTCCCATGCCAGAAAAGTATTTAACCAGCTCCCCAGTTGTTGGGTCTTCTGCTTGATTCCGGTTATTCCCAATTAATCCACTCAGAGAGGTGGGCATCCTGGACAACCTTCCAGGGCCTGTAGGCAAGCTTCCTCAGTAGCTCCGGGCTGGAAAGGGGACTACAGGCTAGGCCATGGGGTAGTTGCACATTAGTTGCCCACCTGCAGCCCAGTCAGAAGGCGGGAGGAGTCCAGTGTGCAGCAGACAGGCCCACTGCCTTGAGCATGTGGGGTAGGTCACAGTAGGTGCTATTTCCTAAGCACCTACTGTGTGCTCAGCTCATGCCATGAACTTGTGAATATCACGGTCATCATCATTGTCTACAAGGCATCCTACTCATCCCCATTGCACAGTAGAGGAAATTAGGGCTCTGGGAGGTTGTCACTCACCAAGGTCAATAGGAACATACAGGATTTGAACCCCAGGCAATCAGCAAAGCTATGTTCCTGCCACTAGGTCCTGCTGTACCATGTTTCCCAGCCCAGTACAGGAAGGGTGCTTTGCTTTGCTCTTGCAGTGGAGGCTGATGTTGATGCTGCTCACATCTTCACTTGGTAAGTGTGGGGAGGGGGGAAGTGCCTGTTTCCAGGCCCCTGGAACCCAGTGAAAGTGTGGCTCAGGGCCCAGCCACGAGAGGCATTTCCTGAGGCCTCTGGGTCAGGTCTGGCACCCACCCAAAACTGGAAACAGGTCTAGAGCTGTGCAGTCTTCCAGGCAACTTGGCAGGGTCCCCGACAGCTGCTTCCCCATCCCAGGTCTCTTGAGGTGGACCCCACAGGCCTTGTCCTATCCTTTTTGCCTAGCACTACTGGACATCAGCATTGGCACTGTATGGAGGCCCCCAGAACCAGGAGCTCCACAAGGCAGCAGGAATTGATGGTTCCATTTTACAGATGAGGCCAGATGAAAGAACTGATCCAGATGACACTGTGGGTAGCAAAGTGGAACTCAAATTTCACATTCAATTCCAGGTCCCATGCTCTTCCCACTACCACCCAGTGCCTCAGACTGAGAGCACTTAATCCCCTGAGGGGCATTCCTGTTCAAAGCCCACTACAGATGGCCTCATGAGGGATCTTGGGGCCTGTGTGTGTTGTGGGGACGGGAACCCCAGGCAGCATCTCTGGATTCTCACAATCCGTGTTCCCTAGCCCAGCCCCCATCTTCCCCACCTGAAGGTCCCTCCCAAGGGGCTAAAGGTCTCTCCCAAGGGGCTGAACGTCATTTGTGGGGTTTTCATTGCTATTCTGGATGCCCAGGTGGCCCAACACAGGCATAGCAGGGGGGTAGGGAAGGGAAGTTCAGCTTCTATCCCTGCAGCCCCCTCCCCTTACCAGCCCTGGCCCAGATCCAGTCCTCTCCAGCTGTGGAAACTTGTACCTCATCCCAGAAGAATGAACTTGCTGGCAGTCAACTGCTGGGCTGCTGGGATCAGCCAATCAGGCACCGAGCAAGCCTCGCCTACCTCCAGGGACAAAGGGCCCTGCCAAAGACCTGTGCCCCAGAGAGCAGGGTGGGAGCAGTAGTGAGAAGAAGGGAGAGGCAGAGGGGAAGGCCCTGGAGAGCCAGGACAAAAATGGCTGCAGTCCATTTTGTCTCTTGGAACCAGGTTCATTCATCTGAGCAACCAGCACTCTGGAGCACACCTCTCGGCCTGGCCTAGGTACTCTGCATTTTCTTTCTTCCTTTTTTTTTTTTTTTTTCTTTTGTACCAGGGATTGAACTCAGGGCTCTTGGCCACTGAGCCACATCCCCAGCCCTATTTTGTATTTTATTTAGAGATAGGATCTCATTGAGTTGCTGTGGGCTTTGCTCAATTGCTGAGGCTGGCTTTGAACTTGCAGTCCTCCTGCCTCAGCCTCTAAACTGCTGGGATTGTAGACATGCAACACCACACCCAGCCTCTGCATTTTCTTACCTTCCTCTCCCACCCTGCCTTCCCCTTCCCCAGGTAGGCAAGGGCTTCTGAGAAATAGAATAACATTCCCCTGTCTTTTGGCTACTCTGGGGTTTAAATCCAGGTGTACCTGAAAGCTGAGCCGTTTCCTTCCTCTTCCTGGTTCTCTTGCCTAGTCTAGGGCCAACCTCCAAGCCTTTCTTTTCTTCCTCCTATATTGGAGATTAAATTCAGGGGTCTCTATCCCCTCACACACACTGCCTATTCCTTTTTTGTAACAGGGATTGAACCCAGGAACACTTAACCACTGAGCCACATCCCCAGCCCTTTATTTATTTATTTAGTGTGTGTGTGTGTGTGTGTGTGTTTGTGTGTGTGTGTCTGGGGGGTTTCTGGGGATTGAACCCAGGGCCTTATGCACGAGAGGCAAAGCACTCCACCAACTGAGCTATATCCCTTGCCCCCCTTCCTTATTTTTGATTTAGAGACAGGTTTTCGCTAAATTGCTCAGGGCCTTGCCAAGTTGCTGAGGCTAGCTTTGGACCTGCAATCCTCCTGCCTCAGCCTCCCTGGTCACTGGGATTATAGGCATGTACCACTATGTCTGGCTCCACCTACCCCTTTTGAAACAGGGTCTTAGTTAAGTTATCCAGGTTGGCCTCAAACTTTGATCCTCCTGCCTCAGTCTCCTGAGTCAGTGGGATTACAGGTGTGTGCCATTACACCTGGTTAAGCCTTTTTTTTTTTTTTTTAACCATTTTCTATGTTATTCTGGGGATCAGATCCAAGGCCTTGAGCATATTAGGCAAGTGCTGTACTACAGAGCTACACCCTGAGGTCTAAGCTTTTGTTCACGTTCTGGGCCTGGCCTCCATTTCTCTTCATTTCCAGACTGGCCCTCACTCTCCAGGTGGACCCACCTCCTCCCATCACCCCACAGAGACATCCGGGGCTCCTGCAGCCACCCAAAAAAGCCTCTGCTTTAGGCCCAAGGCTGAAGGGCCAGAGGAAATGCATAAATAAAAACACATTTGCATGAAGGCCCGGGGCTCTGCATCTGAAGCTAACAGTTCGGTTAACTTCTGGGATAGGGCTACCAGAAGTGAAAGCAGCTGCTACCAGCCTTCTGGGACAAACATGTCCCCGTAGCCAGGTTGGTGCCATTCAGTGTTTATTTAGATACACAAATAAAAGAACCTGGTGGTTCAAACAGCTTGTGTTTTTTTTTTTTTTTTCCCTTTTGGTCATACATATATATATATATATATTAAAAAGATCAATACATTGCCAGTCCCACATGCTTTCTCTCTACTGAGCAATATATACAGCCTATTATATATATGCATATATATATATATAATATATATATTTTCAATAGATAACTACATTCAAGTAATGAAACACAGGATTTACAATTTCCCTCTGAGGGCAGAGGAAAAGCAAATTCACACACAGTTCACAGAGGAAGTACCATAAGAGCCCAGCCAGCAGGAGCCGAGCCCCTCTGGGGAAAAGAGGGCAGCAGCAGAAGTCACGACAATCACACTGCTGCTTACCAGGGGCAGCGGCAGGTGCAGATGAGGGTGGGCTAGCCTGCTCTGCCCAGGGGGGTGAAGGACCTGTCTGGGAGCCTCAGTTTTCCAAGAGGTGCTCAAATCTGGGGTTTACAAAGGAGAAGCCGGCGAATGCTGTCTGGTCCATGGAGTCGATGAGGTTCTTGTCACTAAAGGAGAGGCGCGGCTTCTCCTTCAGGAACTCCAAGTCGAAGTTGCTGTAGTCTCCTGGGTGCTTCTGTAAGTAGAGGGCAAGAGATGGGTGAGTGGGACCTAAAGGGTTAAGGGCTCCAGGTATCCAGGCCTGGCATCCCTGTTGGGCTGGGTCAGGCCAGACCAGTGCAGTCCTTATGCAGAACAGGAAAGGGGGCCTCTCCCAGCAGCCTGAGTGCAGCCCCCACCACAGGTGCACACTGTTTCCCTAAGGGGATGAGGAAAGCAAGCAGATAGGTCTGGGCCAGGGTAAGGACAGGTGGACATCCTCCTGAATAGGGGCCTACAAGTTATGTGTGGCCTATAGGTCAGATCTCATTGGTTGCTACTTGTTTTTGTAGGGCCCAAAAGCTAATAGCTTTTACATTTAAATTTTTTTTTTTTCAATTGCAACGAACTTTTATTTTATTTATTTATTTAGATACAGTGCTGAGAATCATCCCCAGTGCCTCACACATGCTAGGTAAGCACTCTACCACCAAGCTATGACCCCAGCTCGGCTCTTTGTTTTTTAAAATATTTATTTGTTTTTTAGTTGTAGTTGCACACGATACCTTTATTTATATGTAGTGCTGAAGATCGAACCCAGGGCCTCGCACATGCCAGGCGAGCACTCTACCACTGAGCCACAACCCCAGCCCTCTTATATTTTTATACGGTTGAAAAAAAAAGAATAATAATAGTGCATGATGTGAAAATAAAATTCAAGTTTCAGTGCCCATAAAGTTAAGTTTTATGTATATGCAACTATGGCCATTTGTTGACATACAAATGTCTATGGCTACTTTGAGTCTGCAAAGCTCAACATGTTTACTATCGAGCTTTTTATAGGAAAATTTGGCAGATTTCCCACCCCTAAGAATATGAGATGATTAAAATAAAGAGGTCTCAGCTGGGGGCCCTCAGGCCAAACTGAAGTGGAAGGTACATTCATTTGGGGGTTTTTGTTGTTGTTGTTTTCATTGGGTTTTGTTTTTCTTCTTTTTTTAATGGTGCTGGGATGGAACATAGAGTCTCATATATGAAAGGACTCTACGACTGAGCTACATCTCCAGCCCCTAGTACTAGCTTTTTGATAGGATTTGAGCTAATATTTTCAAAGTGGACAATGCAACATAAAAATCCAGATTTTGGCCAGGCAGGGGTGGTGTGCGTCTGTAATCCCAGCAGCTTTGGAGGCTGAAGCAGGAGGATCTCAAGTTCAAAGCCAGCCTCAGCAACTTGGCGAGGCTCTAAACAATTCAACAAGACCTTGTCTCTAAATATTTTAAAAAGGATGTGGCTCAGTGGTGAAGTGCCCCTGGGTTCAATCCCTGGTGCAAAAATGAATAAATAAGTAAATAATCCAGATTTCTGGCTTCTTTTGAAAACTGGCAGATTAATGCAGCCCTGGGCCCACTTCCTATATTGTCTTTTTTTGTTGGAGGGTGGGCAGGGCTTACTGAGGATTAAACCTAGGGGCTTTCTACCACTGAGCTATATCCTTAGCCATTTTTTTTTTTTTAAATTTTTGAGTCAAGGTCTCACTAAGTTGCTTAGGGCCTCCCTAAATTCCTGAGGTTGGCCTCGAACTTGAGATCTTTCTACTTCAGCCTTTCGAGTTGCTGGGATCACAGGTGTGCACCACCGAGCCCAGCTCCTTATGCTATCTTATTTATTTTGCACCACAGTCCTGAGAGGTGCTACTATTTTGCTTGCTGATAAGGAAAAAGGCTCAGAAAAACTAGAGCTTTGCCAATGTGGCCAGAGAGTAGTAGGACAAGAACTGGAACCAGATCTTTATTTTTACTTGTCTAGCCTGCAAGAGTGCTTTACCACTGAGCTACACTCCCAGCCTCACAGGACAGGACCACTCTTGGATAGCAAGCTTGCCATCTCCCATGGGCAGGTGTTGCTTATCATCACATCTCCCTTATATGTTTCTCAGTGTAGAGGAAGAAATCAACCTCTATCAGCAGTGAGAGCCTGAGAGAAGGCTGTGTGCTTTCCGCAGAGCTGGGTCAGTCTGTTAGCTCTCTGCCCAGCTCAGGAGGCCTCTGAGTTTGAGATCCCTGCTACAGGAAGTGTTCTGCAGCCTCAAAGCACAGATGTAGGCCATGTTTTTGAGGATGCCCAGTGGGAACAGTAGGTCCTAGCGGAAAGGGAAAGCAAGGGAGAAAAAGAGTGGGATCTGTGATCATAGAAGGGCCAGAGTCCCAACTTCTAAGTGGCCCCAACCTGCCTCTGCTGACAATGCTGGTCCCTAGAAGCTTCTGTAGATTGTGAGCCTGGTTCAAACCATCCTCCACTCCACTTTGAAGGCCTCCAGCTGCCTTCTGCTAGGCCCTCTCTCCCTAGACCACTCACATACCACTTCTTTCAAGGGGACCTTTCAGACCACCTCATTTCCTGTACTCAGAGCTCCTTCGACAGATCCTCCCAATAAAAACTGATCATAATGGTCAGTGATATCTATCATACACATTTTTTTTTTTTTTTTTTGTACCAGGGATTGAATCCAGGGGGCATTTAACCACTGAGCCACATCCCCAGCTGGTTTTTTTTTTTTTTTTTTTTTTTGGGTATTTTATTTAGAAACAGGGTCTCACTGAGTTGCTTAGGGCCTCACTAAGTTGCTGAGGCTGGCTCTGAACCTGTGATCTTCCTGCTTCAGCCTCCCTAAGTCACTAGGATTATAGGCCTGCGCCAATGCTCCCAGCAAGTAATTATCAGACTCTTATGTCACAGATTATCATCAGTGTGCAAGTCTCAGAGCTGGGCTCCTCCAGCTCTGAGACTGTCTGCATGGTGGTACAACCCAACCCTGTGCTCTGTACCAGCAGGACTTAGCATTTCCAAAATTTACTGGAAAATGTGTTGGTTGGATGGATGGATAAAGAGAGGGAATGAGGCCTTAACTCTGAAACTCAAAGTATAGTCCCCTGCTCACAGCAAGTGCTAAAAAATATATTAAAAGGCAGTGGGATCCACAGTCCCCAATGTTTGTTGAATGATTGAGCAAGGAGAGGGGATGAGAACAGAAGTGCAGAGGCTGTGGCTAAGTGTCCCAGGGGAGAAGAGGGAAGAAGGTTTGCTGGAAAAACGGACAAGAGGAGAGTGTGTTGAATGATGCAGGAAGGAGGCATGCAAAGGAGAAGGAGCCCACCGGGATGGCAGGCAGCGTAGGGATGGAATCACATACCACTTTGGGCCTGAAGGGCGGCTCCACCTTCCTCTTCTCCAGCAGAGTCCAGTTGATGGTCTTGAAGAAGGGGTGGAGTCTGATGTTTCCTGTCATTCCCAGCCTCTTGGGTGGGTCCCTTTCAAATAACTGCAACCCAGCAGGGGCCCTGGTTAGTATTCTCGGGAAAATGGAGCTTTAGCAAATTGCCAGCAGGCCCTGGTGATGCCAAGGTGGGCCTGGCTCAGCATAGTGATGTAACCCAGGGAACTCTGGGGTGGAGGGAGGCTACTTCTGGGTGCCTGAGACAACAGGTCCTGGTCTGGAGTATCTAGGATTCTGAAGGTGGGCCTTATGAGTAAAAGCAGTGCCATTTATTGACTGTTAGTATCCTAGGTTTCTATTTACTTCCCAGTAACTCTGTGAGGTAGGTTCTCTCAACCCCTTTTTGCAGATAAGGAGACAGAATCAGAGAGGAGGGTTAAGTGACCTGCCCATGGTCACCAGCTAGTCACAGGCAGAGCCAGGGTTTGGTTCAGGTCTGTCTATATCCTGACCCTAAGCCTAGAGTCACCATGCCAGGCTGATTCCACGCATGGGACTCAGACAGGAGCTCCTGGGGACCTGGTGAGAGAGCAAGACCCCCAATATGGAATAGCAAGGCTGTTGTTCCAGAGCCAGAAAGGTGCTGCCTTCCTGCAGCCAATGTCTGCCAGGCCCGGCTCAGCCCCCACCTTCTCCAGGATGTCCTTGGACTCTTTGGTGATCCAACGGGGATAATGCGGTGTGTCCAAACGTATGGACTCGAAGAGTTCGTCCTCATCATCACCATGGAAGGGGGACTGACCAATCAGCATTTCGTAGAGGAGGACCCCAAAGGACCACCAGTCCACAGAGAATGTGTACTTCAGGCCCTGCAGGATCTGGGGGGAAGTAGTGGTCAGGGACAAGGTACCAGTGCAGACAGGACCCTGTGCATGTGCCCTGGCTAGGCCCCTTCACCCTCAGGGAGCCTTCCAGGAGCTCACCCTGCTGAGGCAAGGTATCTGACTGGACTGGGGGCGGAAAGGTATCCACTTACTTCAGGGGCGATGTAGTCTGGGGTGCCACAGAAGGTGCTGGCTAGGTTCTCCCCAAATATGTTCTCTTTGCACATCCCAAAGTCGGCAATCTTGATATGGCCATGCCGGTCTAGCATCACATTGTCCAACTTGAGGTCCCTGAAGAGGAAGGGCAGGACAGTGTGTCATCAGGGGCCAATTCCTCTCCTCCCTAAGACTTCCCACAATGAACCCATTTGGGGCCCAATAAGTCCAGGACTTTCCCAAAGAGTATAAAAGAATGAGGAAGCAAATGGGAAGCAGAAAAGGAAAGAGATGCTACATCCCAGTGCTCCTGATAAGGCACCTACTGTGCACTAAATGCTGGACACAAGAGATCCTACTCCCCGGAGCCCAAAATGAGACTCCAAAGAGATGGTTATCACATGCGCTGGGTCATCTAGCTGGTAACAGATGTGAACCCCAGCTCAGGAACCACAACCATTTTTATGTCTTTAGTTATTTGAGTAGATAATTGATGCACAAAGAAACAAACACTAAACATTTCAAAGTTTATCTTCCACTAAGCTCCACCTTTCTCCCTGGAGCAATTCTAGGCATGGACAAGAGCACTGTGCACCTAACTGAAAAACTGAATTCTGGGCTCAGTGGTGGAGCGCTTGCTTAGCATGAGTGAGGCACTGGGTTCGATCCTCAGCACCACATAAAAATAAATAAATAAATAAATAAATGGTATCATGTCCACCTACAACTAAAAATAAAATAAAATCAAATGCTACTATTTGAAACACACAGTCCCATGGGTTGGTTTTCTATTTGACAACATAGCTGGGTGTTACCCCCACATCAGTGTATAGAGCATGGCCTCTGTTTTTTCTTTTTCTTTTGTACTGGGGATTGAATACAGGGGAGTTGAACTACTGAGCCCCATCCCCAGCCCCTTTTTATATTTTATTTAGACACAGGGTCTCACTGAGTTGCTAGGGCCTTGCTAAGTTGCTGAGGCTGTCTTCGAATTCATGATCCTCCATATCTCTGCTTTTTTGATGGGCATAGAACATTCCATCATAGGATGTGACTATAATTGATTGCACAAGAATTTATGGAACCAGTCCCCGTGGAACCAGTTCCAATGGGTGGAAGCTTAGATTGCCCAGATGGGGCTTCAGCAAGAGACTAATGGGTCCAAGAAAAAAAGACACTGTGCCTATTAATGGCACCAAGGATAGGCAGAGAGTTCCCAGGTTCTGGAGCTGTGCCAGCTTCAGCTGAGGGGCCATAAGAATTCTAGCACTGGAATGGGGGTTTAGGCAAATACCCAGCTAAAGACTCACTCCTCGCAGCAATGAAACTGTGACTAGGCCAGGCCTCTTTGAAGCAAAGATATGCTACCCCTCCCAAGAGCCCCCCACGGCCCCACCTCTGCACCTGTAAATGATCCCTTTGTGGTGTAGAAACTGCAGTCCACAGATTATCTCAGCTGCGTAAAACCTGGGCAAGAGAGACAGTGTTCCAGAATTCTTACCCACCAGTCCGCTTCTCCTTGGGCCCTCCGTCCCACCCTCAGGGGCAGGAAATGCTGTAAATAACTCATAGACAACCTGGACCTGATCAAGCACATCTTGTATCAGATCAGGCAAGCGAGGGCTGGCAGCCCAAGCACAAAATTTTGAAGGGAAAGCTCCAAATAAGCCGATTCTGTCACAGAGTACGATGTACACGATATACACATGTGGGCACACATGCATACGGTTAGTGGGGTGGGGGGCATGCAAATGGGGAAAGGGTCACCATGCTAGTCTAGGGACCACACTCCAGGATCTGGAGTTGGGCAGGACCACTATCTATGAGGCTGCTCTGGCTGAAACCCAAGAAGGGGACAGGACCTGGCATGTTTGTGCTGTTCCCTCAGCCAGAACACACTCCTCACCAGGGCTTCCCACAGCCCAGGCCATCCCCAGGGCTCCCCAGCTCCAGCTCTAGTCTGGTTGGCTTCTCCAGGGAGAGGAAAGCCAGAAATCAGGGCAAACTGGCAATGCCCTCTGAGCCAATGTCCCTGCCCCACCACAGGACCGTCTACGTACGTGGCCCGGTAGAGTTCAAAGCGACCTTTATCCTGGATGTGATACATCAGATCTCCCCCGCTGAGGAACTCCATCACAAAGAACAGGTGGTCCTGGGGTGGGGCAGAGGGTGGGAACTTTAAAGGGGGGATTGGGCTCAGTTTCACCCGGGGCATCATCCCCAGAGACTCCTGGCTTCTTCTCGAAACCCTGGTATGTCCCAACAGGCTCCGGAGATTCTGAGTCCAGCTTCTTGGAGGATCTCTGGGGAGGGGACAGAATCAGAGGCAGGACAGCAAGAAAGTAGAGAGAACAGGTTCTGGACTGAGGGGGGCAACTCAGCCCTGGGAGGTATGAGCAGGGAAGACCCTGCCTTAAGCGATCTAGAAGGAAGGTGAGGCCCGGCTGTCGGGGAGTCTAAGGGGGCTGTGGCACTTGGGCAATGATGGGTGGAAGGCCAGGCACCTTGGTCTGAAAGGTGCAAAAGAGGTGGGTGAGGAAAGGATTCTCCCCGGCGAGCGCCAGCACTCGCTTCTCCACCATGGTGCACTCCACGTCATCATCGATCAGAACCACGTCCTTCTTGAGGGCCTTGATGGCAAAGAACTGTCCTTTGCCCTTCAGCTCTGCAAGTAGCACCTGCGAGGTGAGGGGGGGTGCAGATAATGAGCATGATGGGACTGGGCACAGGCCACCCATAGATGCCCAGCCAGAAAGAAGCCAGGGTAGTTTGGGAGGCAGGTGGCCCTGGACTCCTGAGCCCATATGTCTTGGGCTGCCTAGGGACTTACCTTCCCAAAGCTGCCTTTGCCCAGGATCTTGTGGAAAGTGAAGTTCTCAATGCGGCACCTGGAGCTTCCCTCCCAGATTTTGCCATACGTCTCACTGTTGTCTGCTTGAGAGATGGTGCCTGTAAGATCTTGGTCTGGAATAGTCCCCTTCCCTGGGATCCAGGATGGTTTAAGTAAGGAATATTGGAAGGGAAGAGGCCTGGCTCCCCAATAGGCTACACCTTTTGCTAGAACTCACTCAGTAATGGGAGGGAGGGTACACCCGTTTCTTTTCCCTGTTGGAAGGTGGGAACTTTAAGGGGGGGATTGGGCTCAGTTTCACCTGGGGCATCGTCCCCAGAGACTCCTGGCTTCTTCTCGAAACCCTGGTATATCCCAACAGGCTCCGGAGATTCAGAATCCAGCTTCTTGGAGGATCTCTGAGGAGGGGGCAGAAGCAGAGGGCCAAGCAGTCAGAACACTGTCAGAACTCCCAGACCAGAGAGAGCACTCAACCATACCTCTCCCTCAGCACCAGGGAAGACAAAAGAAGCAGGGTCCAGAACACCCCAGTGGTGTGTGCATGCACAAGTATGTCTCCCCATCCCTTTCTTACTCTCCCAGCAGCACGGGGAAGCCTCAGAGGTCAGGAAGGCACTGATCACAAAGAGAAGCTTTGTAAATTAAACTCCACCTTCCTAACAGTTACTCGATACATTTTACAACTGTCTTTTTTTCTTTTCTTGTTTTTACTGATTCTAGAATTTTCCTTTAAAGTTTTGCGGTGGCATCCTTGAGCCATACACACATAATCTTAATTCACAGTGTTCTAACCCTGCAGTTTCCCAGATTCACCCTCAGGAAAAAAAAAAAAACTGTCTTAATAATTGATTCATTTTCTCTCCCTTCCTTCCTAGAGATTGAACCCAAGGGTTCTTTACCACTGAGCCACATCCTCAGCCCTTAAGTTGCTTAGGGCCACACCAAGTTGCTGAGGCTGGCCCCAAATTTGCAATCCTCTTCCCTCAGGCTCCCAAGCAACTGGGATTACAGGAGTACACCACTGTGCCCAGCTCTGCTGCCTAAATTCTTGAATCAGATCTTCCAGAAGTGATTCACTGACCACTGGGGTTCCCCAAAACTGCTGCCAATTCAGACTACCCTCTGTGACCAGGGTCCCAGAGTCCCACAGCACTTGCCCACCTGGCTGACTTGGTTCAAGGCTTCAGCTAAGAGCTTCTGGTTGATACCACAGAGGTTGGCTACCTTCTCCCGGCATTTATGGTGCACGTTCATGCCACAGTCTGGGGTGAAGAAGAAGCAGAGCCATAAGTCTTGGGGTTCAACCAAGGGTAGGAAGGGATAAGGAGGAAGCAGGAGAAAGGGCTTTGGTGGGGTCTGCTAGGCTTCCTGTCTTTAGGAGGGAAAATATCTGTATTTGAACATTTCAAATATTTCATGATTTAAGAAAAAAATACCGAAAAAGGAGAAGATAGACAAGTACTCTTCCCCTGAGCTACATCCCCAGGAAGGGACCTAAATGCTTTAAAGATTGTCTGGGACAACTGAGATGAGCTGTTTTACTCCTTCTAGTTTTTACTCTGGGGATGAGGGGAGGTCTGGGGGACACATTTGGTCACTGAGTACCTGCTAGTGTGCAGCAGATCTTGGCTAAATGCCTTCCAGACACCTGACCTTCTCGGAGAGTCTCTGGGTCCTATTCCTCCCGTCTGCGCCCTACTCCCCATTTTACACTTGAGGATCCAGCTCAGAGAGACAGAGTAATCTGTCTGGTGGTCACAAACAGGTAAATAGCAGTGCCAGTCAGGCCAGTGGGGAGAGGCCACTGAGGCTCACCCATGTGAAATTCCCAAATGAGGTGTATACAGATGGGATTCCTTTGACCTTCAGGCCCCATCTCAGGGTAAGGGGGTGAAGGCTGCATAAGATAGCTGGGGTTCTCGGGGTCCAGGTGGGCAGCACGGGGAGCTGAGTGGTACACACCTTCACATTTCAATCCCTGCTTCACCAGCCCCCACAGCAGGCTGCCACAATGGTCACAGAAGGTGGGGCTCATATAGTTGTTGACCTTGAACCGGTGCGGCATGTCAATGTTGAAGCGTTCTTTCTGGAACTGGAGGGAAGAGAGCATCACCGTTGAGCTGCCAGCTCCAGCCCCTTCCTCAATGTTTCCCTCTCCCCCAACCCAGTGCATTCCAAGATGCCCACGAGGGCTCCACTGGGAGGCTGGGAAATCAGAGGCCCGAGGAGCCAAGGCGGAGTACAAAGAAAGACTAAGAAAAATGGAGAGGCAGGGTAAATCCCACAGGGAAGGGTGCGGAGGGCCCAGATCCCTCCCACCCACCCAAGTCCCCCAAGCCCCCAACCCCCCATTCCCTGCCCCGGCTCACGATAGTGTCCCGGCTGTTGGCGGCAGTGCCGGTGCACCGGCCAATGATCTTGTCAATACATTTCTTGTGGATGGCAGCATTGCATTCTTGAAGAGGCACAGGCCCAGGAGGAGGAGGGGAAGGAACCAGGCCGGACAGTCGTAAGCCAGCGTCTGCCAGCCTGGTCCAACCCTCTACACAAAGCCAGCCTTCTCCCTGACCTCCCACACCCTCACCCCACAGAGGCCTAGGGCCCAAGGCTCCATTTTTCCCTCCTCCCACCAGCCTATGCAGGAAGGGCCAGGAGAGGGTGGGGCAGGGGAGACAGGCCCATCTATAGAAATTAGGGAAGGCTCATGGACCTGGTAGGCAGGGGGGTGGGAAGAAGTGAGGGGGGAATGCAAACAGGGGGACGAGAGGGCCAAGAGAGCCCTCTTTCCCTCTTCTATGTCACAGG
Source organism: Ictidomys tridecemlineatus (assembly GCF_052094955.1). Lineage (NCBI taxonomy): Eukaryota > Metazoa > Chordata > Mammalia > Rodentia > Sciuridae > Ictidomys > Ictidomys tridecemlineatus. Next base: position 47,755,628 of record NC_135478.1, read on the forward strand.
ACAGCATACTGTTCCTAAGCATGCACTCTCATGTGCACTGAGACAGGCCCCAACATATACATCCAAAGCATGAGCAACCATGACAATGGACTTAGACTGAATGCTTACCCCGTGCAAGGGACTTAGAATACAGCTTTACATATTTTACCCATTGGATCTTCACACTATTAGCTCTAATTTGTGGATAAGGAAGCTAAAGCACAGAGAGGTCAAGTAACTTGCCCGAGGCCCTACAGCAAGTAGTAGATCAGCCTGTTGCTCATAACCCCAGCTGCAGAGCTCAGTGCATACAGGGAAAGGCGCACATTCAGGGAAAGGTGCGCACCTCACACACCTGTGCACCAGAGATACTCATATCCATGGGAAGCCCACAGCCAGGGGCACTAGCAAAGGCCTCAGAACCACCCTTTTGTGGGGAAAGGGCCCTGATAAGTGGTCTCGCCTGATTTTTGTGTAATACTCGACTGCAGCCTATTTTAGTCTACTGCCCTGATGTCCCAAGCACAGAGCAGGGAAGGTATGCACAGGACTGGCTTTGATGAGCTGCAGCAAGCCAGCCCTGGCGCTCACTAAACATGGCTATTACAGCTGCACACACAGTCTGACGGGAGAGTGCTGGCAGGTACATACTCACTGATGCAGAGCCCCTGTCCACACACACCACCTGGACCCGGGGACCCACGGGTAAACACACTCTCTCATGCACCAACTAGGCTGCGGAGGTACTTACGCCTGCATTTGTAGCCTTGCTTGTTGAGGCCCCTAAAAGGTAAACCAGCAGGGTGAGTGCAGGGAATGCTGGGATTGGGCACCCCCTACTCTGACCACTCCCCGCAGGTACCCAGCCCTCACCAAACAAAGTCCCTGCACACAGAACAGAAGGTGGGCTGCCTAAAGAAGGTGGCGATGAACTCATGATTTTTGATGTAGTGGATCTTGGCCTGCTTGATGGCTCCACGGCGATTCATCGTTGGAAACTTGGCCTCGTCCTCACTACGCATAGACTGCTTGCAATCTGGGGGTCACAGAGTGATGAAGTCAGCCCCAGTGACCAGGAGGGGTAGCGCTCCTGCAGTCCCTTCTAGATTGATCCTAGATGGGACTGCTGAGGGGGCTGCTTCCCTGGGCCTTAGTGCTGGCTCTGGCCTCTGCCTGGCAGGTAAGCCCTGTCCTTAGTCCCGATGGATGGATGGTCTTACCTCCGTCCTCCAGGAAATACTGCACAGACATCAACACTTTGGCCTGGGGCTGTAGGTCCAGCTGTGGGGGTAAGAGGAGGGGCCATTAAGCTCAGTGAGGCGGGCCTGGGCCAGATCAGACTCTCAGAACCCGCCCCCATGGCTGGGGTTCCTTGGCCTCCCTGAGGCCAAGGGAGCCCCCTAAAACCTAATCAGACACCTGTCTGCCCAGTGTGGGCAGGGCCCCACCCCAAGCCCCGCCCCAGCCTGCACCCAGGGGTATTATTACATTTGGGGAAGTGAAAGGATCCAGCCCACACCCAGCCAGACCTCAGAGCCAGGGAACAGAGTGGGAAAGGAAACTCCCCACCCTCACCCGCTGCTGTCCACAGCGAGGAGCTTAGAATGGAGGCTTGCTACCCCACATGCCATGCAGAGACACAGACATACTCAGCCTACCACACCCACACTGGTTCTCTCTGGCATGGGGCTCCTCATGGACTGGACAATCTGGAGGACAGGACCTGAGCCTCTATTTCCTCACCTCCCCCAGGACCCAGACCTGGTAAGGGACATCCTCCCTTAGGGGAGTGGGGAGAGCACATAGCCAGAGGCCCCTCTGTCCCTGCTTGATTGGCCAAGGGTCAGTACAGACCCTGTGTCAGCCTCTCTCTTATCTTGACCCCTTTATTTCTCACTGGAGGCTGATCAGAGCCTCCAGTGGTCACGAGGCCTTTGCAGTGGAGAAATCTGAGTTGTAGGAGTCCATGTGTAACCCAGGGAGGTTTCTTCCAGCACCAGTACCCAGAACACGGGCACAGCTGCATGTGGCCATGTGACCACAGGCCTGCACTGAGTCCTAGTTTCGGCAGGTGAGTGAGTGGTGTCCTCGGCCTTCCCCTTGTCCCACCTCCTTTCTGCTGCCGATCAGGAGGAACCCCCCACCACGCCTGCCTAGGCCTGGTATATCTGCAAGGATTCTAAAAAGCACTGGAACAATGGGTGCCTCTGAGAAGGAGCCTGTGGCCTGGTTTTGGGGAAGGTACACACCCTTTCACAGAGTTTGAAATGTTTCACTATGTGCATATCCTGTCTTTTCAAAATTAAAAGGGAAAAAAATAGTCACAACAATGAGGGTGACTTCCTTTAGTACCCAGTATGTATCAGGTTCTTTTTTTTTTTTGGTACTGGGGGTTGAATTCAGGAGCACTTGACCACTGAGCCACATCCCTAGCCCTATTTTATATTTTATTTAGAGAAGGCATCTCACTGAGTTGCTTAGCGCCTCGCTTTTGCTAAGGCTGGCTTTGAACTCCCAATCCTCCTGCCTCAGCCTCCCGAGCCACTGGGATTACAGGTGTGCGCCCCCACGCCCAGCTGTGGGCCACCATGCCCAGCTATGAGTCAGGTTCTTGACATCCAGAAGCCCTTGACCATCAGATGCTCGTTTCATCTAACAACAGACCCTGAGGTAAGAACTTTAAGCAGCTTCTCCTTCACAGAAGTGGAAAGAGAGGCTCAGAGAAGCTGGGGACCTGGAGCCAGGAACTGGAGCCCGAGCTGCACTGGTAGCAGATCTGCACTGGCAGCTGGGCACCCCCACAGCTGCCCTCAGTGGGTCCCTCACACACAAGCCCCTCACCCAGAACTCAGCCTTGCCGTTGTTCTTCTTGCAGCGTTCGGCCAGCACCGACACGCCCACGGTCACCTCCGATACTGGGTCCTCAGCTGCCCGCATCAGCACAATCTGGATGACGCGGCCCTCGTAGATGTGAGCATCAAACGTGGTCTTCCACTCAGGATACATGGTCGGCTTCTTCTGCACCAGCGTCTTCCCTCGTTCTGCAATGGGGTCAGGCAGGTAAGGTCAGTAAGGACCCTGTGTCCCACCCTCCCCAGTCTTCACCCTGCCTGCCTCTCCTGTCCCCAGGATCTGCTGTGACTCCATAGAATGCCCCAGAACACTGAACTGTCCCTAGCAGGGTCCACCTCTAGGGCTTTGCTCTTGCTATTTCCCCTCCTGTGACCCTTTTGCTCCAGCTTCACTGAAGTGTCCCCTTCCCTCAGGCATTCACTCAGTGAACCTCTGCTGAGAGTTGCCAAGTGCCAGCCACAGCACGGGAGGTGAGGAACATGGCAGAAAGAAAAGTCAAACCTGGGGCCTGTCCTCCTGGAGCCCCAGTCCAGGGCAGAGACACAAACCAAGGCATTCCTTGAGTAACCACTTAAGTCACAGCTGTGACGAAATTAAAGAAGGCAAGGCCAGTGGTTCTAAGGCCATCCATGGTCAAGTGGCCTGACCCAGCCTAAGGGTCAGGGAAGGTTTCCTGGAGGAATGGACAGTCAGCTGGGTCTTAGAGGTGAGCAGAAGCACAAGGGACTGGTAGGAAGTGTGCCTTCTCCTCCAGGAAGTCCTCCTAAGCCTAGGCCATGGTGGTGCCCTCTGTAGCTTTCCTCTCCACAGGACTCATTGCCTGGTGATATGTCCAGCTCCCCACCTAACTGTGAACCCCATGAGGGAAGGACTTGGACGGTCCAGGAGCATGACAGGGTCCTCAGATGGACACATGGAAACGGTTAGGTGGAACAACCAATAAAGCCAGAAACTCCAAGGCCTGGTGGGGTTCAATTTAGCCAAGCCTTGAGACCCTGTGGCCTCAGCTTTCCTGCATCCATAGCTGGGCAGGGAGATAAGAACAAGGAAGATACCTTAGAGGTTCCACAGAACAAAGTAAGGCCCCTGGCCCCTCCTGCTGAGCCTCACACCGCCACCCCAGGGTCTAGGCTTCGGCCCTACCTGTGCTGAGAGCCTCCTTCATCTTCACGGCACAGAAGGGCTGGTTAGCCTCATCCTCAACCTGCAGGGAGCCCAGCTCGTAGGAGTTGAAGGCGATGCGCAGGAACGGTGCCATGGTGGGGCCTGCAGCAGGGTTGGATGTAGAGGGCTGATGAAGTCAGGCAGCACTGGGACAGCCCCAGGACATGCTCAGGTACCTACTGCCCCCGGGGCTCCCACTCCTTTGGACTTGGCCCACATGGTGTGGAAAATGCACTAGTCCTAGTTGCCAATGGTAAACATGGGGATGTTTTATGTATGTCTGGACTTGAGGCACCCCTGGTAAAACTGGAAGATGTGCCACTAGGTCAACTGGACAGTAGCCTCTGGATGGCTGCCTCTTTATCAAGTGACACCAGGCCAGGGACACTGTCTTCACTGCTCTCCAAAACCTGCACCTTGGAGGCATCTGAGTCTGTGACCTCTGAAGCATTCATTTGGGGTCACTCAGTCAGTGCCTCTGTCAGTAGCCAATCACTGGGCTCCTGCATCTCAGTGCCAGCAATCATCCAGCAAGAGGAACAAGAGAGCACCTCCTCTCACCCTGCCCCTGGCAGCCCTTCTTGGCTCCGATTTTGCTCATAACTACCCAGGCAAAAAAATGGGGCCAAGTGAGCACCCCCACGGAAAAATGAAACTCTGAGGTTTAGCCACAACTAAAAGCAGGGGTTCCACTAACTTAGCACCTACTTTGTTCTAGGACCAGGGCAGTCAGAGGCTCTGCCCACATCAGTGTACTTGACCCTTCTGAACTCACCCCTTGGCGTCACATGCCTCCCGCTGCCTGCACTTTCAAAATGAAAATTTTTTTTCCCCAAATGTAGAACTGTATTTTAATTTTTTTCTTTTTTCTTTTTTTGGGTACCAGGGATTGAACCCAGGGGCACTGAACCATTGAGCCACGTGCCCAGCCCTTTCTAATATTTTATTTAGAGACAGGATCTCACTGAGTTTCTTAGGGCTTTGCTAAGTTGTTGAGGCTGACTCTGAACTCATGATTTTCCTGCCTCAGTCTCCCGAGCTGCTGGGATTACAGGTGTGCACCATGGTGCCTGGTTGTATTTTAATATTGACTGTAATGCCAGTTTCCACACTGTCCTCTTTCTTCACTATTCCTCAGTCAAGGGTCATTACAGGAGGTTGATTCTCAGGGTCCTCCTGGGTTGTTCATTTGTGGAGGACATTCATGTGGAAGGCCACAGGTGTACACTCATACTCCTCTATGGACACTGGCTCTTGGCCCAGGCCCCACGTCCGGGTGCTCCATAACCATAGTTGAACGAATGCTCATTCATGCTCATTCCACCCTGAACATTACCTGCATATGTATGCGTTCATACAGCAGCTGCCCAACCCCCAAACAGCCCCCTCCAGCTCCTGCACAAGGCAGCCAGCATAGTGGCCAGGTCTGCTGGGAGCTCCCAGCCCAGATGAGCTCACAGGAAACACTGACCTCAGCCTGCAGCCCAGCCCAATGTGCCCGGCCAGTCCTCTGGGGCCAGCTGCCAGAGCAGAGCGAAGGAACCTGGTGAGACAGATCCGACCACATCCCCTGCTCTGGCTCCTATTCAGTGGGAATAAGAAGCCAAGGCCTCAAGCCTCTGGCCTGAGAGTACCAGGTCCCAGGCCAGCTGCACACAACCTCTTGGCAGGTGGGGAGGGGGAGCCAGCAGTGGCCTGCTAGGGGTTCATCCCATAGCTGGAGCACATGTGAGCATGTGTGTGTTGGGGGACGTGAGTGTACATGTGGGTGCGATGGGTATGCACAAATGTGACTTAAGTAGCCAGAGAAATGCATGTGCCTGTGAGGCCATGGGAGTGGCTGGCATGTGGTAGGAGTAGTTAGTGGTAAGAGTGAAAAGAAGCTGCATGGGCCTGGCCTAGAGCCCATGTGTAGGAGTCTGGGTGTGTGTCCCAAACTCCCAGGCAAAAAGGGTATCTTTCCCCTGGGCTGCTTTGCCTAGCCCTGAGGTCCAAGGCATCAAGCATCCAGATGAATGCTGCCTGGGGTCTTAGGTGATAAGCAAGATCCCTGCACAGCACACACTGGCCACAGGCCTGCGCCTACACACTAAGAGACACAGCTCAACCTTGCCTCTCATAAGGACAACCTGGAGACAGAGCTGGGGTAGTGAGCAGCTTTCTGGGGTAGTGAGAGGATGAGGGAGGGCTGAGTGACAGGAGGGCAGAGAAAATGAAGGAAAAAGATGCTGTGGCCTTGGCTCCTGGGAGACGGGCTGAGGGCTGACCAGGTGGCAAAATCACAGTCAGTCTGGCTGGATGCGACACCCACAATATCAATGCTGCCTTGGCTGCAGGACTGTACAAGTCTCCCCTCCCCCCATCTTCCAGATGAGGAATAGTCCCTTAGTTCAAGGGTCATCATGCTGATGAGGATCAACACCAGCCTGATAGGCCCCAGAGAGGGGGTATCTCTCATCAATATCACTCCCTTGCACTTGGGAGCACCCATCTCTCATCCATGCACCTCCCTTTCCAAGCTACAAAATGCAGTCACTCCCCCAATGAAGGCTTCTGCCTGCCCACCAGCCTGGGGAGACGGTCCTGGCTCTGTCCCCATTGCTCAACAAGGAAACCAAGTCTGTAGTAACATTTGGCAACTCATCCTGGGGCGCCAGGCACTCAGCACACCTGCTGGTCAACTCCTCCTCCCTACCACCTTCCCCTGAGGCCTGGTTCTGATGGCCTGTAGGCTCCATGGCTCCCCTTGCCCCCAGTTTGGCCAGCAGGAGCTATGTGACCAGGACTATATGGAGGAGAAGAGGGCGTCAGAGAGGGTGAGGCAGAGCCAGGACTGGCCCCCTGCCCTATTCTGCGGGCTGCCCTAAACCTGCCCTCGGGCTCACAATCTGAGCATTTGCTGCTTACAGAAGCCACTGAGGGAAAACCACAACCACAGCGGGCTGCGGCCCCAGCCCTAAAACTGTGTAGCTAGGCCACAGTGCACAAGCACAGGGGATCCATGGTCTTGGTGGGCTGCCATGGGGCTTCTCAGTAGTAACCTTAGGGCCAGAACCTGTAGCCCCAACTTGCTACGACTAAAACCAGGTCAAAGGCCTGGCCCAACGTTCCCATTCCCTCAGCCCTAAACTGGAATCTCCAGACCCCAGGAAGGAGACAGTCACCATGAGCTGGCATCTGCTTCCATTACTGTGTGATCCTGAGAGAGGTCCAGGGCCTCTCTGGGCCACAGGTGCCCCTCTGCACAATGGAGTGTGAATTACTCACCTACCTCGTGGTGTCTGAGCTGTGGCGGGAACGTGAGGGGCGAGGCAGCAGCACAGAAGCAAGGTGTGCCCACTATTTATAACCTCCATGCAAATAGGCCCAGGCCCACAGGCCCAAAAAAAGGCCACCAGCTCAGCCCCAGATTCTTCACAACTCTGCAGGGCCAGAGTCGTGGCAGGAGCTGGACCCCACACAGTGTCACAGGAGGACCAGGCCTCTCTCCCCACTGGGTGGGCTCCTAGCCTCTGTTCTAGCTTCTCAAGCCCACAGCAGAGGCAGCCCTGGGAAGCAGAGAGCACTGGACTCAAGCATCAGTCTAGTGGAGTGTCAGAGCGTATACCCATAATCCCAGCAGCTCAGGAGGCTGAGGCAGGAGGATCAAGAGTTCAAAGCCAGCCTTAGCAACTTAATGCAGCCCTAAACAACTCAGCAAGATCCTGTCTCAAAAAAAAAAAAAAAAAAATGGGGGGGGGTTGCTGGGAATGTGGCCCAGTGGTTAAGCATCCCTGGATTTAATCCTCAGTATCAAAAAATAAAATAAAATAAAATGGGCTGGGGATGTGGTTCAGTGATTAAGCATCCTTTGGTTCAATCCCTAATTCCAAAAAAGAAAAAGGAGTCAGTCTAGGTGTGAATCTCAACTCCCACTTCTAAGAAGGGTTGTCCTTTTCTGAAGCTAACAGTGTGCTGCTGGATTGGCTTTGTAACTGCATTAGCTCACTTTATCTCTATGTAGCTCCAGAAGGTGAGTATTTTACATATGAAGAAATCAAGGCTCAGAAAAGCTAACTGATTTGCCTAAGGTAACACAGCTAAAGGTTTAGACCCAGGCATGCCTAATGTTGCATCTCATGTTCTTTCCAGTATACCATTTGGGGAAGAAGAGACAAATGGAGGTAAGGGTCTAGGACCCTGTGGTCAACCAGTCTATTCAGCCCTCCCTACTCTTCATCCCCAGGCCTCCACTTGCCATAACTTGAGGAACTGGCCCTGCTCCCCACTCTGCCCTGCAACAGCCTGGAGGTAAGGAAAGGCAATAGCTAGACCAGGCCCAAGTAGGCAGGTTGCCTCCTCCAAGAGCAAACAGAAACCTGTTTTAGGCCAGTCCAGGGTAGTAGGCAAGGCCAGCCTCAAGGTGACCAGAGTGACCTTGCTGTAGGTAGACCCCAATAGAACAGTATGTGGGTTGCAATTCCACACATGCACCAGCAAAGAAACTGGGGTTCCAATAGGAACCCAGAATGCATTTTCTAACTCTTCTACATTACGGGTAACTTGTTTGAAACAACTTTGTCAAAGATAAAAAATAAAACTCACCAAGCTGAAACCAATATGCTCATCTCCTCATTGTAGAGAGGGAAACTACAGCTAAGGTCCTGCATTGAGGATCCCTCAGCTCCCAGACCCAGCTTGGTCTCTTCCCTGCCAGCCCTTCCTACCTGAACAGTTCTGCCTCACAGGGTGCAAGATGGTGCCCAATGAACAGAGAGTAAACTGGGGTTGGAACTAGAGAAGAGGCATCTTGGTTCAGCTGTTGGGAGAAGGTGTCAACAGGCTCATGAGAGAGATCAGCTGCAGCCCCTGGTGAGGAGCAGGGGATGCCCCCATGCCACCTCATGCAGCCCTCTCCCACCTACCTTGGGCCTGTCCCTGCCTTCTGTGCATGGAGGGTACCATTGCCTGTCAAGCCAGACTGGATGGCAGGTGATAGCAAAGTGAGGCCCTCCTAGGGACGCAGCCCTAGCTGTTATGTAGGCCTTGAGGGATGAATGAAAGCAGGAAGAGCAGTCAAAGGCCTGGTCAGAGTGGGGAGGGGGTTCAGAGTGAGAGGTAGTATGGCCAGCAGGCAAGAACAGAGCAGGCCCTGGCAGTTAGGAAAGGCCAAAGGCGCAGGCTCGGCAGAACAGCCTGGCCTTTCCAGACAGAACCAAATCAAGGAGGCCACAGGGTTTCACAACCCAGGAAGTGGGCTCAGCAAGAGGAACAGGAGGTGGGGGAAGAAAGGGCTAGAAACTCCCTTCCAAAGACCTCCACCAGGAATCTTGTCCCAGCCCCCATGTGCCCAGCTCTTCCTGAGAGAAGAACCACACCTGGGCTCTCAGTTCATGCCTGAGTGCCACAGCAGGGAAGGCTCCCCAACTCTGCTCCTCCCCAGGACTGGCACCTCATTTTCTGGCCAGAACTCCTCTTCCACTCTTCCTTCACCCTACACAGACCAATCACTGCCCACGATCTCTCCTCCTCAGACTCCCCAGGGCTCTGCTATTCCTCACTGCTCTCCTTCTCCGGCACACTCTCCCAGCTGTCACCATCCTGGTCCCTTTCCTAGCCAATCTTCCCACTATGTGGAACCCCCTTGGTTCCCACTGCCCTGGGACCTCAGCCCAGACCTTGGCCTGGCATTCAGGGCTCCCCACACCTTGGCTCTGCCCTGTTCAACTCCCATTCTGGCCACTCTATACCTCATTTTCAAGTCTCTATGGACTTGCACATGCCGTCCCCATAGCCAGAAGACCTTCCTGAGTCATGTGTCCTTCCAGGCAATTCAAAAGGCCAGCCTGGGGATCTTTCCCCCTTCCTCAAGATACCAGCTACTTCCCTGCTGGTGACCTATGCCAGTATCTGTGGTCAGTTGTATCTGAGGACTTGGGTTTGTGGTCTAGGGGTATCTCTGCCTCCTGGTCAGCATGCTCATCCCTGGTTACAGAGCTGACTTTCTGGGGCCATTTCAAAATCCCACTGGCAGGCCCAGCCCAGTCATCTGAAATTCAGCAGGAATCAGAGGTGGGGCCCAGGCGGCACGAGTGTACCTTTTAATTGCAAAGGGGGTCCTGTTATTATAAGAATCCAATGAAAGCCAGGAGTCCTCTTCCCAGGAAAACACACTCATGAGATGATATGACTGTGTGCACACACAGAGTTAAGAGCTGAGGCCCCCAAGGCCATATAAGCCCCACATCACCTTCAGCCCACCTCGGGCCCAGCTAGTGGGCATCACAATGACAAGACATACCAGGCTGATGGTAACTACAACCTGGTGGGGAATATCACATAAACAGTGGCTACAGAGCAGGATGACACCATACGTTGCTCAGGCAGTGAGAATAGCAAGACAGGGCAGGGGATAGAATCAGGGATGGGCTGGTTGGCAGGGAGGGAGCTTCCATCTCGGGGAAAGCAAAGGTGTTACAGTCCACTTATCCAGAGGGTTTGGAAGGCACAGAGGGGCAGGACTAAGGATGTTGAGTGTCAATTGGCTCAAACCATCTGGGCCAGGTTGAATAGGACCTCCTTAAAAGCACAGCCCACACTAGGCACAGGCCTGAAGTCTCCCAGTTGGCCCTGGGTTGGGGAGCCCTGGGTTCAGTCAGAAGGAGGGCTCCAGGCACCCTTGAGGGAGTAACAAAAGCTCCTTCATGGCAAGAGCCAGAGAGTCAGCTCCTATGAAGACAAGGGGGCCTCTGTGTGACCCTGGGTGTGGGGAAATATATGGACTTCTCCAAGAATAACGACACACATGTGCACACATGAGCACACCCACAAAACCAAACATACAGTTACAAATGGGGAGCCTCCCTTGAAGTTGGACGTATACGCACACATTTATAGCCACAGTCACATGTGACAGCTCAAAAGGTGCACACATACACACACCCACACACAGTGCTCCCCCTCCAGTAGTTTCTCAAATATCAACATGCATCCAGGCCCACAAAGACCACACCCAGCCATACAGGATCCATGTGAATAAGCCATAACACACACACGGGGACAGGCATACTGGGCAGACACAGAGATGAATACATGAACTTGGAAGGATCCCATAAGCCTGACTAGAATCTGGTACCCAAATGCCACTGTTCCTACTATAGTCCCCCTGGGGCACAATGGCTGGAGATGGGAAGGGCATCTAGGAATCAGGCCAGGCTGGGCCTCCCCACTGAAGGAGGTCCAGAGCAAAGTCCAAAGTGTGTAAGGAAGGAGTGGGTGGATCATGCACATCCCTGTGCAGACCTGCCACCTTGCCTGAAGGGCCTGGGAGGAGTTGGGAGGGGGGGGGAGTCAGTTGAGGCTGAGGCTGGGAGGTCACAGGTGGCAGTCACAGGCTTGGCACACGAGAGCAGGGGAGGGCTGGAACATCTGCAGGTGGGGACAGCCCACATATGACCTCCATGAGCTCTAGGCTTACCATGCAGAAAATGACAGAGAGGTTAAGTAATTCAACCAAAGCCACAAAGCCAATGGGGCAGACCCAGGTGGAGGGGGAGAGAGACTCCAGTTCCAGTGCTCAAATGGCCCATCTGGCCTGCAGTGCAGCAAGGGGATGTGTTGGCAGGTGGGAACAGCTCCACTAGGTGGTCCCAACCCCACTCCTTCTTTTTTCCATAGAGTCCCCAGGACTTTCCTGATTATTTATAAGAAACAAATGTTTTTGTGTTTGGGAGAAGGTAAGGTGGCCACCTAAGCCTTTTGGTGTCTGTCAGTCCCTCTGCACTAGGTAAAGCCCAGATGATGCCCCCCGACTTCAGGGACCTCGAAAAAGCTGGGAGAGATAAGACCAACCCATGTAGCAGGCCATTCCCAGAGGGCAGGAAACAGAGGAGCTGGTGAGCATGGGCATGAGTGGGCTGGACAGACCTAGTTCAGATCCAGTGCCCTGAGAACATGGCTGAGTCTTGGGCAGGCATGCTGAGCACCAGGCCTGACACAAGAAACAGTGCCAACACCCAGAAGCTGTCACCACTGTCATCCTCACACCCTGCTCTGTCTCTGCCCATTTTCATCTATCCTCGGTCACTCAGTCATGGGGTGCCTGGCCTGTGAGAAGGGTCTGGGGTGGGCTGAGGCAGCCTACATCCATGGGCAGAGCACAGGCCTCAGCTTCCCTGTCTTAACAATGGAAACCCTCAAGATTTCTCCAGTCCTGATACTGGAGGACCCCAAGAGCCTCCTCTCACACCCCCAACCTTGGCCCTGAAGCCTATACCACACAGACATCTGATCCGACCTTGGCTTTGGTGACTGGCTGCTCGGCTGCTCTTGTTTACCCAATACAACCATAGACATGATCCAAAGCTTCCGGGGTTGTTTTGAAAACAGTGGCTCAGCCACCACAAGCCTGCCCTCCTGGCGCCTGGGCAGGGACCTTCGAGGGACAGCAGTTCCAGCAAGGACCCTCAAATTCCCCCACCAATGGCTTGCTGAGCCCTCTTCTCCTCAACCTAGGCTTTAGATTCTCAGGTCTCCACCTTTAGCCCAGACCCTTCTGGACCCAGGCTGTGGCCCCACCTGCCTCCCTAACCTCACCACGTGAATGATTCTAAAAGTGCTCAAATCTGCCCACAGCAGCCCACTGGTGTTCCCCTTCCAAGTGCTTCTCATCTGTTAGGGGCGCCCACACTCACACAGCTGTCAGGCCAGACACCTGGGGCCAGTTTGCCTCCTCCGGGGCCTCCCCACCCAGTCCGCAATGGTGTCTGCCTCCGCAGCGAAGATCAAGACCTTCTTTTCTCCACCTCCTGCCCCATCCTGGCCACCACTGCCATCTCCAGGCTTGGTACCTGCCTGCCCACGGATCTACCTCCCCTAGTTTGGCCCCTATGGTTCCTCTGCTCCAGCATCCAGACAGGGCTCTTAAGACTTAAGAGTACAGCAGACCTCATCACCCTTGCCTAAGCCCCTGGAGTTTCCTATTGCTCCTTGGGTAAGCTCAGACTCCTTTCCGCCAGACCTGTGGCCCTTACCTTCCTGACCCCCTTGGGAGCTGCTCTCCCCTCATTCCAGTGTCCTAGCCACAATGACCCCTTTCAGTTTTCTGATCAGACAAGTTCCTTCCTGCTGAGGAGGCTCTGGGCTTGCTATTCTGTCTTCCTGTCCGCAATGCCCCACAGTGGTTCCTTCCCATCATTCATTTCTCATAAGGATACTCCCCTATCTGCCTATTTCACAGAAATAGGAAGACTTACAGCCATCCAGCACCTGGCTCCAGGGGACACAGCCAGGAAATATTAAATAAGGGACTGTCTGATGCTTGCAGAGGTCCTTTTCCTAAATCTGCAGGATTCCCTTGCCTTGATGGCCCAGCCCTGCAATGATCTCCAGCCCTCCAGGCTCCTGAGTCCTGCCTGCCATATCGCCATCATTAACTCTTCAACACCGGAGAGCTCAGCCTCTTGGTCCCAAAGAGTGAAAGCCAAAGCTCATCCTAGTTCTCACTGAGCTGACCTTCTGTTTGTTCCTGGGATAGGCAGGCCACCAGCTGCCATGGGTTAAGGATGGATGCATGCACCAGTGTATGGGGGGATTTGTTTCTCCCTGACCCCTCAGTCTCCTCAGTCCAAGATGACTGCCCCCTACCCTGTCCAAAGGCTGAGGCCAGGGGTCTGAGGGTAGGTAGGCTGGCAGGAGGGCTCACCTCCCACTTCCTCATTCCCAGCCAATTCTCTAAGCCCAAAGTCCTGCAGTAGCCCAGAGTGGGAGGGCTGAGAGGAGCCCTGAGGGGGCAGGCAGTTAGCTGCCTGCTTCCCTTCCCCAGCATCCTGCATCTATTTGTCACGAAATCTGTTTTCTTCTCTCTTTGAAAGGGAGTGAGGGGGAGACAGCGGGAGGGGGCTGGGCTGCTGAGTGGGCACAGCTGCTCCACCCTGGCACTCCTTCCTCAGAGGACAGGGAACCTATTGAACCAATGGAGCTCTCCCACCCCTGGTATTGCTGCCGAAGGCAGAACTGAGGGGGAAGGAGGGAGCCAGAGACCTGACTTAGTTGGGCTCCAAAGCCACCTGGCCTTGTGACACTGGGACAGTCCTCAGCCAATCAGACAATTATGGCCCATTATTAGTACCATTTGCTGTTTTCTGAATAGTTACCATGAAGCAGGCACTGAGTACTTCACATGACTGACAGAAGATGTGCCAAGCATGGTGCTGGCTACTTTGCACACATTATCTTATTTTCCATAGAACCTCGCCAGGGTACATGATATTGCACTTGCCAGAGGGGGAAACTGAGGCACTGGGCGGCAAAGCCACTTGGCCAGGCTCATTTATACAGTTGCTTAGTGCTGCTGAATCTCCAAGAAGCAGCCTGACATCTCCGTCCCCAAGAGACTGTGCCTGTTGAAGTTGATGCCTCTGATTCTTGGCTTCCAGGCTTGGAGGGAGGGAGAAGCCAGAGTTGTGGGGGCTGCAGGGGACTTTATGGTCTCAGCACCTCATCTTTCTCCTAGAGTCTCTAACTAGGCTAAGCAGCCCTGGCAGTAGAAAGCCTGATCAGTCAGCCTAGCCCACAGGCAAGATGCTGCTCCCCTCGGAAAGCAGGGCAGGGGCGGGGCAAGCCACAGGCAGAGGGCTGGTCAGTCCCACTCTGAAACCACTTCCTGGGCAGCCCAGAGGAAGTGAGCCTCCGGAAACGCCTCGGACAGACAGTCTTCTCCCCTGGGTCTAGGCCTTGGAAAGTGGACTCTAGGAGAGAGTACCCTGCCTGCCTCCCGGACTCCTGACCCTAGCAACTCCACTGTCTCCAGACATAGACACTGGGTTGGACAGAGGGGCTGTAGGACCCCCACTGGCCCGTGAGCACCTCAGCCTTATGGCCAAACAGCCCACTTCCTCCTCTGTGGCAGCAGCCACAAACGGTACTACAGCAGCTGACACAGCCCCTCCCCCACGCCCATGTCCCCGGTCTCCAGTACCAAGCCCTGGAGGCCTGAGTTAGATGGGCAAGACAGCTATTGACTGCCCACAGCATGGCCCACCCAACTCTAGCCTCTGGTCACAGCCACACCTGGACTCTCACTGTCACATCAGACCCAGGCTACATGGCTAGGCTGTTACCCTGCCTAGGGCCTCACTTCCCTACCCAGCATGGGCACAGTGCGGTATGTGTGGGCAGACATCTGAGTGCATGATGACAGAGACGAGTGTGTGTATGTGCATATTAGTGTGCCCATGGGGGTGCATGTGCAGGCACCAGGCACCTATG
Source organism: Ictidomys tridecemlineatus (assembly GCF_052094955.1). Classification (NCBI taxonomy): domain Eukaryota; kingdom Metazoa; phylum Chordata; class Mammalia; order Rodentia; family Sciuridae; genus Ictidomys; species Ictidomys tridecemlineatus. The sequence goes on from NC_135478.1 coordinate 47,770,871, forward strand.
GCACGTGTGCCCAGTGCAGCCTGGCATTCTGTATGAACACGTGCACATCTCTGCTAGCCAGGCAGGTGATGCTTGAGAGCAGAAAGTGGGTGGCTCCAAAACTAATTGAATTCCTTAGGGAAGGAGGTTGAGTGCTGGGAGGGACTGGCTCCCCTGGCCTCAGGGGGCAGAGGCCCTTAAGCCAAAGGTACTTCACATCCTCCCTACCAGATAGGTTTTGGAGTAGGATGAATAAGCAGAAGACCATCTGTCCCCAGTGGAGTGACAGCCCTGTCCCCAGAGTCAGGCCCAGGGAGTCCAGCCTCCTCAGGTTCACTCAGTCACCCTAAACCTATAGTGCCTGACAGCCAGTAGGGTGGGAGTAGGGAACCGATCAGGGAGGACTCCTGGAGGAAAAGCCATCCTTCCCATCCCCTGCTCCTATCCCCCCAGGTTCCAGGTGCCCTCAGCACACACCCACACACCCATTCAGAACCTGGCTTACTGGGGATTTAAACACTCAGTGAGTAACACTCCCCCCCCCTTCCTTTGTTTGTTTGTTCCTTTCTTTCTTTTTTTAGGGGTGAGGGGATGCAGGGGATTGAACTCAGGGGCACTCGACCACTGAGCCACATCTCCAGCCCTATTTTGTATTTTATTTAGAGACAGGGTCTCACTGAGTTGCTTAGCACCTTGCTTTTGCGGAGGCTGGCTTTGAACTCCCGATCCTCCTGCATCATCAGCCTCCCGAGCCACTGGGATTACAGGTGTGTGCCTGGCTGGTTCCTTTCTTTCTTTCTTTCTTTCTCTTTCTGGGAATTAAACCCAGGGCTGTGTGCATGCTAGGCACCTGAGTTACACAGAGCTTTATGCCCCAGCCCAGAAGACTGTTTCAATTGTAATGGGGGCTGACGAAACCAAGGCTGGCCCCAAAGGGAGGGATTTCTAGCTTCCTGAGGCGCCTCGGAGACTGCAGCCTTCTTGGGCATTCCTCAGAGACACTGCCCAGCTTGCCTTGAATCTAGAGGCTGGGAATTGGGATTTAGAATCCCTCCTCAGGCCCCAGAGAGGCTGGGGAAATAGAGTGGGGGAAATGGGATATGGAAGAATATCCAGCTGTGCTGAGAGACCCCATTCCATTCCCAACCCAGCATCCAACCCACCGTGAGGCCTAGGTAAACCTCCATTTCCCTGTGTAATGGCAAGGATGATGTGACAGAGATACAAGGAGCCATGGAAAAACTGACACACCCTCCCCCAACCCTTGGCTCACATATCACTTTCTAACTGACAATAAATTGTCATCACTCCTTCCCCCAAACAACTGGTGGGCTCCAGTCCTCCAAAGCCAAAGCCTTCCCTGGGTCACAGCCAGGTTTTAGGCAGTGAGTTCCTTCTAGGCAGAGCAAATGGCTGCTTCTTCTGGGCACCCAGGCCCCAAACCACCCAATCCCATAGCAAAAAGGGAGGAGTCCAAAGAAGAGTGTTACTCCCAGCCCAATGTCCTTCTGCCTAAGAGAACACAGTCCTACCTGGGGCTCCCAACTCCCACTTGTCCTTGGTCTGGGCTCCTGTTGCTGCTGCCACTCACCAACCACCAGGAAAAGTAGGCCCTCCGCCCTCACTGGGCCAATTCCCAGCAGACCTGCAAGAACAGGAGAAAACAGCTGAGCCGGGAAGCAAACAGGATCTCCCCATCAGCATGGCTGACACAGACCCGCTCAGTCTTGCCTGACTCTTACATCTTGGACCTCTCTGGACTTGACTTTCTCTTCTGTGAAATGGGCTGCCAGGCACAAATATTCTTGGGCATTGGCTATGTGTCCACTTCATGTTAGGGGTTGGAACACTGTGTCCCTGCCCTTGGAATATTTCCAGCCTGGTAAGGCGGTCAGCAGACACAGCAAAAAGCTGTTTCCAACCTCCTTCCACCACCACCACCACCCCCACCCCACCCCCTCTACAGGAGGTTGCCCTGCAGGTTTTGGAGTCCTAGGGTGCAACCAGGCACCACCACTTTAGGGCCTGGGGGAATTCCTCTGAGCCTACTTTTTAAATGGAGAAAACATTAATACCACAAGTACCTCTATGGTTTCAAATTTTATTGTGTCAGCTCCTATGCTAGATTCATGTTGAAACAAATGAATGGTGATTTTTTTTTTTTTTTTACTCCTTGTTTGGTATTTTATGGTTCATTTGATTCTCCCATTATTTTGTGCCCATTATACAGCTGAAAACCTGAGGCCCGGAATGGCAGTGACGGCAAGGTGCACTAGATCTTTTAGCTAAAAGGCATTTCCTCTAAAAGACCAGGTCAGGTCTCCACAAGATTTTCTTCCTTCCCCAGGTATAAACTCCTCCCTACCACACAGTCCCCCATCAGCACTCCCTGGGGGCAAAGGTATCCTCAGGCTTTTTCTTTTTGTCATTACTTTAAATTATTTCTAATTTTAATTTAAATTCCAATTAGCTATGCCATCTAAATGGTGTCAGGGCCCTGCAGTTACAGCTCTGAATCACCCCTCTTCACCCTCTCCCCCCATCACTACTGCAGAGACTAGGGGCTGGCCATGAGGAGTTGGAAGGGTTTTATCATTCATTCAGGCTGAACAGGGTTGGGTCTTGGAGTTTCCAAACACATGCTCCCTCCCACAGACAGCTTGATCAAGGGGACAGGAAGGGGCAAGAGACCCACTGCAGGCAGGAAATGGGGTTGGGGACTATGGGAGATTTCGTAAATCCCAGCTTCCAAGAGAATGGGGATCACGAGCTGTGGGGTGATCTCCAAATAAGACTTAGTGTGTGCTGTGCGCTCACTCTGGGTCAAGGCTGTGCTGAGGATCAGTGACGTAGGATCTCTACTACTCACAACTTTCTCCATGCTGCAGACAAGGAAACTCAACCTCTCTTGCTCTTAATAGGTACAGTGAGTATTTGAGCCCATGTCTGTCTTGGTCCAGAGCCTGAGATCTTGGTCATAACACTACAAACCCCAGAACTCGCCTATAGCTTTCTCCATTGCCCCAGGAGCCAAGGTTGGCTTTGTGCATGCACAGCGCACACCCACGACCTCATGTTCTTGCACATGGTCTCACACACGGGGGCTCTCACCTTCCCTCCCAGCACTGTCACTACATACCTTGTCACATTCCCTCCTGCACTGACACCCACACCCAGCCATCTCAGTTCCCTACAATCACAGTCACTCCCAAGCACACACCTGTAGTTTCATACAGTCAGACTGTGAGTCTGTTACCAGTCATAGGCTTCCACCATAGCCCCACACTGCCAGTGTCACCTTCAGCAAAGTCCCAGCACACACAGGAGCTCTCATAGCATTCTACAGCCAGGTATAGCCACCTAAACATATTCCCCCCACCCCCCAGCTGCCCTCTGCCGGTCTATCTACCACACCCCAGCCCAGTCCATAGCAGGAAGGAGGAAACCCAAGGGACCAGTCTCCTCCCTCTGGTCCAGGTCAGCCTGGTCACAGTAGCTCAGTGGCAGAGGGACAAGAAGAACCAAATGTGAGTGCACACACACACATGCCACATGCACACTTATTTAGACACACTCACACATGAGCCCGGTGGGCTGGCACCCCAACACCAGGGGCTCCCACAATTAATGGATCTAATGTACTCATGGCCAGTTGGTCACCATGATATACCCAAGTGCAAAATAGGACACACACAGGGACACCCCACCACCACCACATAAGGGCAGTCTGGTGACACAGAACAAACACATCAAGATCTGGTGTGCACAGTTGCAGAGGACACACAAAGAGCTTCAGGACACACAAATAAACACATGTACATGTGTAAGGCACACACGTGAAGAAGGACACAGAATCACAGGGGCACGTCCCACAAAAAACACATAAGAAGACAGACACACAGCATACCCACAAGTCCAGATACAGGCAATGCAGCACACGGTGATAGGGTCCATGCAATAGGGTAGGGGCCAGGATCCTCCCACACTCGCACCCTAGCCAGGTTTAAATGGGGTACTTAATAGGACTCTCCCCGCCCCCACAGAGAGGGAGTTGGGGAAGTGGGAGCAATTGTGATGGTGCTCACCTCCTCCCTCTCCAGAGCTGGCCAGCAGGGTGCCCCCATCTTCACGCCCCCTTCCCTTACCAGCCTGGGCCCCCAGGGAGGTGGCGCCTGGGTTGGGGAAGCTGGGACTTACCGTACCAGGCAAGGCCACCCGGAGAGGGGGCTCAGAGGGGCAGGGTGAGAAGGGGGATGGTGGAGACTAGAGCCACGCCCAGCCCAGAGACAGATGGAGAGACGGAGAAAGACATCAAGACTGAAAGAAGAGATAGAGAGCAGGAGGCGCCGAGCGGGTCCGCCCGGATGGGACCCAGGGGCGGGAGATGAGGCGTGGCGGGCCGTCTGGCTCGGGCTCTAAAGGAGAGGCTGCTGGACAGGCACCGGGCGGCGAGCGTGGGCCGGGGGCGCGGCTGCGAGAGGACAGGATCGAGGGGGCAGCGGGGTGAGTGGTGGGGGTGGGGCGATGGAGCACGCGGAGGGCGACTAGCAGACAGACCCGGTCTGGGGAGAGGCGGACCCGGGAACACAGAGGGAGTGAGGGCACAAGAACGGACAGAGGGCCCCAGAGAGATCAGGGAGGGACGGTCGGACCCTCGGAGCGGCCGGGGCACACAGGAAGGTAGAAGGCCAGGGAGCGATCGGACATGAGGGCCTAGGCTCCCACCGTCGAACAGAGGGACAGACGGACGGGGGCACCGAGATACCGCGGGTCTCGGCACTCGGCGGGACTTTTGCTGGTCGCAGCTCAGTTTCTCAGTTTCAGAAAAGGGAACCGGAGAGCGGAGGGGGAAGGGAGGAGCGCTGAGCCTTCGAGGTAGGTAGCCCCGATCCCGCGCCCCGCTCTCACTCACCTCCTGGCGCGAGGCCAGGCGCCAGGGGTCGCGGCGGCAGGGGTCTGGTTCCCGGAGCTGCTCCCAGGAGTGCGCTCGGACGGGGATTGGTGCAGGCCTGACCCGGACGGGTCCAGGGGCGGGTGGGGACGGCCCCGGTCTCAGCGCTGCTGCCAGATACCAGGGGTCGCTTTGGGGATCCCAAGCGGCCGCCGCCTCCTGCTTGGGCGCCGCTGCACACGGAAGTGCAAGGGGGCGGGGCGGCGCGACCTCACCCAGGTGCCGGCCTCAGCCCCGCCCTCGCTGAGGGCCCGCCCACAAGTGCCGGCCCCTCCAGGGCCCCGCCCCCGCCAGCTGGAAGCTGAGGGGTCCAGCGGGTTTGTGCCTCTCTCCGTCTGGCTTAAGTCTTCTGACCTCTCTAGCCTCCCCAGCACTGCCTCCAGCCTCTGCCCGCCAGTAGTCCACAAGCCGGCATCTGGAGGGGACCCCATTTTACAGAGGAGGAGGCTGAGGTTGATGGGGCCCCAACACACCCTGAAGCCCAAGAGGCGCCCGCGGGGGTTCCCCGGCTCCTCCCGCCCACGCATGGGACTCCCCACTGGCCGCTGGCTCTCCCAGCCTGGCCTCACTTCTTCTTTTCCTGTTGGCTGGAGTGCGGACGCAACCGGGCTCAGTGCCCGCCGCCAGGCCTGCTGGTCCAGGCCCTGCCCCAAAGACGGAGCTGGAAAGACTCCTGGGCTGGCTGTTCTAGTTGATCTGCGTCTATACTGCTCATCGGGCACTTCTGAGAGCTGCCTCTACCTCTCCCGTTCTTCTGCTGTCCTGTCCCTACCTTCCAGAGTTTCCATAGCCCTAGGCAGGCACAAGAACTCCCTTTCCAGACATGAAAATTCGTTGTCAGCTACAACTCATTCATTCATTTTTTTTTCACCCAGTGTACCCTGGACCTAGAACAGTTTGGGTCTAGGGAGTCAATCCCCCTGCTCTTAAAACTCAGAAACCCAAGCCATTATCTCATACTTAGTCCAAGAAATGGCATTTTGCAGAAGGCAAAAAAAAAAAAAAAAAAAACCAGGTTCTGTGCCCGTGGCCTCCTGGGGGACCACCTTGAGGGGATGAAAATAGTCTAGGCCGCTCTTCCTAGCTGAGACAGGGGCTAGAAGTGGGGGATGACCACTGAGGAGGCCTGAATTGACTATGGGGCCTGTGGCAGAGACAGGACACAGCTAGAACCTTAGTCTTCTGCAGCAGTGGAAGGGTGGGGAAGGCTGTTTCAACGGGGCGCCCATGACAGGTTTAAGGGGGCTCCTGGGAATCAGATGAGGCAGTGGGTGGGCTGGCAGGAAGCAGGAGGCTAGGAGAGGTGGGGTAAGAAACAAAACACGAGGTTGAGGTTGGAGAAAGTGGGTGGGAAGAAGAGACCTGACTAGGTAGATTGCAGGGCTGCAGGAATTGGGGTGGGGGTTGACCATGAGACCAGGGATGGAGATGCCTGGCAAAGATGTGTTGAGGATCTGGGCTGGAGAGAGAAAACCACAATGACTCCTCCACTACAGAGGGAGGGCCCTGTATCATATACCCTGGAAGGAGGCAGAACTCTGTTTGAAAATTAATTAGTGTCAAAGTTCACAGCCTTGGTCCCCCGCTCTTCACACTAAGCTGGATCCCTCTTGCCACACTTAGAAACACTTTTGAACATAATATTTCCTGGATCATTTCCTGCCCATCCCCATATCTCTGTATTTCTTGGTTATGTCCATTCAAATGCCACTCTTCCCTGATGCCCACTTGCAATCCAGGGCATTATCTTGAACATGGGTTGGGCTGAAGGAAAAGGTGGTGTGCTGCAAGGTGAGCTTTGAGTGACCTTTGCCCACCTAGAATCAGGTTTCCTTTCTGGCTCCTTCTCTGGGTTCACAGTAGCCAACCCAGCCTCTCCCTCAACATCAACAATAGCCCTACCTTGTACTAGGAACTGTAGAGGATGTCTAGACATTGGGGAGCTCCAGGTCCAGCCACCAGACCTTTGTTGCCACATGCTACCTTGGAAAAGGAAATGAAGAATGATGGCTATCAGTCATGGAGCTACCCTGTGCCAGCCTGTCCTAGGTGCTGGATGTGTGCAGTCTGCACAGTCCTCAAGTCTCCCATAGGTGGGGGCCACCTTCCCAGAGGGTGATGAGCAAACTGAGCCTAAGAGAATGATGAAGCTACTTGCCCAAGAATACACAGTACACAGAGGCAGAACTCAAAGCAAGGTCTTCCCAGCTTCAAAAGCCATATTTTGCATCAAGGATTCTCAATTTCGGCACTTAAAGACCTTTGGGCCACATTATTCTTTGTTCTGGGTGTTTTCCTGTGCACCCTAGGATGTTTAGCAGCATCTCTGGCCTCTATTGCTACTAGACATCAGTAGCAATCCCATGTCCCACTCCCTTCTACACATAATTTGTGACATACAAATAAATCTCCAAATGCTGCCAAATGCTTCACAGGGGCAGAACTACCCATTGTTGGAAACATCTGCTTTAGAGTTAACTAGACGAATAATTATAGGAATAACTATAGGAATAAACCAACAGGAAACACTCTCCTGGTCTTTAGGATTATGTGGGCTCATGAGTTTAGGGACTGTTACAGTTTGGATGTGAAGTGTCCCCAAAACTTCATGTGTGAGACAATGCAAAAAGGTTTAGAGGAGAAATGATTGGATTATGAAAGCCTAACTCCAATCAATGAATTAATTCCATGATGGAATTAATTAAATGGAAATTGAAGGCAGGTAGGGGGTGGCTGGAGCAAGTGGGCATTGGGGGCTTGGCTTTAGGGTATATACCTTGTATCTGGCAAGCAGAGTCTCTTTCTCTCTCTCTGGTTTCTGATCATCATATGAGCTGCTTCCCTCTGCCATACTCTTTCCACCATGATGTCCTGCCTCACCTTGAGCCCTGAGGAAAGGAGCTGGCTATCTATGGACTGAAACCATGAACCCCCAAATAAACTTTTCCTCCTCTACAATTGTTCTGGTTAGGTCTTTTAGCCACAGCAGCAAAAAGTTAACTAAAACAGAGACTTAGAACGCACATCAGCCTCAGTCTTTCTCCTCTGGAGAAGCACAAGGAACTCAAAAAGAGGCAGAGAGGCTAAGGCTGTCCTGGTCATGCTCTAGCAAGGGAAGAAGAGGGATGAAGGTCGACTTCCTTCCAGAGACAGGCCCTGGGTCCTAAGGCCCCAAGCATATGTAGGGTCCAGGGAATGCAGGTCAAGCTTGCCTGGTGCTGCAGCATCCTGAGCTGCTTCTGGAGCCACGCTGGGTGGGCCAAGGCAGAGTCCAGATGAACTGACCCCTGTGCACACATTACCAACCCAATAAGGTCCTTCTGTGGCCTGGGAACAAACTTTGGCTGTGTCCCATGCTAACTATAACTCTGGTCAGGTGACCCCACCTTTCCCAGGCTGAGTCCTCACCTGTAGAATGGGCTGGATAAGGGTTAATGAGATGATATGTACAGAGCCTCATCCAGGGTAGACACCTGTTAAGGGTTTGCTTCACACTGGCTAGGGTTACAGGCATGGTCCTTGTGCCAGATCACAGGCTGTCAGCCTTGAAAGAGCCCTTGATGGCCTCTCATGACATGAAATGTAAATCCCCAAGTAGGGCTGGGCTCATAGCAGCCACCCAGAAGTGACGTTTTCCTCCTCCAGGTTCACTGCCAAGGAAACAGCTAAGAGTAGAACTAGGAACCATCCACCCAGGCTCTATGGGCCCCCTGGAGGGTTTGTCTGGAGAAGATGAAGTTGACCCCTGCCACCCTTGTCCCATCTAAAGGTTGCAAATACTATGGGCTCCCAGACTCCTCCACAGGAAGTCAAGGACTAAACCACACAACCTGGAAAAGACCTGGACCACTTTCTGTCCCAGAGGCCCACCCAGCTAAAGTTAGAACAGGGTCCCCCATTTGATGTCTGCCAAGAGTTGGTCCTTGTTTTGGACTAAAGGTCCCTGTTTCTGTCCCTTCTTATCACTGAAGTTTTGGCTGCTAGGTCCATCTCTATCACATCCAGAGCACTGGCCTGGCCAAGGGAGAATGGGTTCCTGTTTCTGGGGCAGGAGGTGTAGGTCAGCAGGGATAGTCCTCCTGTTGGGGGTAGGAAGGACACTCGGGGCGTGCCCATGCCCCAGGCCACCAAGACTGTCATAGACAGGGATTTCAGTCTGGAAGCAGGTGAGGGGCAAGCAAGGGCAGGCTCAGAAGGCAGTAGCCTTATGGGTATTACTACATGGCAGGGAAGTGCCAGGTCAGGAAGCTGAAGGGACCAGGTTACAGCTTGTTTCTGCCAGGGACCTAAGTCTTTACTGTGCCTGGACTTCCTCATCTGTGGAATGGAGATGGTAATAGTAATGACCTCAGGTCATTGAGTGGACCAACCAGATCAAGCTTCTGAGACACAGGGAGTGAGCTCAATCTCTGTTGGTGTTAACTGCCAAACAAAGTTAGCAAGGCTGCAGGTTCCCTCAACAAGTTTGTGTTTGCATAACTTGAGAAATACCTAGTGTGTGGGGGGGGGGGGGGTCAAAGGAAGGTGCTTCCTGGGGAAAGCAGGACGCAAGGCTATTCTGCCATTCTCGCGAGTGTGCAGCCAGCCCTAGACTGCCTCAGCCCTGCTCGATCACAACACAACCCTGGCCAGCCTGAGACTCTCTTGGAGGCTCCACTGTTCCTGTCCCCCAAAGGGGCGTGGGAGTGGGAGGAGGGGCATTGGCGCTGGGGATGGTCACCAAGGACAGCTAGGGAAGCAAGAGAGTCCCCAGTCGTGCTCTGTCAGGTCTCACAAGGCGGGGGCGTGCTCAGTCACACGCAGCGGGCAGGCGGGGAGCGCTGGGGTCTCACACAGGTCCCCTTGCAGGGCTTCCTTCAGGGGACTCTGTCTCTCCCTGCAGACGTTGGTTTACTGAAAGCAGCTTGGCTCGTGGGAACCGCGAGAGCAGGGCTGAGCTGAAAGGTGGCCCTCGAAATGGGGAGGGTGGAGACGTCCGCAGCCACCCCAGGGTCCCCTAACAGCCGCGCCCCACAAACACGATCCAGTAGGCACGACTCCCGCGCACTGCCACCGACTGCCCCGAGGTCCTGCCCCGCCCCGCCCCAGAGAAGTCTTTCCCGGCCAGGGGCGGAGACGCCGCTCAGCCACGTGACGCAGGCCCGGCTATAAAAGACCAGGCTCTATTCCCGGGGTCAGCAGCCACCTGGCGGCTCTTGAGGCGCCAGCACCTGGGCGGGGCGCCACTTTCTTTTGCCAGCCACTGGCTCCTTCCTGGAAAGTCAGAAATACCTAAGCATACCCATTTTGTGGATGGTGCAACCGAGGTCCTGGGTATAAGGGTCATCCAAGGCACTGCAATCAGCCTCTTAACTGGAAAATAGATCTTAAGGACCAGGTGCTGGGTGGGGAATGAGAGGTTGAGAGGGAGAAGCATAGAAACCTAGAAAAGTAAATACAGGTTGGGGGCTGGGATCGTAGCTCAGTGGTAGGGCGCTTGCCTAGCATATGTGAGGCCCCACGTTCGATTCTCAGCACTGCATATAAATAAGTAAAATAAAGGTCCATCCACAACTTTAAAAAGACACGGATTGGCAGTTCTGATGGAAAAAATAATACATTTCCATTAAAGCAAAAGAGAAAGAGAAAAGTTTACAGAAGAAAGTAGACATCTCCTATAATTGTACAGGTCATTTCATCACCCCAGACAGACCTACTCTCCTCACTGTCACACACCTGTAATCCCAGCCACTCGGGAGGCCGAGGCAGGAGGATCACAGGTTCAAGGCCAGCCTCAGCAATTTAGCCAGGCTGTAAGCAACCTGATAAGACCCTGTCTCAAAATAAAAAGGGCTGGGGATGTGACTCAGTGAAGTACCTCTGAGTTCAGTCCCTGGTACCAAAAGAAAAGAAAAAAGAAATTGTTCTTGAGGACACAATCAGGACAGGCTTTCTGAAGAGGCTGTGCAGCTCTCAGAGACTGAGATGGACAGCCTGCGGCTCAGGACCCCTTAATCCTTGCCTGAGGACTGGGTCGGGGAATCTGAGGCCCCTGACACAGACTTCACCCAGGCTCTGCCAACATCTCTTGCCAGAAATGTGAGCAGGGGAAGCAGTTGAGAGAAGTCGTTGGGCTAGTTGGACCAGCAGAGCCTGAGCGAGGCACCTGCATAGCCAGCAGCCTCCACCCCAAGTCCTCCAGAGTCTCAAGAGGCTCCAGAGGCACCAGGACACTTCTGCTAAGCAACCTCCCCCTGCCCGGCCCATACACACAGACACACACACACTGCCTGCTCATCAGGCCTGGCCTCTGCTCAGGCCATGCTTTGCCCCAGAGTCCTTGTCTCAACCAGATGTTAAAAGTCCTTTTAACATCTAACCAGTCCCCATGAAAATTATCCTCCTACAGGGGGCCTCTGCAGGAGCACAGCACATTGGCAGAGGCTCCAGATAGGGAAGAATTAGCATGCAGTCTCCATGCTGACTGGTTGTGTGACCTGGAACAAGTGCCACCCTTCTTTCAGCCTCAGTTTCCTCATCTGTAAAATCCCCACCTTCTGGGACTGCCCGGAAACTAAATTAAAATATTGGATGCAGAGGGCTCAGCCCTGTGTCCAGCACTAAAAACAGGTGTGCCAGTAATTCCAATGACTTAGGACACTGAGGCAGGTAATCGCAAGCTCAATGCCAGCCTGGCCAACTTAGTTGAGAGCGTATCTCAAAATAAAAAATAAAAAGGACGGGAGATGGAGCTCAGTGGCCGAGAGCCCAGGGGTTCAATCTCAGCACCAGAAAAAGAAAACGAGGGAGGAAAGAATAGAGGCAGATGGGCTGACTGTGTTCCCCTCCCCTGTCAGAGTTGTGTCTTCTCCACCAGAGCCCAGCAGATGTGATGGGCAAAGGCAGAGGTTGGCAGGGGAGGTACCTCCTCAGGGGGATGAGTCTTACCCTCAGGCTGCTGCCCACCTTACCACTTTCACACGCCTTGGCCCTGCCTCTGCCCACAGGCAAACTGTAGGCACAGGCTGTTACCATCTTGGCCACAGTGGCTAGGCAGGCAGCCAGGTTGTTGGGCAGGCCTAGGCAAGAGGAATAGTGAACCCTTGGGGCCAGAAACACAGCCAGTTCCCAGGCCAGCCCCTCTGGGCCTGTGGGTATAGGGCAGTCATGCCAGGGAAGGGAGGTGGGGGTGGAGAAAAGGCTATAATTTCTGGAAAAAGGGTGGAATTTGGGTCAAGGACTGGGGTACAGAGTCTATGCCCTCTGGTGGGCACTGTGTGGGGTAGGGACTCAGACATTGACATCCAGCCACACTGGACTTTCCAGGGTGGGCTCTGAAAGAGAGGCCTCAGCTTCAGGTACTAGACCCAGGATCACAGGAGTCGCTAGGTCCAGAGGAGATCTTCAGCCCTGTTTGGGGCCATTGTGAAAAAGATGAACTCTACCATGCGGCCTGCGCAATGGTTTCATTAATGAGGTTCTAGGCATAAAGTTAGTTAGAATAGATTGAAATAAAACACACAGACTCAGTTACCTTATTTCTATTGCTAGGTCCGAGACAGCTCACCTCTCTGGTTCCTACCTCTAACCGCCCAGCAGGGCAGCGAGGATTACTCAGGGCTAGCAGGAGAGAGAGAGAGTGAACATGCCTGGGAGTAGCCTTTTATTGGGGAACAAGAGATTCAGGGGAGAATTCCATCCAATGAAGGTTGAGGGGGGGACTGCACTCCAAGGTCAGGGTCAGTGATTGGGTCCCCGGGGTCAGTGGTCAGGCACACCCCTACACGGATGGGCTCTCTCATCAGGAAAGGGCCCGGAAAGCTTCGACACAGCCAAAGCGCCTCAGACCCTTAACGAGAGTCACCCAATCACGTGTCAGAAATGGCTTCCCACAACGAACTAGACTTTCAACTTGCTCTTAGGTTTCACACCTGCTCTCCTGGGAAGTTCATGTCGAGGTCTGTCTCAGCTCCCTCATGTTGCCAGAGCAAGCCTGCTGGTCTGTCTCCTCCAGTAAGAAGATGGCTTTCCTATATGTGGGTTGCTTCTCCCCTGTGTGTGGTCTTCTCCTAGTTCTGGGCATCTCTCTGAGGCTGGAAGATTTAGGAGGTGCTTAACCACTGAGCCATATCCCCAGCTTTTAAAAATATTTTATTTAGAGGCAGGGTCTCATAGAATTGCTTAGGGCCTTGCTAAGTTGCTGAGGCTGGCTTTGAACTTGGGATCCTCCTGCCTCAGCCTCCTGAGCCTCTGGCATGTCCACCCAACTGTGTCAGTAGATTTAAGTGCTGCAGTGGCAGTGTTCTGTAGAATTTCACTTTCGGTTTGTGTTGTGTGTGTGTGTGTGTGGTGTGTGTGTGTGTGTGTGTGTGTGTGTGTGTGTGTGTGTGTGTAGGTAGGTAGGTAGTGGCTGGTGTGTATGTGAGGTGCGGGAATACTTGCAGGGAAGAGGGTAGGGGAAGTACCTGGTCTTCCCTCCTGTTCCTTAAACCCCCTCCTTTCACACTGCCCATACCAAGCCACCAGAACCCAGAGGAGAAGTCCCCAAGGAAGCTTTCCTCTCCCCCAGACCGTCAAGAGGTAGGTGTTGTGAGGATGTACACGGCTTAGCCACAGCACAAAAGAAGACAAAAGGAACTTCTTCCCTCAGGAAGGAGTTTGCTCCCAGACAGAGGTGCCAGGGGAAAGGTTCCTAGGCCCTGGACTTGGTCCCAGTGGGCTTGCACTGGGCAGCCTTCTGTTCTGGTCTCCATGCCCAACCTCACCCTGACAACACCCCGTACTCCTATCAGACTCCAGTTCCCTGTGGAAGCCTGCACTGATCTCTGTCCCCATAGTGCCTCAGTTTCCCCATCCTGACCTCTCCATTTCTCCCTGCCATGCCGGCCTGGGCTTCCAAGCTCTTTTGTCTGACTATCTCAGTCCCCTCTACTCAGGTCACTATGTCCCCTCCCCCAACAATACTTTCTCTTCACAGCAGCCACACTATCCTCCTAAAGTGTCAAGGACAGCTCCTCCCCAGTCCTGAGGCTGACCATGGATCTCTCCGAATAAAGGCCAAATCTTGAGGTGCCATTGGGCCCACACAACTGAGCCCCTGCCTCCTCTCCCCTGCCAATCCCTGAGTTCCAGAAGGAGGCTCTTCTTTGCCCCTCACAGACAGTGCCCGTGCTGTTGCCTCTGCTTGGCTCACTACACCTGGTTAAGTCTCCATCTTCAAGTGGGGCCTGGCTTCCTCCAGGAAGCCCTCCCCTGCTAACTGAGGGTAAAGGGTGCACAGTCCAAGGCCTCCCCATTTCCTCCTCCCTCCTTACCCATCCCTGTCCAGCTGCCAAGCCCCAGTCTGACATTCCCTCTCAGCCCCAGGTCTCTGAAGAAATGAGAACACCAGATGCCCAGGAAGAAGTGAGGGCAGGGGACCATCATGGGGCCTCAGGATGCCTCCTCACAGCCCTGGCTCACCTACCCTATAGGCCTTACTGTGAGCTGGTACCACTGACTATCCCCCAAATCTGCCTCCCCTAGGTTGCCCGGTCTCTTAGGGTCCACCACTGATCTTGGTCCCCAAGTTGTGCCTCAGCTCTGAGGGAACCTGAGCAGTGAGTGAGGAGAGGGCCTGGCTTCCTGGGTCCTGTCTGATGTGGGCACAGGTGGGTGTGGGGTGAACTTCTGGAAGGAGGGCCGAGCACTGACACACCTACTGAGCAAGAGTGAGCCTGAGTAAACATAGTGAGTGAGTTTTTGTTGGGGTGAGGGGTTGTGGTCCCCATGGGTCCCTGATGGATGTGCAAAGATATGTCAGGCAAGGCAACAGGTGGCTGGACACTGCCCTGCCATTCTCAGACTTGCCACTGGATCATGAGAGGTCCAGACCTCTATGGCTCCACTGCATAGAGAAGGTGATGAAGAGTTGATATTAGGCTGTCACCAAGATGACACCAGCTGCCATCAGGGACAAGCTGAGCAGTCAAATAGCCTCTAGTTTAATGCTTGGGGCAACCTGCAAATAAAAGTAGATTTTTTTTTTGTGCGGGAGGACCGGGGATTGAACCCAGCGGTACTTAACCAGTGAGCCACATACTCAACCCTTTTTTATATTTTTATTTAGAGATAAGGCCTCGCTAAGTTGCTGAGGCTGGCTTTGAACTCGAAATCTTCCTGCCTCAGCCTCCGAAGCTCCTGGGATTACAGATGTGTGCCACCATGCCTGACTCAGTAGCCCCATTTTTTTTAAAAGAGAGAGTGAGAGAGAGAGAGAGAGAGAAGAGAGAGAATTTTAATATTTATTTTTTTAGTTCTCGGCGGACACAACATCTTGTTTGTATGTGGTGCTGAGAATCGAACCCGGGCTGCACGCATGCCAGGCGAGCGCGCTACCGCTTGAGCCACATCCCCAGCCCAGTAGCCCCATTTTATAAGTGAGGAAACTGATACTGAGATAGGTGAGCCCAAGGCCACTCTGTAGGTCAGGTGGCAGAGCCAGGCCCCTACACCTCCAGTCTTTCAGGAAGAAACCTGGCTTTAGAGGTAGGAGCCTTCTAAAGACCTACCTCCTGGCTTAGCTTTCACTCTGTGTGTGACCTCGGGTAAAGTAACTCAGCTTTTCTGAAAGGTGACAGGAGGATGATGAGAGTCTCAGCTGTCAGTGGTCATGAGAACTGACCAATGGGGTGATGGCGGGAGAAGGAGGAATCCTGCCTCCCTGTCTCTCCTTTCCCTCCTTCCCAGGTGTGCTTGAGGATCTGATGGAAGCATGAACAGGAATGGGTGGCTCAGAGAGGTACAAGGGCCAGGTCCTGTGGTTTCTCCTGTCTTGTTCTGCATTGGGCTAGAATCCTCTCCCAGGCACCATGGAGAGGAGAGCCACCTAACTGCTAATTTCTTACACCCAGGATAGAGCAGGTATTCCCATCCTATAGACAGAGGAGGAAACCAAGGCTTGGGTGAATCCTTGCCCATGCCCACACATGTTGTTGCAGGAGACTGAGCCCAGGATCTGGGTAGGCTCCCTAGCCCCTTCCTTGGACAAAGGATGGGTGCTGTGATGAGGGCTGGCTTTGACGCCCAGTAGTTGGTTCTTACCAGGCAAGGCCATGACAACTTCTTGGGAAACTGGAACAGAGACACAGAGACTGACATTCTGTAAGAAATGCTGTGTGTGTGTGTGTGTGTGCGTGTGTGTGATGGGAAAAGATGGCAGCCTGAACTTTGGCCCATGTTCCTTCCAGAGGAAGGAATGGAGTCCAACAAGATTTGAGAGGTCATGTACCTGTTTTGCTCTGTCCATGTGGTCCTGCCATGTGCCTAGGTGACTTGCTCCTCAGGACTCCCTCTTCCCTTCCATATACCTGTGGGCTGGCAGAATTCCCAGCCCACAGAGCAGCCAAGGCCCCAGAGTCTCATCTTCCTGAGAGAGTCAGAATGCATTAGTGAAAGGGGCTATTCTTACAAATCATGTTGAAGGGTGATGGCTAAGGTTGGAAATAACTCAAGTGAGGGTTGTGGCAGGTTGACCTTCTTGCAGAGAGCTTAGCTACTAAACTGTGTGAGCCTGAACAAGTCACCTTTCCTCTCTGGCTTCAATTCCCTTATCTTTAGGGGGGACTATTAATAGGCTTATAGAGATCAGCCCAAAGGGAAGTTCTAGCCTGGTGCCTGGATCAGAGTGAGCACTCCATAGATTACTGTTATGATTTTGTATAATTTTGTTATGAACAGGATGTAATTTGAAGTGCGACAGGGAAGGTTACTTAGCTTCTGTGTGAAATCTAAGACTCTCAGAAGCTTACTTCAAACCATGTCATCTAACTTCCCATTGGGACATATAGGGTGGGGAGACTGAGGTCCCAAGAGGCAAAGTGACTTCCTGGCAATAGATGCCAGTAGAACATCATCCATTGCTCTGCCCGTACTGCAATCACTTACCAAGCACCCACAGTGTGCCAGGCCCTGTGCTAGGACTGACAAAGCTGATCAGTCTCCATGGAAAAGACACTGAAGGAGTTCCTTAGTGATGGAAAGTTCGAGAAGGTACTCCAGGTGGAAGAAACTGCCTGAGCAAAGGTGCAAGGTAACAAACCTGCTGTGACCACAGCCGCACCTAGAGAACCAAGAGGCCAGCCTGAGGGCCTGAAGCACAGTCACAAGGGACTGGTTATTGCTGTCAGGTACCAGTGACCAGTGGGGGAATAATTCTCTCAGTGGCCTTGGATGTCATGCAAAGGCCTAGGCGGATGCTGAAGATAATTGGAAAGAAAGCCATGGAAAAGGGGTTTTCCAGGCAGAAACTGGAAGTAAGGAGATCTGGAGGAAGGGTGAGGAGTCAGTAAGAGCAAGGGCCTGGAGGTAAAGGTCAGTGTCACAGGCACCTTAAATGAGTGAATAATGAATGCATGGCCATTATTATTTGTGGCCAACCTGATGCTTCCTGGGTCTCGTGGCACCAACAGACTAGGGGCTAGAGTGCCCGGTGCCACAGGTAGTGTGCATGCCCAGTGCAGGGTTAGAAACTCAGCCTGATACCACCACCTACCCACATGCCTAGCTTCCCTATCCAAAGAAAGTGCCAGACGATGATTACACCTGCTCCAGGAGCATGAAATTTGCCCACATGAAAGAGCACACATGGGTATAAGTCCAGGGAGCCTTTTCCATAGTTTCTGCCCTTCTGACCTTTGCTTAGAGAGCTTGACTGGTTCCACCCTTAATGGCTCCTGGGACTCTGGCCTGCAGACCCATGGGTGACTCACAGGGAAGGGTATGAGTGTGTGTTGGGAATTCCTGGGCCACTTTGAAGATCCTTTCTTCCCTTCACTGTCAGTTCTAGAAGGGTGCTTATGGGTCTCTGGGCTCCCAGGTGCCATTGTTCTGGCAGTTGAGCTAAGATCCTGTATATCCTTTTCTTTCCTTAGCTGCAGGGTCATCCCCTTGAGTACCAACCATGTCCTCTCTTCTTTCTTTTCTTTTTGTACCAGAGACTGAATCCAGGGACACTTAATCACTGAGCCACGTTCCCAGCCCTTTTAAATATTTTATTTAGAGACAAGGTCTCACTGATTTGCTTGGGGCCTCTCGATAAGTTGCTGAGGCTGGCTTTGAACTGGCAATCCTCCCCCTGCCTCAGCCTCCTGAATTACTGGGATTACAGGTGTACACTACCACGCCCGGCAATGTCCTCTCTTATTGATCATAGCTGCCACACACATGGCCTTCACCCTGTATCAGCCAGGTGTGCAGTAGTTGCTAAGTGCAGACCAGTTTTCCCATGGTAGTACTGTTTTGCCCAGAGATAGCATTCAGACATATTTGTCTACCTTGACCACATATTTATTACTCCTCCCCCACCACCGCCGGCGTCTCCATTTGGCAAAAGCCAGGGAGCGTCGTCTCCATGGAATCAAGCTAGATGGGGTTGGTATGGATCTTTGGGGCTGCCTCTATCCAGATGTGTGGGCAGGCCTTGCCCTGGAAGCCCCTCTGGGATCCAGAGACACCAGGGCCATGCCAGGGAAATCTGATACAGCAGGCAGGAATGTGTGCGGAAGGACAGGGGGCAGCAGTCTACGACTTAGGGCACGCTCACCTGTGCTAACACCCTTGAGTGCTCATGAGTCCACAGGTATACATGAGGTTCTTGCCCTCACCTGAGTCTGACTTCTGGGGTTCCCTCCTCTCTCACTGCTTTAGAATGGGGAAGCATTTGGGGTGGGAAGTCACCACCACTTCCTTCACTGATACCCCGGCCATTGTTGAAGTGTAAGTGGGCATGGATACATATATGCCTGAATTCTTTTTTTTTTTTGTACTGGGGATTGACCCAGGGTAACCTAAGGAACCTAATCACTGAGCCACATCCCAGCCCTTTATTTAGAGACAAGGTCTCGCTGAGTTGCTTAAGGCCTCGCTAAGTTACTGAGGCTGGCTTTCAATTCGAGATCCTCCTGCTTCAGCCTCCTGAGCTGCTGGGATTACAAGCCTGCACCACCATGCCTGACTATGCTTACATTTTGTGTGTGTGTGTGTGTGTTTGTGTGTGTGTGTGTGTGTGTGTAGATGGGGGCAGGGTGAGAGGGCAAGAGGAGGGCTAGGTGGAAATAAGCAAGTATACATGGCCTCCAAGAAATGGCTCAGGCTCTGAAGCTGCCCTTGAGGTGATCTTGCTCCATACTACCCCATGGAAGTTGTCCCAGTCTCTTTCCACACAAGATCAAGGTCTGTGCAGATGGGGGAGGAGGACAAGGCTGAAGAACCCACTGTGCTTCCCTGGCTCCTCCCACCTGCTCTACACTCTATTCCGAAGGCCCTGGAGTGTTTTCCACCTGTTCTCCTGGCTCTCCCAGGTCCCCAGAGCAGCTTCTGCCCCTGGGACCTGGACAAAGGGAGTCTGTGCAGATCATGGGCTCTTGAACCTTGGACCTTACACTCAGAGGTTAGCCTCCTAGGAAAGGTCTCCTCCTCAAAGAAATCAATCTTTGTCCTCATCTGGCACTGGCCAGTTGGCATGAGGCTGCCCCAGGGCACTGTCTGGGTATCAAAATAAAACGTGAAAATTGCTGCCCCTGCCCAGGACTGCAGAGCTCTGTTGGAAGGTAATTATAGGTGGCCTGGGATGGCCAGCTGTGCCCACATGCCAGTGTTCAGCTGGCCCAGAGCCACAGGGTTGCAGGGAACCCTGTCCTGTCTTCTTCCTCTTGTTCTCTGCCCCAGGCCTTCAGGGTCAGAGCATCCCAAGCCCACACTCTGGGGCCCTCCACCAGCCCACATACCTACTATGTTTTTTTGTTTTTAATTTTTTTTTTTTTTTAGTTGTAGACAGACTCAGTAGCTTTATTTTATTTGTTTATTTTTATGTGGTGCTGAGGATCCACCCCAATGCCTCACATGTGCAAAGCAAATGCTCTATCACTGAACTACAACCCTAGCCCTCTGGTTTTGTTTTCACTTTTTCTTTTGTTTGCATTACTGCAGATCGAACCCTGGGGCTTTTGCATTCTAGGCAAGCACTCTACCACTGAAATACATGCCCAGTCTCCCACTCTTTATTTTTTATTATTATTATTATTATTATTATTATTATTATTTGTACTGGGGATTGAACCCAGGGGCACTTAACCACTGAGCCACATTCTCAGCCCTATTTTGAATTTTATTTAGAGCGGAGTCTCACTGAGTTGCTTAGGGCCTCGCTAAGTTGCTGAGACTGGCTTTGAACTCACAAGCCTCCTGCTTACAGGCATGTGCCACTATGCCCAACTATTATTATTTTTTTGAGACACAGTCTCTCTAAATTGCTCAGGGTGAATTTGAACTTGCAAATCTCTTGCTTCAGCCTCCCAAGTAGCTGAGATTTCAGGTGTGTGTCACTGCACCCAGTGCCTACCGGTCCCTGTAGGGGTACCTTGGGAGTCTGGGTGGAAGAAGTGGGAAGAATATGAGCTTGGTCTCAGGTTGAAATCCTAGTAACAACAGTGTCTCCAGACTGCACGTAGCAAGCACTCGTCCTCAGCTAACACTCGACATTGAAATAATACTTAACATTGAGCTGACATTAATTCACAAACTACTCACATATCCCTTATGTTGTAGGTACCCTCATTAGTTCAGGAACAAGCATGAGACAGCTAAGAACTTGCCTAGTGGAGTGCAACAAGTGAGTGGCATGGAGATGGCTGTAGTAGGTGGGGAAGGACAGTGTTTCCCTTCCAGAGGCACATTCCCTGACCATGAAAGCTTTTACAGATCTACCTGTGTGTCAGCAGATATATGTGTCTAGGGACAGACGACAGACTGGGACACATGCAGTGTGGCTGCATGTGTCCTCTCAGCCAAGCTGCTTCCTCTGGTGTCTGCACAGATTTTCTCAGCCTAGAGGAAGCTTCCTAACTTTCTGTCATTGCCTGCTTTGGTCCCTCCCCCAACAGCTTGGGAAGGGGCAGGACTTTTTTTTTTTTTTGGGGGGGGCCCTGTGCAGTGTCTTGGACTCAGTAGAATTGCTTGAGTCTGGTCAGCATAGACCATATTCCTGTAGCACAAGGATGCACTGCCTAGCCCCTTGCCAAGATTTATCTCTGGAATTTGCTTTGGAAAACTTCTGGTCCCTGCTGATTAATGAAGACCAAGCTATGACTGCCTTTGTCCCTGAGATCAGGGTCTCAGTCCACACTGCCAGAAAGCTCTTACAGGCCTTTGATTTCTCACTTGCTGTCTGTCATTCTCTCTTATTCTCCCTGATTCTTTTCTGGCTCTTGCAAATACAAGATGCAAAAGGCCACATGTTCCTATTTCTCATCTCCAACTCATTGCTAACTCTAAATGATCTCTGCACTGACCTTGTTACTAATCAAGAATGAACCCACTACTGGACACAATGGCACACACCTGTAATCCCAGCAGCTCAGGAGGCTGAGGCAGGAGGATCACAAGTACAAAGCCAGCCTCAGCGACTTAGCAAGGCCCTAAGCAACTCAGTGAGACCCTGTCTCTAAATAAAATATAAAAAAGGGCTGGGGATGTGGCTCAGTGATAAAGCACTCCTGGGCTCAATCCCTGGTACCAAAACAAAAACAAAACAACACACACACACACAAACACACACACACACACACACACACACACACACACACACAAATTTACCCACCCTTGTACCAAAAAAATAAAATCTAAACCCATTTACCCTCCCTGCCTTCTGCTGAGTATTGAGGCCAGGGTCAGGCTTCTTGTGCAAGCTGTCCTTGTCTTGTCCCACCTCACACTGCCTGTGTCCTGATTTCTTTGTCCTCGTTCTCAATGCCCTGACACAGGATGGGGAAAAGGCAGACAGGATCATCTGTCTTTTTGTCTCAGGTTCCAATGAGGCTGTGATAGCCTGGTTAGGGACACAGACACAAAGTAGAATGGTGCCTTTTGGACAGTTGTGTCAGAACACCTTCCACAGCCATCTCCATCTCTCCAACTGGGACCCTTACCCAAATGCAAGTCTTCACAGAGCTTCTCTGGGTTTGGGGGATCACAAGTCCCTTGTTCCAGACACCTGCTCCCAAGCTGCTTGGTGTGCATTCTTTCCCAGATTGAGGACCAGAGCCTGACTTCTCTTTTGCCTTTTCCAGTCATTCAAACATGTGGGTTAGCACCCTTTGGGTGCCAGAGACCATAGGAAGGGTCAAAGTTCTCCCTGAGCAGAAACAGAGCAATCCTGACTTAAGGAGCTTGATTGAGATCTGCAGGGAGAAAAGGCAAGTTCACAGATGTAGTATATTTTTAAAAAAAAATACTTTTCGTTGTAGAAGGAAACAATACCTTTATTTTACTGATTTATTTTTATGTGGTGCTGAGGATCAAACCCAGTACCTCACACATGCTAGGCAAGCAGTCTACTGCTGAGCCACAACCCCAGCTCCCCAGATGTGTTCTTGAGAAAGTATTAGACTCGGATCACACAGGCCAAACTAAATCCCAGCCCTGCCACTTGGGCCTCAGTTTTTTTGCCTATAAAATAAAGATAAACACAGTAATACTTGCTTCCCAGATTTATTTCAGGATTCAATGCTACTCCATCCCTCACCGTTACTTGTTGAGTGCCTACTATACAAAGTTCTGCACATGGCTCCAGGGAGATGGTTGCTCTCTTGGAGCTAATAATCAGAGCAAGAACTGACAAGTTCCCAGGAATCATCATAAGCCAGGAAACAACCACAGAGTGAGCAAAGTCCAGAGGGGGGAACCCCAAGGATTGTGAGAGCCAGAGGGACCCCACCATCACCCAGGATATTAAAAAAAATTTTTTTTCCTACAAGAGATGACTCCTGAAAGAGGAGGGAGAAAGTTGTTCTAGGACTAAGCAAAGGCTAGGCAGTGAAGATGGTGGGTAAAAGGGTGCCCATCTCTGGGACACAGCATTTGCTTAAAAAATACAAAGCAGGAGAGGCACCCAAACAGACTGTCCTAGGTGCTGGATGTGGGACAGATGAACTGGGTCGGGCCTGTCCAGGGAGCTGCATTATTTACTGTCCTGCCTATAAAATATTTACACAGGCTTCCTGATGATTTATAGTGTTTGCTTTCCTACCTCCGGGCTCTTGGTAGGTAAACCATGTGCCCTGCAGCTCACCCTTGAGAGCAGTCCTGGGGCACTGGCGCCAAGTTTCTAACTGGGCCAGAAGGAGGGCTCTGGTCCAGCAGGCCAGGCTGTTGAACAGCTCTGAGCTCTTTTAACAAGGTGAGAATGGCACAGACATGAAGCCCCCAGCCTAGGGATCCTGGGGAGAGCCAGGAATCCAGGGGTGGATGGAAGAGGCCCTGACAGAGGTCAGGCAGTGGGGAAAGGCCCACACCAGGGCAGAGGCAGAAGCAATGGTGTACCTGTACTCCCTCACTCTGTGACCTTGGCCAGTGTGCTAGACTTCTCTCGTCCTGTTTTCTCCCTGGTAAAATGGGGCTAACAATAGCCCAGTGTTTTGAAGAGTGAACTGAGATCACACAGCACAGGGGCTCAGCTTAGTCACAGGCAGCTTGAAATTCCTGCAGGTTTAATGAAATGTCTTCTAAGTGTAGGGCAACCCATCAGTTGAAGCACACCCCAATTCTTCCCGTGATTTTAAAGTGATATTTGTTGGACTAGGGTGGGCTTAGTGGTAGAGCACTTCCTTAGCACATGTGAGGCCCTGGGTTTGATCCCCAGCACCACCACAACAACAAAAGAGAGTTTTGTTTTTGTTTTTTGCAATACTGGGGATGCTAGGCAAGCACTGAGCTACATCCATAGCCCTTTTTATTTTATTTTGAGATGTGATCCTGGGAAGTTACCAGACTGGCCTCCAACGTGCTGTCTTGCCTCAGCCTCCCTAGCAGCTGAGATTACAGGTGTGAACCACTACACCCAGCTTCTGAAGGTGTACAAATTTGGGAATGGGTGCATTTAAGCTGCTTGGACCAGGAACCAAGAGCCCCCAAAGACCTTAGAAGGACCTGATCTCAATTCCTCCCCATACAAGAGAGACAGAACAGAGGTCTGGAATCTTTCTAGAAGTTTCCCAGTCTCCTCTTTCTTTCTGGAAATAAAGAAAGGAGGAACTTCAACAGTGGGAGGGAGGTGGCTCAAGTGGACCCCTGCCCAGGTCTAGGGGTATTTCCTACTCCTCTGAGAAGAAAAGACTCTTCTGTCCAAGCAGAAGATGGAAGCCTGGGCAGCTGGAATCACGGGCCTGAGGATGGGGGCCTGGGTCCCAGGTCATGGGCTCATAGAGACTGGGGAGAGGTGGGTTCTAGCCTGGGGCAGCAGGATGGAAAAGACATTAGGTGGACAGGGATGGTAAGGTCTTTAGATTCTTTTTTTAATAACTTTATTTTATTTGTTTATTTATTTTTTTTTGAAGTTTTATTTATTTTTTTTCATGTTTTATTTATTTATTTATTTATAATTTTTAATTTTTTTTATTGGTTGTTCACAACATTACAAAGCTCTTGACATATCATATTTCATACATTAGATTAAAGTGGGTTATGAACTCCCAATTTTACCCCAAATGCAGATTGCAGAATCACGTCGGTTATACAATCACAATTTTACATAATGCCCAATTAGTAATTGTTGTATTCTGCTACCTTTCCTATCCCCTACTATCCCCCCTCCCCTCCCCTCCCTTCTTCTCTCTCTACCCCATCTACTGTAATTCATTACTCTCCTTGTTTATTTTCCCATTCCCCTCACAACCTCTTATATGTAATTTTGTATAGCAATGAGTATTTGTTTATTTTTTTATGTGGTGCTGGGGATTGAACCTAGTGCCTCACAAATGCTAGGAAAGGTCTTTAGATTCTTGAGAGGAGCTTCCATAAAGTCCTGGCCTGGATGTAATGAGAAATCAGTCCACATACCCAGGGTCCCAGAGCCCTTTGGACCAGCCTGACCAACACGCCTCCCCCAGCCCCCATTGAACCTGACTGACACATCCCTCCCAGCATCTCCTCCCCAAACATTAAGGCCAGAGAGAGGAGGAATCAAAAGGCCACCGAGGATCAGAGCAGGACAGAAATCATGTCCTTGCTCTAAGAATCCTAGATCTGTGGGCATTTAGATAGAAAGGGTTCTCAGAGACCATCCTGTCCAATCCCCTGCTGTGGTATACAAAAGGGGAATGTACCCATCATTAGTCTTGAATCTTTCTTCATCCTTCTTGGCTCAGATCTTTCTCTATCACAGAGGGCCCAACTCTTTTTTTTTTTTTTTTTTTTCAGGCTGTATTCCCCCATTCATCTATATAGTTTGTTTTGGTCTGTGAAAAATGGAGGAAGACAGAAAGAAAAACACCTTAGGCAATGTTTCCAGCTGTGACTGCATTTCCTCTGTGGCCTTAGTACTCACTCCCACAGAATAACGAGGTTCTAGCTTCTACTGGATGACCCAAGTATCACAGTAAGTCATACTTGAGCAAGAATTAGTTGATGAGGCTCATTAAGTTCCCAGCATTCCCAGACAGACTTCCACAAAGGAGAGGAAAGTTGGAAATAATGGTCAGCTCAAAGTTAAGGCAAAGAAAGCATATCTCCAAAGGGAAGTGGGCTGAGGAATGCAAGGCTAGACTGCCGCAGGCAGGACACGGGCCCTCACCTCTCTGGACTTCAGGATCTAGTAGGAAAAGAGAAGCCATTCTAGGTATTTCAAATAGAAGGAGTTGAATGTAGGGAACTGTTATCCAAGCCATAGAAAAGTGGAAAAGCTATACGGGGAATTGGAAAGGCAGCTAGAAAGTAGCACCAGAGGAAGCACTGCCATCCCCAGGCTAAAGGGACAAAGAGGAAGGAGTAGTTTACATGAGCCACCCCTAGAGTTCACAGCCTGGTGGATATTCCCCACTGTGTTTCTCAACCATGTGTTTGCAGCAGGAACTTCCCCACTGAGCACACACTTCTCTCCCAGCAGCTCTGCGGGGTGCAGCTGGAAGAACCTTGCTGCTTCTCTTGCTGACTTGTCCCTGAGCTGGAAGGATTGGGGCCTCCTTGTTGCCCCTCTACCCCTACAGATCTATGGACTTTCAGATACCAAGGCTCTTCAGGGACCATCGGATCCAATCTCGTGCTGTACACAGAAGGGGAATGTATCTATCCTGGGTCTGTAGGCCTCAAGTCATTCCCCATGATTCAAGTGAGCCAGGGGCCTGCTAAGCCCCAATATCGGGGCCTCCAGGAAGATAGCTGAGAATGAAGGCCCCCTAAACAATGCCCCAGAAATTTGAAGTCTTCATCCCACTGTCTGGACTCCAAACAGCAACTGCCCCTCAGGATCTTGAGGTCTTTACAGAGCATCTAGTGTGTGCAAGGCACCTTTAGGATGTCTTGGTCTTACTTGACCCCAGAACCTGTTAGATGGATGTTATTACATAACTCCATTTAACAGCTAGAGAAATGAGGCTTGGAAGGATCAAGACACTTGTTCAGGGTACCTACACTAAGAGGGAGCTGTACTATTTTGATTTTTTTTTTCTCTCACAGTCCTGAAGTACAGACATGGAGAGCCCTTGATATTTGACATTTCAGCATCTGGAGTCAAGTATTTGAGAGCAACTTTGAAGATTAGGGATTTTCTGTCATTTGTTGCATTGTTGAGGCAAGAATTTTTAGCCCTTGGTTGGTTAAGACTGGTTTTGGAGGAAGTCACTGATTTTGAGGATTAAATGAGGCAAGGCAGGCTGAGCTCTTAGCTAGCTCCCTTTGGATCAGGTTACCGGAGCCCTACTATAGTCATGTGACCTTGAGCCAATTCCTTTACCTCCTTAGCTGTAAGATGAGATCCATAAGCCTGACCTTGAAGGGTTCTTGTGCAGACTGGGATCATGCATGTATAGGTCCTCATGCTCCTGGCCCATAGTAAGGACTATAGGACAAGGATGCTGACTGGGGCCCTTGTAAATGGAGACATGATTTCAGGCTTTCTGGCAGGTCTGAGTTAGAGTGAGACATGACAGTCAGACACACAGGTGGGGCTGCGGTGTATGCTCAGCATTTTAGTCTTGGGGGCACAAAGGCCTTAATGCTCCTTCCTGGTGGTATAACCATTGTGCAAAACACTTTAGCAGGACCTCATTTTCCTTATTTGTAAAATGGGTGCGACCCTAATGCCTATTTCCTAAGGTATGTTGAGATTAAATGTAGTAATGCTCGTGAAGCACCTGGAATGAGTTTAACTGTATTATTTAACATCAGTGGTCACTGTGATTTTTGTGAAGGCTAGATTAGTGCATCAGTGGCGGTTGACAGATAGCTCCTCCCACACTTAACAGGGATTCCTGGGCCAGCAGCCTCAGGCTCACTTGCTTCTCAGCTCTGGTCCTCACCAGGATTCCTCTAGTACTCACAGGAGGGAGGTTTTTCTCCATCATTTCCCATCAGAGCTGGACCAGGGATGTGGCCAAGGCCTTTTGACCTGTGGCACTGCTACCTGCTCCACCCACTCCAAGGTCAGTT
The DNA here is from genome assembly GCF_052094955.1 of Ictidomys tridecemlineatus. Taxonomy (NCBI): domain Eukaryota; kingdom Metazoa; phylum Chordata; class Mammalia; order Rodentia; family Sciuridae; genus Ictidomys; species Ictidomys tridecemlineatus. The sequence goes on from NC_135478.1 coordinate 47,798,238, forward strand.
AGGAAATGAGTCTGAATACCCGGTTAGGAGGATTTGGCTCCTGCCTGGCCTCAGCTCCAATGTCACTCTGTAGAGGTCTCCCTGACTGGCCCTCTTCTGCCCAGCTAATGTGACTCAGGATGGCATCACTCTGTCTTCTTGACTTTGAGACACTTATCTGGGACCTGGAATTATCTTATCAGCTTGGTTATTGGTTTACTGTCTTCCTCCCCACCCCAGAAGGAAAGCTCCTTAAGGCAGGGTCCCTGTCTGTGTCTGTAGGCCTATTTTGATGTCCAGCACATGAGGCATTCATAAATACTTGCTGAATGAATGAATGAGGAGCAGGGAGGCAAAGATGTATGTCACCAGGAAGCCCAAGACCACTGGAAAAGAACCCAGGAACCCTAGGCTAGGATTCCAAGCTAGCTCTTCCTCAACAGCTGTGTGACCCTAGCTCTCAGTCTCCCCATTGACATCATGAGGTCTTTGGGGAGATGGATTTTAAGACCCTTCAGGTTCCAACATTCTATGCCTCTGAGAAGTCCCTCCCAAGTTGCAACTTTTGGACGTCTACGAGGCCATTGCATAGCAGGGAGTCTCCATAACAAATATAAGCAGTCTATTTTGAAATATTTTCTCAGATTGGTTGTGTTGAATCTGAGTGACTAAGCCCAGAGAATTCTCTCTTCCCTTGGGGCCTCCTCCCCTTGCATGTGACTTGAAACATACACACTCACACTGTATAACAACACATGTTCAGACACACACACAAGTTCAGGCACACTCACATAATCTGTACTCATGCACTGTTACACTTGCATGTACTTACTTGCATGTACTCACTGACATAAGTTCATATATATATCACACAACATAGGTGAACACACAGGCATACATACTCACACACATTCTCACACACACACAAAACTCACACATACACCCTCACACATGTATACACACCATGATCATGAACATGGACATAAAATCACACACATTTTCACTCTTCCAGGCTCACAGGTCAATTTATGCACCATTGTATACACAGTTACTGGCACCCACTCACACTCACATGATACTTATGAAGGCACACACTCAAATATGCACAAGCTCACATACTTTCACTTCACATGCAAATGCACTGACAGTCTTTCACACAAGTGTTCACATACTCAGTCTGCATGTACACACTCATATAGGCACATACTCTCACGCACGTTCACACATACCAACACACACATATATATCTACATTTATTGTTCATTTACTGTTCATGCAATCATGCACAAACTCATTCAGTCACACACACACACACACACACACACACACACACACAGCGCCTCTTCTGTTGCATAAGCCCAACCCCCATCCATCAGCAGCCTGCCCCTCCGCAGCTGCCTGTCTGATGCAGCTCCCTTTTCCCTCTTGGTTCTATTTATTTTTCTTAGCCATGATGAGCATATTTGGAGTAGGATCTATTTTCACCCTATCTGGAAACATATTTCCCCTTGGCCATGAGCTCAGCAGGTCAGTGAGAAGGCTCCTAGCTGCCATCAAGTAGGCTGGGAGGGCTGAGGCCAAGCCAGGATGGAAACCAGAAAGCCACAGAGGCAGGAGGACTTCCCAAGATGGCCTGGCAGCCTCCACCTGGGGTGCTAACCTTGGCATCCTTTCTGGGTAATGCTGTATTCTGGGCAGCTGCTCCTCACAGAGGCAGTGATGGCTACAAGAGTTGGCCCTTGGCCTTCTTTTTTTTCATGCAGGGGATCAAACTCAGGGGTGTTTTACCACCAAGCTACAGATCAAGTCCTTTATTTTTTATTTTATTTTGAGACAGGGTCTCAAATTGCTGAGGCTGCCTCAAATTTGAGAACCTCCTCCTCAGCCTCCTGAGTCACTGGGATTACAGGTGTGCATCACAGCGCCCAGCTTGGCCTTCTTCTTTGCTTATTTCATCAGACCCGAGGATTCTCCTGCCTTCTTTCCACCTCTGTTTTCTGTAGGGCTGTAATAGGGACTTTATAGATAATTTCATCCTTTTTAGCTTTTAGGTAACAAAAAATTTCTGTTTTAATAAACATTTTCTTGTCCTATGTACATGAAACCCTCTGCAAGCATCATCTCATTTTGGTTCCATAACCATCTGGACAGGTTGTGCCATTATTCTTTACAGATATGAAAACTGAGGCCCAGAGAGGCCAAGGACATTCATAAGGTACTCAGCAGTTGGGGGCAGTGCAGGGTCCTTCTGTCTTCCTATTGCCCAGGCCCCAGAATCCCCACTGTCTCTTGCATTCACCCTACAGACCTGCCTGGAGATGACCAGGGGGGGTGGCTGACAGGGTGTTGGTGGGTTTAAACTGAGACTTGAGGGCACATATTTAGAGGGTGCCTGCCCTGTTGGTGATCTACAGTGATGTAGTTAGGCCTCAGGGAGAGTGGATTGCACAGATAGAGCCTCTGAAAACTGAGGCCCTTGTCTGGTCTGTACCTCCACCCTTTTTTGAGCCATGTTCCTTGCCATGTGACAGCCCTGGGAGGCAAAGCAGGGCAGGCCTTCATGCTCCAAGCAGAGTCCCTGGCTTTGTGTACCTCTTCCCATTCCCCAATGGCATGCAATAGGGGCTCATTAAATGTTAGCTAAAATCAAAAGAATTTTAAATAGGCTAAAGATTTAAATAGACATGTCTCAAAAAATATATACAAATAGCCAATGAGCATATGAAAAGATGCACAATATCACTAATCATCAGGGAAATGCACATCAAAATCTTGCTTCATACCCACTAGGATGTCTACGATCAAAAAGATGGAAGATTTGAAGAATGTGAAGAAATTGGACCCCTTACACGTTGTGAGTGGGAATTTAAAATGGTTTAGCCATTGTGGAAAACAGACTGGCATTTCCTCAAATAGTTTCACATCAGCTGGGTGTGGGAGCACCTGCCTGTAACCCAAGCTACTCGGGACACTGAGGCAGGAGGATTATAAATTCAAGGCCAGTCTCAGCAATATAGCAAGACCTTGTCTCAAAATAAAAAATAAAAAGGGCTAGGAATGTGGCTCAGTAGGAAAGCATCCTTGAGTTCAGTACCCAGTACCACAAACACACACACACACACACACACACACACACACACACACACACAGTTTCATATAGTTATCACAAAACCAAGCAATTCCACTCTAAAGAAATGAAAACGGGCTGGGATTTTGGCTCAGTGGTAGAGCATTCACCTAGCATGCATGAGGCACTGAGTTTGATCCTCAGCACCACATAAATGTAAAAATATTGTGTCCACCTAAAGCTAAAAAACAAACATTAAAAAAAGAATTGAAAACACCCGTCCACACTAAAACCTGTACATAAATATTCATAGTTGTATTATTCATAAAAGTCACAAAGTGGAAATAACTCAAATGTCCCACCAATTGATGAACAAATAAACAAAATGTGGCATGCCCATACAATAGACTATTATTCAGCCATATAAGGAATGAAGTACATATCTCAACACAGACCCACAAAACAACATGCTAAGTGAAAGAATCCAGATGGAAAAGACCTCATTTTGTTGATAGAAAATGTCTAGAACAGGCAAACCAAAAGCCTTACAAAGTAGATTAATGATGCCAGAAGCTGGGGAGAAGGGCAATCAGGGAATGATTGATAATGAGTATAGGGTTTCTTTAACAGGTGTTGAAAATGTTCTAGAATTATATAGTATTGATGGCTGCTCAACTTTTAAAAGGGTACATTTATAGTACAGAATTATATCTTAACATAATATTTAAATGACCCTGATGAAGGAGAAGGAAGACCAGTTAAAAGACTCTCTACAAGGTTGAAATGTGAAGATCCAAAAACATTGGGATTACACATTTTGTTTGCTTTTTGGTACCAGAATTGAACCCAGGATATGCTCAACCACTGAGCCACATCCCCCAGACTGTTTTTTTTTTTTTTTTTTTTTTTTTTTTTTAAGTAGGGTCTTGCTAAGTTGCTGAGAGTGGTTTGCACCTGCATTCCTCCTGCTTTAGCCTCCTGAGTTGCTGGGATTACAGGTGTGCCCCACCACACCCAGCTTGTTTATTTGTTTGAGAGTGTCTCACTATATTACCCAGACTGGACTTGAACTCATAATTCACCTGCCTCAGCCTTCCAAGTAACTGAGATTGATGGGAATGAGCCACCATGCCCAGCTCTAAAATATTAAAAGCTTTTCCAAGGTCACAGGGAGAAGTGATGTCAACACTGTTGGTATAAGTACAATGACAATGAACCCATAGCTTCTATTTGTTGAACATGTTTGTTCTACGTGTCTAGCAGTGTGGAAGCTTCTAGATGCAGGATCTCATTTAATTCTCACCCTATCCCATGTGGCAGGTCTTTTTGTCTCCATTTTACACAGGAGGAAATGGGTTCAGTGAGGTGAAGTGACTTTCCCAAGAAATATTTAAGTTTAAATCAATCCATCTCTAAATGGTAGCAAATGTGGTTCTATGTTTTTGTTTGTTTGTTAATATGGCAACCTGCACCCTCCATGTAAGGACAGAAAAGCAAGTTGGTGGTGCTGCTGTGAATGTTAGGTTGCCAGGGCCCAGGGAGGGGTGCTCTGGTCCCCAATTCCACACTGGTCCACAGGATGGGGCCCCAGTCCTCTTTCAGGATATATGCTTATGAGAAGATTTCAAGAAACTGACCCAGGAAAGTCTGATGCCACTCTCCACACCAGATTGGTTTTTGTTGTTGTTGTTATTGTTTGTTTTTATAATGCAATCCCCCTTTTTAAAAATGTTTTTTGGTTGTCAATGAACCTTTATTTAATTTATTTATTTTTATGTGGTTCTGAGAATCGAACTCAGTGTCTCATATGTGCTAAGCAATTGCTTAACAACTGAACTACAACTCCAGCCTAGACTGTTGTTTTAAGGGGCAAGAAACACAACACTCAGGATGGGGACCTCAGCTGGCTCTGGCTCAAATTCTTTGTCTTTTCAAATAAACAATGGCTGCCTCGTTTCACCTCTGTGTGACCTTTCCATGCGAGTTGCCCTGGGCCCCTAGAGATAGGCCTCAGGGACAGTTCCTCTCCACCTAGCATATGAGAAGGCCTGGGTGTCTGTGCTGGAGCCAGGCCAGCCTTTAATGTACCAGGGACATTTCCTCGACAGAAGCTTTTAGAACTGCTGAGAAGCAGCTTATAGGAAATAGTAAAAAGGGGACTCGGAAGTCCCACAGCCGGGGTGGGGTCAATCCCTGCTCTTCTGGTTTCACTCCAGCAAGTCACTTCACCTCTCTGAGCCTCAGTTTCTTTGTTACATGGAGATAATCACTCATAAGATTATTATATATTGTTCAACCAGAGAAATGAAAAACTGTGCTCCGTTTATGTATGATGAATTGAAGAACATTCTGCTGTCATCTATAACTGATTAGATCAAATAAAAAATATTTTAAAATTAGTAAAAGAAATAATAAAGATCAGATCATAAATAAATAAAATTGAAATTTAAAAACAATGCAAAACATCAATGAAAAAAAATTGTTTTGGGCTGGGGATGTGGCTCAAGCGGTAGCGCACTCGCCTGGCATGAGTGAGGCCTGGGTTCGAGCCTCAGCACCACATACAAACAAAGATGTTGTGTCCATCGAAAAACTAAAAAATAAATATTAAAAAAAAATCCTCTCTCACACACACTCTCACTCTCTCTTAAAAAAATTGTTATATATTGTTATAAACCCATCCCTTAAGATTGATGGGGGGATTCATTGAGGTGATGCACAGATTCTGGGGACCTGACACAGAGTGAAGACTATAATATTGACCATTATTACAGCTACAGGGGCCATGAACTTATAATCAGAAAATCTGAAGCTCATCCCAGAGTGCTGCACTTTTTTTGTGTGTGTGATACTAGAGACTAAACCCAGAGGTTCTTTACTATCAAACTACATCCCCAGCCCTTTTAATTTTTTGTTTGTTTGTTTGTTTTGTTTTGAGACAAGACCTTGCTAAATTGCCCAGGCTGGCCTCGAACTTGCAATCCTCCTGCCTCAGCCTCCAGAGTCTCTGAGACAACAGGAATGCACCAAGACATCTGGCTCAGCACACATTTTGTATACTTGCAGGCATGTACACTTCCATACCTCCACATGCTGCATGCCCGTGACCTTGCATTCATGCTTTCACATCCATCCATACATATAAATTCACGAGCATGTCTATCTATATTCATGTACATATGTACCTACTCAGATTTGATCTGAAGGCAGACTCTGGCAAATAGGCCTGCACACACATGCAAATATACACTTGCCTTCCCCCCAAACACATGAATGTATGCACCTGGATTTGTATTTATTCACATGTATTCATCTAGCCCCATGCACTTGCTGATCTCAGGATCATCAGCTCAGTACTGGCTATGGACTGGTGGGTGGAAGAACTTCTGAGCCCCAGGGCAGCTACAGCCAATTCCTGGGTCCTCCCACAGGCTCCGCCAGTTCCCTTCTCCAAGCTTCACTGCACCTGTTCTCTCTGCCCAGCATGTCCCTCTGTTTGGCTAAACCCTCTGGCCCTTCAAGGTTCACCTGAAAACATCCCCTGCAGGAAAGTTTCCCTAATGCCCTGGCCAGAAAGATCTGTTCCCTAACTCCCAAGCCCCCCTCACCTGTTTTTGCCACCTCAGCCTGCTTGGTATCATTCCATGTTCTCCCCAAGAAGGACCCTGAGCTCTGAGAGGACAGTGATTGTAACTTACTCGTTCTGTGCTGGCTCTGGAATAGGAGGCTGAACTGAATGAACTGTGCTGATATGCTGGCATTGAAAGTTACTCTCGTCCCTTTGCACAGATCAATGCCCAGGAGTCTGAGAAAAACCAGGACCCTGTGGCTGCTCTCTCAGGGACTTACTCTATCTCATGGGCAGATCTGGGGCCCAGGGGCTGCCCTGTACACCCTTTCTGGCATAGAACTCTCTCAAAACCTTTATTTGGGAACCATCTCCAGGTCTTGTTCCCCTGACCACAGGTTCTCAGAGTAAGACCCATTAAAGGCTGGACAAGCCTGGGGGTAGATCTCATAACTCGCTTTACCTGCTTTGAGCAGACAGACACTTCCAGCCCACGGAAAAATGCAGCTTTTCCAAGGTGCCTGGAGATCTGCCCTTAGGGAGTGCTTTCCAGTGCCTGATTTGCTGTAACAGAACCAGCCAGGGTGCTGGCCAATGAAGATTCCTAGGCCCATCCCAGCTTTCCTGAATCAGAACTAAGGTGGAGCCCAGGAATTAGCAGTAACAATAAACCTTCAGGGTTAGTCCTAGTTAGAACTAAAAGCCACACTACTGAGTTCAAATTTTGGCATTGTCATTCACTAGCCTTTAAGCAAGTCCCTTAACCTTGCTGAGCCTCAGTTTTCTGGTCTGTAAAATGGGGATGACAACAGTATCTATCTTGTTGGGTTGCTATTGGAGTTAAATGAGAACGCCAAAGTGAGATGTCCAGCACAGTGTACAGCCCAGGTAGGTTCAATAAGTGTGGAATATTAGTATCATAGCCTTATGCCCTGGGACTTTTGAGTGGAAGGCAGAGTCTTGAGGTTCTACATTGGGAAGGGGCCCCATTGGAGGTCCTCTGGATAACAGGAAGACCTGATGTGGCAGAGCACTTGCCCAGAGTGCCACGCCACCTAGTGGCTGGTATGTGGAACCATGCCAAGCTTTTCTGCCACCTCGCAGCTGAGGTCAACCACCCAGCTTGCTGTAGCTTCCACTCTGCCTCCTGCCCAGTGGCAGCCTCTTCCTTGCCCCACTGTCCTGGGAGCCTAACTAGCTTGGCATCCACCCTGGCACTCCCCTCCAGGTTTATAATCAAATAGGTGACTCAGATCAGCTTTCCTAGCAGGGAGACCACGTGGCACAGAGGCAAGAGACAGGGAGAAGCTTGGGGAAAATAGCTCTTTCAATGACTACCAATTACAGTCTGATATTCTCAAGGGGTCACTTGCTCCTCAAACTAGGGAAAGGACCTTTATTACTTCCTTTCCTGATCCTTCATCACTCATTCATTTCAGTGAATGAATTCCAATACACTCATGAATTCATTGACTTATTCAATATTGAAATGTTTTCCAAATACCATGTGCTCAGGTTCAGGGATGATTACCAGAGATTGATGTGAATATTTTCTGTAAAAGGTCAGCTAGTAAATATTTTCAGTTTTTTGAGTCAATCTCTTCAGCTTTTCTAGCAAGCAAATAGTTGTCGATAACATGCAAACAAGAGGTAGGTGTGGCTGTGTTCCAGTAAACATTTTTTTTTTGTAGACATTGAACTTTGAATTTTATATAATTTTCAATGGCCATAAAGTATTCTTTTTTTAAAGGAAGGGATAGTGTCTTTTATTTTTTCCACATTTTTATTGGTGCATTATAATTGTATTGATGGGAATTGTTACATATTTGTACATGTACACAATATGATAATGTAACTTGGCCAGTATCACTCCTCAGTACTTTCCCCTCCCTCCCAATCTCCCATTTCTTGCCCATTTTGCTCTTCTGATCTCCCTTTGATTTTTTAGGAGATCCTCCCCCAATTTCTTTTCCTTTTACCTCTCTAGATTCTTCATGTAAAGAAAACACACAACCCTTCACCTTCTGAGTTTGACTTATTTTGCCTACCGTCATGGTCTCTAGTTCCATCCATTTCCCTGCAAATGCCATGATTTCATTTTTCTTTATGGATGAATAAAATTTCATTGTGTATACCACATTTTCTTTATTCATTCCTCCTTTGATGTACACCTAGCATGGTTCCATGGTTTGGCTATTGCGAATTGTGCTGCTGTCAACATGAGTATACATATATCCGTGTAGTAAGATGACTTTAATTTTTCAGGATAAATACCAAGGAATGGTATTGCTGGGTCATAAGGTGGTTCCATGCCTAGTCTTTTGTCTTATTTTTTTTTTTACTTTTTTCCAACCATTTACAAATGTAAAGACTATTGTTAGCTGACATGCTAAAGAAAACAGGCAACAGCAAATGGGCCATAGTTTGCCACTCTAAGCTGCAGCATCCTCTGCACATAAGACCAGGTGTGGGCTGCACCCAGTTTATGCCAATATAGAGTCCAGGCCTCTGGAGCCTCCCAGGGAGGAGGGAGTTGATGCCCTCAAGCCCATCACAGCTTAACCATTGCAGTCTTCCTAAACTTTATCCTCTCCATGCCACATCTGTTAATCTGGGGGCTATTAGATCTCCTTTAGGACCAGAAGCTTTCTATGACGGCAGGAATATTACTGTTGAAGCACTTGGAATCAGAAAGGACCTGGGTCCTTGACCATCTCTTAGCTGAATTGTCTCAGGTAAGTTGCATAATGTCCCTGTGCCTCAGTTCCCTCATGTGTAGCACCTCTCAGGTTGTTGAGAGGAGATATGTGTGTCCAGTGCCCAAACAAAGCCTGATGTTGAGTCAGTGGTTAGTGCTTGTGGACTTTCCTCATAGTTCCTTCTCTACTCATTCCAGAATCCAGCAGCATGGCTCTGAGCCCAAAGTGCCTACGCAGCCCTTCCTTCCTTGCTAAATCTCAATTTCCAAAATATAAGAACAAGGTCCCTGATGTTTTGCCCAGGAGTCCTCAACATCTGTACTCTAGGCTCCTGAGAGACATAGTCTTTGGATTTAGCTTAGACCATTTCCCTCTGGCTTCTTTGCCTCCAGCAAAATGATCCCTAAACCATCCCTCAAGGATACCCAGTCTTTGGAGTGTGTACACATGAAGAGCTCTTGGCTGGTTCTGTTCCAAGGATGAGTTGTGAAGGAGGAGGCTACTTGGCTGGGGATAAAGGGAAGAGGAGCCCATTTCACACACCAGGCTGTAGTCCAGGAGTGGTCAGGCTGCCCAGGTCAAGATCTTGAGCATCTCAGCCACTGCAACATATACTTTAACCCTCCAGAGCTTTCTCTACTCTCCAGATATATACTTCTCTTCTAGGCAGGTGCCCAGCTTGCAGTCCCCTTTCCTTCCCTCCAAGAGCCTGTTACCTTATCTGGTTTCATTATTTCAGAGCACTTATACCTATGTGAAGTTTTATAATTTCTTCTTAGATTTATTTTCAGTCTCGCTTCCACTAGAATTTAAGCTCCTTGAGGGCCAGGGATGTTGGCTATAATCCTTGCAACAATCCTTAATGGACAGATTCATTCATTTTCCTTCTCTCTCTCTCTCTCTCTCTCTCTCTCTCTCTCTCTCTCTCCCCTCCCCCTTTCCCTCCCTTCCTCTCTCCCTCTCTCCCTCTTTAAATCAATGTACACACCAAGGTCATCCAGTTAATGAGTGGTAGAATGAGGATTCAAGGTCAGGTTTATCTAACGATCTAAAGTTCACATTCTGTGCCTCCACACTCAAGGCAGAGTTCATTCCACCCAGAAAGATGAGAATATATAAGCTTTGAGCCACATAGTGTCCAGTAGGAGTAGTGATAGTGATGTGACAGGAGGCATTTATGGGAGACTTAGGAGTGTACTCTGACAATACCGAAGGAGGCAAAGTCAAATGGCCTGACTCTTGCTATCTTTCAGCTCGTGGACTCATTAGATAGAGACATATATTCTCCATCTCTTCACTCTAATACAGATAGTACTAAGAGATACACAGGGGTACACAGTGTTTTGGGACACTGTTTTAGTGTTTGACTAGCTGTAACAAAAAAACATAGACTAGGTGGCTTAAAAACACATGAATTTATTTTTCATAGATCTGGAGGCTAAAAGTCTAAGATCATGGCCCCAATCAATTCAATTCCTGGTGAGTGAGTGCCCTCTTCCTGGTTTGTGGATGGCCACCTTCTTGCTTTATCCTTCCAAGGTCTTCAGAGAGATCGTTTCCCTCAAGTGTCTTCTTCTTTTTAAAATATCTTTTTAGTTGTCAACAGGCCTTTATTTTTTATTTGTTTATTTGCGGTGCTGAGAATTGAACCCAGTGCCTCACACATACTAGGCAAGTGCTCTGCCCCTGAGCCACAACCCAGTCCTCAAGAGTCTTTTTATAAAGGCACTAATCACATCATGAGGACTCTACCCTCCCGACCTAATTCCCTCCCAAATGCCTTCCTAATACCATCATATTGGGATTCAACTTCAACATAAGAATTCTGAGTGGACACAATATTTAGCCCATAGCAAGCACTGACTCTGGATAGTCAGAAGCCAGAGAAGGGAAAGGGGGATAGGAAGGCAAGGGATACTGTCAGGGAAGCACTTTGGGTAGAAGGAGGGCCTATCTGAAAACTGGTAAAGGCTCCCAATGGCTAGAGTCTACAGTATACTGGAAAAGGGCAGTGAGGGAATGAAAGACAGTGAGAAAGTTGGTTGGGGCCAAATCATGGAAAGCCTAAAAGAAATTATTAGAAGACTAGGTTTCCTAGAGCCTGCCTTATGGAGAATAATACCAACAGAATACAACAGAACAACAGCTGATTGTGTATGTTAGTAACTCTATATTTTACAAAGCATTTCTGGTTCATTCATCCACTCTGAACTCTTCTTTATTTATTTACTTTTTTTTTTTTTCTTTTGCTGTACTGGGGATTGAACCCAGGGCACTTTACGGCTGAGCTACATCTCTGGCCCTTTGACTTTTTATTTTGAGACATGTCTTGCTAAGTTGCTGAGGCCGGCCTCTAATTTGCCTCCTCCTTCCTCAGCATCCAAAGCAATAGTTCCTAACATGCAAGCAAGTTCAGTAAGAGCATGAGGTCCAATTTACAAGTTGCATAGATTTGAACAAGTCATTCACATTTCCAAGGCTCACTTTCTTCATTTCTGGCAGCAGGATCCAATTCTCAGAGCTTTGGGAAAGATTTCACAAAACCAAACACATCGAACGTTGTCTTTAACTTCTGGTCCACAATTTTTTCTCGGCAAAATTCCTGTCCGGCCTAATTTAAGGGGGCTGTGGATGCGACTGTGTAAGGCAAAAACCTAAGGCAAGAATCTGATGAACCAAACCGGTGAGCAGATTGTTCCCCGTTTGGCCGATAGGGCTAAAGAAGTTAGTATTTCTTGGTTGTCTGAGAGCCTCAGAGAAAGGGCTTTGGATACTCTGTAACAGCATCTTTTAATACTGGCCACAGTGTTTTATTTATTTGGGACAGAGAGAGAGAGAGACACCGGGAAAGCCAACAATCGCACTCACAAATCTAAGGAGCTCGCGGCGCAAGCGCGCTAGCTGACCGGAGCCGAAGGGCCGCACCTTCTCTTGTCCCGCCCCCACCCCTCAAAGGCACCAATCAGCGAGCGAGCCGCTGCGTGACGCTATCTTCCCGCGGCAAAGCGAGCTGCGGCGGCGCTTCCGGCTGACCGAGCCGAGGTACCGAGGTTATGGGCAGTCAGGAGGTGCTAGGCCAGGCGGCCCGACTGGCTTCCTCCGGTCTCCTCCTGCAGGTATTCTCTGTCGGGCTGGTCCCAGCCCGTGCCAGCCAGCATTCGTGGGCAGACGGCCCTGGGGCAGACCCAGCCTCGAGGTGGAGCCCGCTTTGGAGTGGGTCAGCTGGAGACAGGTTGCGGTGAGGTGGCATCTGGACAGGAGTTGGGAGCCCGCGTTAAGAATCTTGACAGAGCAGTTGCAAACAAACCATTGTATTTCCCATTTGGTAGTAGGAGAAAATTTAATCAAGTGCTGAGAGTGAGACATTTCATACTGGAGAAACCTATTTTTAAGACAAGGGATTCATTTCCTCTGTATCTCATCCCTGACCTTCAAACACTTTCTTCTAGCTTTCTGACTCTCACTGAATTTAGACTGTATGGTATAGCCAAGAACAAGGATGTGGGTTCAGGCAGGCCTAGAATGGGACATGTACATGCTGTGTAACCCAGGACAAGTGACTTCATCCTGAGCCTCAATTCCTCATGGATAGAATGGGGACGATAATAATAGCTAGCTCATAAGGTAGTTTCAAGGGTCGATTGGGATCATTTAATAAATGCATTTAACACAGTATCTGTGTCTTAGAGCCGTGCACCTAATAAATATTGGCTGCATCTTTCTTCTGTGTGACTTTGGACAAGTCACTCCCCCTTCTTGGCTCTAATTTTTCTCATTTGCCAGGTTTGATACATGTCAGTCATCCAAGTGGTGTCTAAATATTCTTTCAATCCTAGGAACTAGTTATTCTAAGTGATTTAATTAATTCCTCTGTCTCACTTAACCATACTTCACCCAAGTCCTGAATCCACCCTCTCCATTATCTTAAAGAGGCAAATGGAGGTTAGGAGAAAGAACCAGGCTGACTTGGGCTCTATTTTGGGTCTTGTCAGTTCTTAGATGCCTGCACTTGAGAAAATTGCCTGACATTCTCTTGAGTATAGATTTGCTCCCCCCACTCCCCACCCCCACCCCCATCTTTTTTTAAATGAACTTGGGACTGAGCTACTTAGGCCTCACTAGCAGCGTTGAAATCATATGCAACTATTCTTTTTGCAGTGCTAGGGATTGAACCCAGGGTCTTGTACATGCTAAGCAAGCACTATACCACTGAGCTGTACCTCCAGCTCCAGTTTTCTCATTTTAAATGAGAACAGTAATGTAACTTCACAGGTTCATTAAGAAGATTAGATGAAATCATGCCTGCTAAGTGCTAAGCACATTACAAGTACTTAATAAATGTTAGCTACTTTTATTGGGGTAATGTGTTTTAAATGGTCAGTGTAGGATTGAGATAAGAGAATTTCCATGAAGCATGTAGAAGAGTGCTTTGCACATGATCTATGCTTAATGTTAGCTTCTCTTCACCTCCCTGTTTACCTAGTTGTTTGTTTTTCTATTTCACAGTAAAAATAACTGAGTTCAGCACTTCTAAGACAATATTGATTTTTACACCTTTGATTAAGCTTTACTACCCATGTTGGATTTATAAGAAGAAAACAAGTTATAACAGGAAATTCTCCTATACTAGGAGTTAGGTGGCCTGCCTTTAGGGTGTGGCTGGTCCATTTACCTGCTGTGTGGCATGGGGCAAATCACTTCACTTTGAGTCTTACTTGCTTTTGTGCATTTACCTGGTTGTTTTAACAGGTCAAATAATTAGCAGATGTGAAAGAGCTTTTTTTTGTGCAGTGCTGGGGATTGAACCCAGGGCATCTCACATGGCAGTTGCTGTATCACTGAGCCACACCCCATTCCCAAAGAGTGTTTTTTAAAACTGTAATTTCCTTTATGCAAATAAATGGAGACGGTTGTTAGTAAGGGCCACTGTACGGGGCATGTAGTGGGTAGCATGAGTGACCTCAGTGTCATTTGCTTAAGTCTTGATCCAAACCAATTAGGAGATATGGATATGAACTGAAATCTTAAGTTTCTTGGATAATAACTTTGAAGTTAATATGTGTTTATATGGTTTTTTTAAAAAATAGTCATAATTTTAAGTTTTTTTAAATTTGTTTTTGTTTTTAGATACTAGGGTTTGAACTCAGGGCCTCACACCTGCTAAGCTAGTCCTGTACCAATGAACTACATTCCCAGCCTTTTTTAGGTTTCTTGAGTATTTTAATTGGGTCTTATATCCTTTTTCAAATTAGAGTGCAGACACATCAGGTAGCTTTGCAATTACATTTTATTATGCAAGTATTTGAGAGCTTATTCTCTCTTAACTCTGATCCTGACATTCATTAATGCCTTTCATTTGTATGTTTTTCAAAAATGCTTTCACCCCTATAATCTCATTTGATCCTTGCAATCAACCCTTAAAGATACATAGTCTCATTTGACAGAGGAGAAAATGGAGGCTTTTAAAAATTAGAAGTTGATGGCTTTAAGAGCCAAATGGTAAGTTGAGACTCTTGACTGAGTACTTTTTCTAGTAAGGGATCTGTGATTGGTTCCAAATCTCTCACATTAAGTATAGAATTTGGTGTGTATGTATATACCTGCATGTTTCTAAGAAAAGGCTAGAGAACTTTTCATCAAACTCTCAAAAGGTCACCTTTGACTCCATAAAGGTTAAGATGTTAATCTTGACATTGGAAACCTTTGCATTGTGTTAACACTTTGGGGACACTGTTACTGGCCTAGAGGTTTTCAGACTATATAGTATTTTGGCTTCCTTTGATTAAATCTTCCAAATTGCAGCTGTTCACAGATAATCTTAAGAATGCGTAATAGAGAAGTGATTTGTCATTTGCTGCTGCTATGTGGGGTGGGGTAGGTGCATGGGGAGGCGGGGTGGCATCACTTAGTGAGTACAGCTTGCATCCTATCCAGCATCTCCATTTGGCAGCCCCACTGAATGGCAGCCTCATTCTCTGTGCCTCATGGGAAGAATTCTTTGTTTACATGGTTTTCTTGAATTGATAGATCTGAAAGTCTCAGGATATGTGCCAAATGACAGTAGCTGGATTCTGCATTCCCACCCCCATTTTATATTATTATTGCAGTTATTTTTTATTTTTATTTTTTGATACTGGGAACTGAATTAGGGCTTCGAGCTTGCTAGGCAACTGCTCCACTGCTGAGTTACATCCCTAGATCTTATTTATTTATTTATTTGAGACAGAGTCTTACTAAACTGTACAGTCTGGCCTCAAACTTATGGTCCTCCTGCCACAGCCTCTTGAGTAGTTGGGATTGAAGGTATAACAACTGCACCCAGCTGCAGTTGTTATTTAAAAGATATGTTGGCTCAGGGTTAAGGCTGTGTGGCTCAGTGGTAGAGTGCTTGCCTAGCATGTGTGAGGCACTGGGTTAGATTTTCAGCCCCACATATTAAAAAATGAATAAAATAAAGGATCATACATCTAAAAAATTAAAAAAAAAGATACGTTGGTTCAGTTGGTAGAGGGCTTGCCTAGCATGTGTGAAGCACTGGGTTCGATCCTCAGCACCACATAAAAATAAAATAAAGGTATTGTGTCCATCTACTAGAAGAAATATTTTTAATAAATAAATAAATAAAAGATATTTATTTTAATATCAATTTCTTTTCTGGAAAGGGTCAAATATTTAGTAAAGAAATAAAAGTGTGTAGTGGCCAGGCATGGTGATAAATGCCTATAATCCCAGCACTCCAGAAGTGAGTTAGGAGGATTATAAGTTCAAGGCCAGCCCTGGCAACTTAGATTGAATCTCAAAATAGAAAATATAAAAAGGCTGAGAATGAAACTCTTGTAGAGCACCTCGGTTCAGTCCCAATACTGCAAAATAAAAAATAGAAAAGAAGGAAAAAAATAACAGCATCTTGAGAAAAGCAAATTTCGAAGAAATTAACTGACGTTATTAGAATCTCTAGATATTACCAGGCAAAGAAGAAATCGAAATTAGACCTCATAATTCCTAGTGAGTGTGGTATACTCTCAGACTTTCAGTTGCTGAGTGTGTGCTATTTCTGAACAGTCTAGAGGGCCTGGGCTGAGGCCCAGTGAGAATCACTAACTACAATTCTTTTTGCCTCCTAGAGTGTTTGACTTTGAACCTAAAAAAATTTACTGAATCTATTGAGGACACCCTCTTTTCATCAGTAAATTAAGGAGACTCCCAAGTGCTTTCCTGGCTGCTGCTGCTGCTGCTGTTTTGTTTTGGGTAGTGGGTACTGAACCCAACAAGGATGCTTTACCATTAAGCTACATCCCTAGTCCTATTTATTTCTTTGCCAGTTACAGGGGATTGAACTCAGGGGCACTTTTTTGTATTTTATTTAGAGATAAGGTCTTACTGAGTTGCTTAATGCCTCACTTTTGCTAAGGCTGGCTTTGAACTTGTGATCCTCTTGCTTCAGCCTCTCGAGCCACAGAGATTACAGGCATGCACCACTGCGCCCAGCAACTTTTTATTTTTAAAATATATCTTTATTTTATTTTTAGTTGCCGATGGGCCTTTATTTTATTTATTTATTTACATGTAAGTGCTTAGAATTGAACCCAGTGCCTCACACATAGTAGGCAAGTGCTCTACCACTGAGCCACAACCCCAGCACTCCTTTTTACTTTTTGAGACAGGGTCTTGCAAAGTAGCTGAGGCTGAGTCAAACTAGCCATCCTCCTCTGCTTCAGCCTCCTTAGTCATTGGGAATACAATTGTGTGCCACAGTGCCTGGTTTTCCTGGATTCTTTGACTATTGCACAGGATGTTGAGAGACTCCAAAGAATGAAATTTCAGAAGAAAGGCAGACAGACTGAGCTGTTTAAAGGAGAGTCTATGGCAAAGCTGTGGTGTGTCATTACATAACATTGGGAAAAACAACCATGTTGTCCTCATTTTGGCAAAGTAAACATTCCTAACATAGTTTATTCTGTCTTTTTCCTCTTTTTCTACAGGTGTTGTTTCGAGTGATTACCTTTGTCTTGAATGCATTTATTCTTCGCTTCCTGTCAAAGGAAATTGTTGGCGTAGTGAATGTAAGGTGAGAGGGAATGCACTCTGCACTGTCCACAGCTCACATCCCTAGTCAAATATATTTCAAGCTGTACCTGTGTATGGTTTAAATTTTAGAAACATAGATCTTTATCAGAAGCACAGCATTTTAGCAGTGGGCTGAGGAGGAGGTGCAGGGGTGGGGAATGACAGGGCAATGCTTACTTTTAATGGACCCATGGAGTGTTTTCCATTAGCAGCCTCCAAATGCACATTTCTCTGCCAGCTGTTCTGGTTTCCCTGCTCTTAGAACCCAGGAGAAGAGTGGGAGTAATTTGTTACAGACCTTGTCTCAGGTGCAATCCAGTGTTCTTCTCCTGCTGACAGCAAAGGGGGCAGGAATTCTCCAGTTCTGAGGATGTGCGTGATAATGGCAGGGCTGGAGCCACCAACTTCCTTCCCTCCTTAGTGATTTTATAATTGGGATATGGTAACTGGGGGGAGTCTGGGTCCTCATCATTAGGTTTTTAGAGACTCTGGGAAAACTGACTTACTTTGTCTTTTAGACTCAGCTTGTTTCTTCTACTCTCCTCTTTTCTGTTCAAGGACACCCACACATGTTTTATATTCACAAATGACACAAAAATATATTGAAATGATGTGAGGGCTCAGAATAGCTCAGCTTCTCAGGTGTTTCTTCATGTCCTGATAAACAAGACAGTGTGTTCTCGACAGCATTTCATGTCTGGTACTTACTATACACATGGTCTTGGTTCTGTTCTTAGAGTCAAGTGGCAATTCTCAATTTTTGATTGGCATAGGAATCATCTGGGAGCTTTCTACAAAGTAGGGCTGAGGAAGGGTGCTGGAATCTGTATTTTTACAAGTTGTCAGGTGCTTGTGAGGCAGAGACTATATTTTAAGAAATACTGTTTTGGGGCTGGGGTTGTGACTCAACAGTAGAGTGCTCGCCTGTTACATGCAAGGCCCTGGGTTCGATCCTCAGCACCACATGAAAATAAAGGTATAAACAAAAATACTTTAGTTAAAAAAAAAAAAAGAAATATTGTTTTAAAGGCAGGAAAGAGGAGGGCCAAATGTTAGGTGCTCAGGATTTTTTCCCCATGCATCCTCCCCCATGCATCCTTCCCCAGATTGGCAGGTGCCTGCCTTGACAGCCCTTGTCTGGCCTGTCTCTCTGCTTTCAGCTGCTCTTTGCTAAAGTGCAAGAAGGTTTACCCAGCTGCTGCTCACCTGCAAGGTACCCGAACAAGACCGACTGAGCTGGGTTTCAGTGGCTTCTTCTTTTTTTTTTTTCTCTTTTAAATATTTTTTAGTTGTAGATGGACACGATACCTTTATTTATTTATCTTTATGTGGTGCTGAGGATCAAACCAGTGCCTCACCCGTGCTCTACCGCTGAGCCCCAACCCCAACCCCATGCAATGGCCTCTTAATGGTTGTAAGCCTTACAGCCTGTCTTGAGATTCCTTTGGCCACTACCTCACAGAGCAGAGCCTTGCTTTCCTCTTGCAGGGGCTATCAGGTCACCAAGAGGTTACTTTACTGTGTGGGGTCAAAGACTTATCCTTTTCTTTTTATGGTCAGGACTGTACCTCTGTCCATGGCCACAAAACCTGCAGCTCTTGGGGCTACCGCAACAGTTTCTATCCCAGACTGTAGGCACACACATTCAGGTGTGCCTTATTGGTTCCCAATTCTTATTCAAGTGGATCGGAGTGGTGTGGAAGGGTGGGGTGGGGGTCCTGTAAGAGCTCACTGCCCTCCACCTTACTACCATGGTTTGTGACCAAGATCTTTTCTCCTACCTGTTGCTGAAGAAATCGCAGAAGTTCTGTCTGTGAAAAAAAGTGGAGGCCTTATTGCTTTCTCTTTTTCTTTACAGATTAACATTGCTTTACTCTACTACTACCTTCTTGGCCAGAGAGGCCTTCCGCAGAGCTTGTCTAAGTGGAAGTACCCAAAGGGATTGGAGCCAGACCCTCAACCTCCTGTGGCTAACGTAAGTTGTGTTTTGCCAGGAGATAAGTTTCAGGAAGGCAAGTGTAGTGAGTGTTGTACTTGAAGTTGGGGGTGTAGTGGTGCATAGTTGTATTCCCAGTGGTTGGGGAGGCTGAGGCAGGAGGATTGCAAGTTCAAGGTCAGCCTCAATAATTTAGCAAAGTCTTAAGCAACTTAGTGAGACCTTGTCTCAAAATAAAAAATAAAAAGTGCTGGGGGATGTGGCTCAGTGGTTAAGCACCTCACTCCTCAGTACAAAAAAAAAAAAAAAAGTATGTAAAACAGCAATACTTGCCTGAAGCAGGTTGGGTTTTACAGTAGGGTTTGAGGGACTAGATATGAGACAGAAAGGGGAGAGTGTCTGTTTTGGAGTTGATTCTTCTACCATGCGGCCTGCGCAATGGTTTCATTAATGAGGTTCTAGGCATAAAGTTAGTTAGAATAGATTGAAATAAAACACACAGACTCAGTTACCTTATTTCTATTGCTAGGTCCGAGACAGCTCACCTCTCTGGTTCCCTTCTCTAACCGCCCAGCAGGGCAGCGAGGATTATTCAGGGCTAGCAGGAGAGAGAGAGAGTGAACACGCCGGGGAGTAGCCTTTTATTGGGGAACAAGAGATTCAGGGGAGAATTCCATCCAATGAAGGTTGGGGGGGGACTGCACTCCAAGGTCAGGGTCAGTGATTGGGTCCCCGGGGTCAGTGGTCAGGCACACCCCCACACGGATGGGCTCTCTCATCAGGAAAGGGCCCGGAAAGCTTCAACATAGCCAAAGCGCCTTAGACACTTAACGAGAGTCACCCAATCACGTGTCAGAAATGGCTTCCCACAGATTCTTGCTTTGTTTTCTCTTTGGTTGTCCAGGAGCCAGGAGGAGGTTCTGGTGGGGGTTCCTGGTCAAGATTTTTAGCCCTGATATTATTAACTTTGGAGATTGTTTCTGTTGTTTCTTATCATTACTCTGGACTCCACTTAGCCTGTGACATCTTTTGCCCTATAGTATCTTTTGAGCTCTTAACACTCACTTAGTCTTACTATTTTTTTTTGAAAGCCTTTTTAAGGAATTTTTTCTATCTTTCTGCAATTTTGTTCTATGATTTTAGTTCTGAGTCTTTTAAAAATATTCTCAAAGACCAAGTACATCAGCTAAAAAGTGTAATGGCATTTCTGCAGCTAGATCCCCTCAGGGAAGACTGGTGGTTGTGGTTGTTTCCTAATGCTGCCCTTGCATAATTTCTTATTGCCTCACTGAAATTAATGACTATCATAAGGGTTGATAGGCCTTTATTTTATTAGAGGAATGGCTGTCAATTTCTAGTCATATTTAAGAGCTCTGTGATACACATATGAAAGGATACTGTGCAGTGGACTTTGGGTTATTTGGGGCTCAAGAACTGGTTGTATACTCCAGTCATTCCAAGCATGGACAGCAAGCATCTTCTTTCTGGCAATTTTGCTTACCAAGTTCGTGTAATCCAGTGGATAAGAGTAGGCTTTGGAGTTAGGTCAATATTGAGTCCTGCTTTTGCTCTTGACTATTTATTCATGACCTTGGCCAAATTATTCATGACCCAGAGCTTGTCAGTTCCAGTTTCCTCATCTTCTAAATGGGGGTAATGACAGAGCATCATTGTGAGGTGTCAGTGAAATGAAGGGTTTGCATCATAGTGCCTACGTTCCTTACTAACAGATATTTATTGTGATGGCTCTTTTTATTATGACTGCTTTTTTCTGTTCAATGTTATTATTTTAATATATATTTATATTTATTTTAAATGTGAATGTATCAAAATATGGTTTCTTTTCTTGCTCTTCTAGAGTCCCCCTGGGTGTGTTTTGGTCCTTATTCCTGGGTTGGGTCTGGTTGCAGTTGCTTGAAGTACCTGATCCTGATGTGGTCCCCTACTATGGAACTGGAGTGGTACTATTTGGTCTCTCAGCAGTGGTAGAACTTCTTGGAGAGCCCTTCTGGGTTTTGGCACAAGCACATATGTTTGTCAAACTTAAGGTCAGTATGCCTTCTGCCAATGGGAAATGTGAAGAATAAGGGAAAGCATGGTTTATTAAAAAAAGTTTTTTTTTTTTTTTTTTTTTTTAATAGAAACCAGACATGGCTCATGCCTCTAATCTCAGCAACTCAGAAAACTGAGGCAGGACATTGCAAATTCTAGGCAGCCTTAGCGATTTAGTAAGACCTCAGCAACTTAAGGAGACCCTGTGTCAAAAAATAAAAAGGACTGGAGCTGGGTGTGGTGACACATGCCCATAATCCCAGCGGCTTGCGAGGCTGAGTCAGGAAGATTGAGAGTTCAAAGCCAGCCTCAGCAACTTAGTGAGGTGCTAAGCAATTCAGCGAGACCCTGTCTTGAGGTAAAATACAAAAAAGGGCTGGTATGTGGCTTAGTAGTAAAGTATCCCTGGATTCAATCCTCTCAGTACAGGGGAAAAAATGCTTTTATAGGAGAGAATAATTTTCCCAGACTTGGATAGAAAAAACTATTTGCAAAAATGTAATGTGATCAGTTAATTCATTTACTTGAAACTTGTCAGATTGTCTGGGCTAAAGGTTACTTTTGCTATATGATAAATGAAAAACAAATTTGCTAATAAAGAAGTTATTAGTTCAGTCAGAATTTAGGACTCTAAAACATTTCAGATTTTTCTAGTGATTCTATTAGTTGTATACTACTATTGACTTTTCATCTTCTAAAATATATCATTTGGGCTGAGGTTGTGGCTCAGTGACAGATCCATATGTGTGACACTGGGTTCAGTCCTCAGCACCACATAAAAATAAATAAACAACAACAACAAAAATATATATAATTTAATATATCCAAAATGTATATATACTGGGAGTGGTGGCTCATGCCTATAATACCAGCAACTTGGTGTGTTGAGTTAGGAGGATTACTAGTTTGAGGTCAGCCTTGGCAACTTAGTGAGATTCTGTCTCAAAAAAACAAAAATAAGGGGCTGGAGTTGTGGCTCGGTGGTAGAGCACTTGCCTCGCATGTGTGAGGCCATGAGTTGGATCCTCAGCACCACATAAAACAAACAAATAAATAAATAAAGGTATTATGTCCATCTACAACTAAAAATATTTTTTAAAATAAAATAAAATAAAAAGGATGGGAATAAACAGGATAGCATCAAATTAAAAAGCTTCAGCACAGCAAAGGAAATAAGAATGTAAAGAGAGAAACTACAGAATGGGAGAAAATTTTTGCTTGTTACTTTTCTGACAGGATTAATATCCAGAATATATAAAGAACTCAAAAAACAATACCAAAACGCAAATAGCCTATTTAGTAAATGGGCAAATGGAATTAATGGACACTTCTCAAAAGAAATGGCTAACAAATATATGGAAAAAATGTTCAACACCTTTAGCAATTAAGGAAATGCATATCAAAACTACACTAAAATTTTATCTCATTCCAGTCAGAGTGGCAGCCATTAAGAATGAAATTGTCAGGTTCAGGGGCGCACACCCGTAATCTCAGTGGCTTGAGAGGCTGAGGTAGGAGGATCACAAGTTCAAAGCCAGTCTCAGCAAAAAGCAAAGCACTAAGCAACTCAGTGAGACCCTGTCTCTAAAAAAATTACAAAACAGGGCTTGGGATGTGGCTCAGTGGTCGAGTGCCCCTGAATTCAATTCCTAGTATTCCACCCCCCAACACACAAAAAGAATAAAATAATAATAAATGTGGAAGAGGATATAGATAAAAAGGAATACTTTTATTTTTTAATTTTTATTTTTTGGGGTACCAGGGATTTAACTCAGGGTCACTCAGCCACTGAGCCATATCCCCAGCCCTTTTTTATATTTTATTTAGAGACAGGGTCTCACTGAGTTTTTTTTTGTTTGTTTGTTTTTTTTAATATTTATTATTTTTAGGGGTAGGTAGACACAACACAATGCCTTTATTTTTATGTGGTTCTGAGGATCAAACCCGGGTCCCACCCATGCTACGCCAGCACTCTACCACTGAGCCACAATCCCAGCCCTTAATTGAAGCTTTTTAATTTGATGCCATTCTGTTTACTGGCTTTGAACTTGTGATTCTCCTGTCTCAGCCTCCCGGGCTACTGGGATAACTAGTGTGCCATGGTGCCCAGCAGGAATACTTTTACACTGTTGGTGGAATTGTAAATTGGTACAATCATTATGGAAATCAGTATTGCTGTTTCTCAAAAGGTTAGGAATGGAACCACCTATGATCCAGCTATACCACTTCTCAGAATGTATCCTGAAGAATTAAAGTCAGCATGCTATAGCAATACCTACATACCCATGTTTATAATGGCACAGTTCACAATAGACAAATTATGGAACTAGCCTCATTGTCTATCAATAGATGAATGGGTAAAGAAAATGTGATATGTAAACAATGGAATTTTATTCAGCCAGAAAGAAGAATGGATTATGTCATTTGCAGGAAAATGAATGAACTTGAGAACATTGTTTTAAGTGAAATAAGCCAAACTCAGAAAGTCAAGGACTGTATGTTTTCTCTCCTATGTGAAAGCTAGAAAGAAAAAAGGAAAAGAAAGTTGTATTTATGGGTGTCAGGAGGAGGGAAGAAGAAAGGGGAAGGGGAAATACTGGGGAATGATGTTGATAAAATTATATTGTCGTGTCTGTGTATATAAGAATGTGTAACAACAGAAACCACCATATGTATTATTATAATACACCAATAAAAAATATGGAAAAAGAAAAAGGATGAGGATGTAGCTCAGTGTTAGAATGTCTCTAGGTTTAATCCTCAGTACAGAAAAAAAAAAAGTATAAATTTTACAGCATAACATGCAGATGGGCACAGTGGCACATGTCTGTAATCCCAGAGACTCAGGAGGCTGAGTCAGAAGGATCAAAAACTTGATTTTGCAAGGCCCTAAGCAACTTATTGAGACTTTGTCTTAAAAAATAGAAAGTGCTAGGGGTGTGCTCAGTGATAAAGCACCTCTGGGTTCAATCCCCAGTGCCAAAACAAAATATAACATGCTGAAGATTCTTTTTTTTTTAGTTGTAGTTGGACACAATACCTTTATTTATTTATTTTTATGTTGTGCTGAGGATTGAACTCAAGGCCTCCCACATGCTAGGCGAGTGCTCTACCACTGAGCCACAACCCCAGCTCCTGCTGAAGATTCTTGAACTTAACATCCAATCCAAGAAGTAAAATATTACCAGTGCTTATGTCCAACCATGCCCTACCCCTCCACCAGGGTAACCACTACTTTGGAGCTTCTGTTTGTCATCTCTTTGCATCTTTCCTTTTTGATCATGTCTATAAAGTGCACCTTTATCATGTGTCTGCAGGTGATTGCTGAGAGCCTGTCAGTAATCCTTAGGAGCATCCTGACAGCTTTTCTCGTACTGTGGTTGCCTCTCTGGGGATTGTACATTTTCTCTTTGGCCCAGGTAAGAGTCATGGCTATTAACTTTTTTTTAATCTAATCTGCGTTTCTCTGTTTTTTTTCTTCTTGTTTGCACTACTATATGTCTCACATTTACAGTATTCATGCATGTTAAGGAGGAATGTAAATGTCCGAAGTCTGGCCTTACCACAACTTCTCTGCTGCCATGTTCATCCTGTTCCATACACTGACACTGCTGACGTTTTTAGGGTCCTGAAGATGGCCACACTCCTTTTAGACATTCTGTAGGCAGGCCCATATCAAACTGATCTTTGATTGTCTGAAAGTCTTATGGAGGAGAAAAAAACAGTAAAGGGTGGGAATCGAATTGCATGTATTATTTTCCCTGGAATTCAATCAGTTGTTTGCAGAATAGGAGGAAACTCTATCAAGCCTGTTTTAAATTTAGATTGAAATCTCATATAGTTCAGAGAAAATGAATCAAGTCAGAGTAGGTACATTTTTCAGTTTTAGCAATTTTGACTTCATTTCCATTTCATCTTTTTCTAGTTCTAGTTCATATTTATATTTCTAATAAAAATATAACTAGAGTACAGGCCTTATTTTAAAAATGAAACCTAAGATTAAATATATACCAGAATATAGTTTATATAAAGCAATGTATAGTTTTTATTAATGTATGGAAGACAAATTAAGATTCTTAGTAATCTATGTGAAATTCTTTCCTGTGTTTTAGGCAAATTTACATATAATTTTGTGGAACACTGAAGATCTAGATTTAAAATTAGTAAAATAAGAATGTACATTGCCTATAAAAGCAGTTTGCAGTTGTATATTTTGGAGAAGTTATCTGAGGTTATTTTTTTTGCCATTTATTGGGTCTAGAACTATGTCATTTATCATTGTTTTTATGCACTTTCTCTAGTAGGATAGGAGGACCATGGAGATTAGATTAGATTAGATTAAAAACTCAATTATAGGTTGAGTTTTCTTGGAAGGCATTTGCACTATGAGTTTCTGGTTGTCATAGCTTTTACCCAGATCACATCATAGATTATAGTTCAGAGTCTGTGTGAGAGGTCTGAGAGCCAGTAAAACTTCATAACAGCAGGTGAACACTGAATCCCCATTGTCAAACCTGCCTTCTGGTTTCTCCTTATACTTTCTCTGTGTCCCATGGTATCAGATGTCAAATAAAAGGGTTACATTAGGGGAAAAAAACCCCACTTTTTTGCAGGGGGGTGTCCTGAGGATTGAACCCAGGGAAGTTTTACCATTGAGCTACATCCCCAGCCCCTTTTATTTTTTATTTTGAGACAGAGTGTCACTGAGTTGCTTAGAGCCTTGCTAAGTTGCTGAGGCCAGCCTCAAACTTGTGATCCTCCTGCCTCAACCTTCTGAGCGCTGCTGGTATAATAGGAATGTGACAAGGCTCAAGACAATAACGTGTGTGTGTGTGTGTGTGTGTGTGTGTGTGTGTGTATGTGTATCTGTGGTACTGAGGACTGAACCAAGAGCACTCTACCACTGAGCTACATCCCCAGCCCTTTTCATTTTTTATTTTGAGACAGAGTGTCACTAAGTCGCTAGTCTCAGATCTTAACCTCCTGGGTGGCTCTAAGCAACTTAGACACGTCTGACATAATGAGTAATTTTTACAATTCAACAGGCTCTAAGCAACTTAGACACCTGACATAATGAGTAACTCTTACAATTCAACAGTAAATAGAGAAACCACTCAGTTAAAAAATGGGCAAGGCCTGATGGCCCAATTACTCTAATTCCAACTACTCTGGAAATTGGCTGAGGCAGGAGGATCGAAAATTCAAGGTCAGCTTAGGCAACTTGGTGAGATCTTATTTCACAATAAAATTAAATGGGCTGGGGATATAGCTCAGTGGTAGAGTACTAGCCTAGTATGTTTGAGACTCTGGGTTCAATTCCTAATACCACTAAAAAAAAAAAAAAAGACAGAAAAAAAATCCAACAACACAGTAGGTATACCACTTCATTCCCATTAGGGTGACAATTTTTTTAAAAATAATTTTTTAAAAAATAGAAAATAACAAGTAATTGTTGAGCATGTGGAGAAAGTGGAATCCTAGTACATTGCAGGTGGGCATGTGAAATGCTATGGTTGCTATGAAAAAATAATATGTCGGTTCTTCAAAAAGATAAACAGAGCTAGGCCTGGTGGTACATGCCTATAAACTCAATTACGTTGGAAGCTGAGACAGGAGAATCTAGTTCAAGGCCAGCCATAGCAACTTAGTAAGACCCCTATTTCAAAATAAAATTAAAAAGAAAAGGGCTAGGGTTGTAGCTCAGTGATAGAGTGCTTGCCTACCATGCATGAAGCTGTAGGTTTAATCCCCAGTACCACACACAAAAAGTTAAGACAGAAATATCACATGATCCAGCAGTTCTACTCCTAAGTATATATAACTAAGAAAAATAAAAGCAAGCATTTAGGGTTGGAGTTGTGGCTCAGTGATAGAGTGCTTGCCTAGCAAGTGTGTGGCATTCAGGTTTGATTCTCACTACCACATAAAAAATAAATAAAATAAAGGTATTGTGTCCATCTACAGCTAAATTTTTTTTTTTTTTTTAGAGAGAGAGAGAATTATTTTAATATTTTTTAGTTTTCGGCAGACACATCTTTGTTTGTATGTGGTGCCGAGGATCGAACCCGGGCTGCACACATGCCAGGCGAGGGCGCTACCGCTTGAGCCACATCCCCAGCCCTACAGCTAAAAATTAAAAAAAAAATTTTTTAAAGAAAATAAGTGTTTAATAAAAATTTGTTCCCAAATGTTTATAATAATACCATTTGCAATAGCCAATAGGTAGAAAAACCTCACATGTCTATCAACTAATGAATGAATGGATAAACAAAATATGTTATATTTATATGGTGGAATATTATTTAGTTATAAAAGTGAAATACTGATATATAATACAACATAGATGAACCTTAAATATATTAAACTAAGTGAAAGAAGTCAGATACAATAAGGTCACCCATTGTATGCTTCCATTAACATGTGATATCCAGGATAGGAGAGTCTGTAGAGATTAGAGCAGATTAGTGCTACTGGGGAATGGGGGAGTGGGCAGTACCTGCTTAATGGCTACAGAGATTCCTTTGGGGGTGATAAAAGTTTTCTGGAATTAGTGATGATGATTATACAACAGCGTTTATGTATTGAAAGCCTCTAAATTGTGCACTTAATACAGGTAAAATGTTAAATTTTTTTATTATGTGAATCTTTCCTCAGTAAAAAAGTGGAGGATGCCAGGTGCAGTGGTGCAGTCTATAATCTCAGTGGCTCCCGAGGCTGAGGCAGGAGGATTGTGAGTTCAAAGCCAGCAACTTAGGCCCTAAAAAACTCAGCGAGACCCTATCTTTAAATAAGATACAAAAAAGGGACTAGGGGTTTGGCCTGGTAGTTAAGCACCCTGGGTTCAATCCCTGGTACCCCCCCCCCCAAAAAAAAAGGCTCTGGTCAGCTGGAAAGTGAGGAAAGGCAGAGAAGGGCACACTTATCACAGGGAGCTTTAAGATGGGGGAGTATGGCCATAGAAGTGCTTCTTGTCTTTTAAAGACATGGGGGCGAAAGGAAGACTGGTAAATGGTGGTCTCTGCCCTCAGGAATGAAAGCATAGGAGCCCTAATATGCTAAACTACTTGCCATGTGTCCTTTTATAGGAATAGCCTTGGTGTGGCCAGATTGATTGCAGAGCCTGGAGGTCCCAGCCCTTCAGCACTGCCATTCTCAGGAGGGAAAGAGAATAGAAAGGAGCTTGTGAAAAGGGGCCCTTTTGGATACTCCTTTTCAATCTTCACACCAAAGCCTGGCTTCTGCTCCTGGCTAGAAGCCATTCTTTTGTCCTACGTGGGTGGAGGGAGAGGTGGGTCTCTTATTGTCTCACCCTTTTTTCCCACAGCTCTTGCCTTACCCATGCATTGGGTGTAGAGGAGAGTGAGCCAAAAGCTCAATTCTGCTTTGTAATCATAAATGTCATGGATTTCCAGGTTTTATGGAAAATCCACAGTCCCAGAGGAAGGCAAGTTCCTGGCTGTCAGCACATTTTGGCACCTGGATCTTCCAAATACAGACCTTGTGAGAACTTACTTATCTGACATTATGGCATTTGAGGTAGTGTCTGCCTGTCTTAGAAATTTTGTTCTCCTGGTTAAGTGAAGTGTTTGGAACACTGGAGATGCTGCAGTGCAGCTGGACCTGAATGAGTGGTATTGTCTTCCAGAGGATGAGGCTGCTCACTAGAAAGTGCAGTTAATTAAGACAGTTCTATTTTTTGGTTGACCTTTGGGGCCAAAATTATAGTCATATCAGTTATGCCTATGTTAAAGCAGTTTAATTTCAACCCATTGTTTTCTTTTTTCAGCTTTTCTATACTTCCGTTCTGGTGCTCTGCTATGTTATTTATTTCACAAAGTTACTGAGTTCCCCAGAATCAACCAAGCAACACACTCTTCCTGTCTCCAGAATAACAGATTTGTTACCCGATTTTACCAGAAACAGAGTAAGTAATGTATTTTGTCTGATTATTTTAAATCACAGGTGATGGTTATCCTTGAGAGAAAGAAGCTGTAACTAGTTTGTTATAGTTGGAAATATTATTTATTCATTTACTTATTTATTTAGGTTCATACTGGGGCCTTAAGCATGCTAATTAAGTAGGAACTCTGCTGCTGAGCTACATCCCCAGTTCCCCTCCTTGTTGGGGGGAGTGTGGGTTAAACCTGGGGTCTTGAGCATACTAAGCACGTGCTCTACCATTGAGTCACATCCCCAGCACCCCCAGCCCTCTTTTAAATTTTATTTTGAGACAGGGTCTTACTAAGTTGCCTAGGCTGGCCTTGAATTTGCAATCCTCCTGCCTCAGTCTCCCAAGAAACTAGGATTAAAGCACGGACCCATTAGAAAGATAATTTTTTTAAAATTTCATATTTTCTCTTTGTTATTAATAAAGTATCTTTTTTTTTAAAGAGAGAATTTTTTAATATTTATTTTTTAGTTTTCAGCAGACACAACATCTTTGTTTGTATGTGGTGCTGAGGATCGAACCCGGGCTGCATGCATGCCAAGCGAGCACGCTACCGCTTGAGCCACATCCCCAGCCCAGAAAGATAATTTTATAGCTCATAATTATAGAGTACTTGCTATGTGCTAGGCCAGTGTTTCCAGATCTTACTACTAGTGGCATTTTGGTCTGAACTTGTTGTAGGAACTGCTATGTGCACTGTAGAATATATAACAGGATCACTTTACTTGCCTGGAGCTTCTGCCACTTCCTACTAGGTGCTTGTAGCAATAGCCTCCAGTGTAACACCCAGAAACTGCTCTGTCTTTTGGTTTTTCCTTGAATTGAAATGTCATACAAGTTCTCAGAAAGCTAGGTGACACCAATAGTTTCTTTATCTAGATGTGAGCCCAGTCTTTCACATGATCAACCTTCCCATCTACACCACTGAGGTCTGATACTTATGTGTGGAAGTGAAACATGATCTTTTTTTGCTCAACTCCTCTCTTGGTCCATTTGCCTTGTTTTCTGGCTGTGGTGGGGGCAGTGCTACTGTTCATTGCCCAGAGTTGCACATGAAATGGTCCACTGCACTGCCTCTGCTCAAGTGCTCTATAATCTGCTCCGTGCTGGGCATGTTTCCTTTTCCCCATACATGTTTGCTTACTGGATGTAGTGTACTTTGTTGTGGTAAGTCACCCACTGGACTTTTTAGTCCTCTTTTGTGATTACTTGAAAAGTAGCCAAATATGTGGGACTTAAGTTTCAGAATTTATGGAATTCTGTTATACAACTTTTCAGGGAAAACTAGATATTAAGTGTCAAAGTGACATATGTTTTTAGTTATTAGGAAAGCTTTCCATTCTGATTACTGGATCTTAAGTCAACATGACAATTTTGGATACTGCTGTGCCTCTCATCTGCAGGCTTAGATGGTTAGGACTCTGGATCATTTTTCTTGCATGGAGCGTCTGCCCCTGGCCCATAGAGCAGGTCTGAGTACAGAAGAGTTTCTTCTCCGAGTTCTCTCAGCTTTACCAAGCCTTGCCAGCTTTTTATACTGGGCCAGCCCCTGT
This sequence comes from Ictidomys tridecemlineatus, assembly GCF_052094955.1. NCBI lineage: Eukaryota > Metazoa > Chordata > Mammalia > Rodentia > Sciuridae > Ictidomys > Ictidomys tridecemlineatus. The sequence continues at coordinate 47,829,107 of NC_135478.1, forward strand.
GTCTCAGCATTATTTAGTAAAGGAGCATGTGAAACTGTTAATATAAGCAAAAAGAGAAGGTAATAAAACAAGTCCGCCAAGTGTTTATTAACTATCATGGTCTTAGAACGCTGTCAAGTAGGGATAATAATAATCCTTCCCATCTAAAGTTATTTTGAGAGCCTGATGAAATGGGGGCATGTAAAGTGCTCAAGGCTGTGTCCTGGCATGAGTGGGTGACACTAAACGATAGTTTTGTCACTACCATTACACTGCTGCTTTGAGAGCAGAGTTGGCTTTGACAGAGGACCCTTGCAAGCAAACACTGATTGATGCCAGTGTTGGGATAAAAAGTCCCACCTCATGGAGCCTGATGTAGGGATCAAATGAGAGAAAACGAGACACTAAAAACCTCCAACAGAAGCAATTAGATCAAGGCACTATTCAAAAACCTTTCATTAGGCTCTAATTCTCCTGAATTAAGCCCAAACTCGACAGCCCAAACCTGTTACATTTCCTGCATCATTGTGTTGGAATTGAGAATTCAAAGATGACTGGGATACTTAGGTGGCTGGACAGGGAGAAGAGAGAGAAAGAAAAGGTAAACAAAGATTATGAAGGGAGGTAAACCTGGCATGCTGAGCTGGGTCAGGCAGTAGTGACCTCAGTGCTATGATTTTCAGATGAGAGAATCAAGGCTTAATAAAGTTATTTATCTTGCCTGGCCTTTGGACTGTGTCAAGAACAGAAGCTTGAGCTCCATTCTCCAAGCTTGAGCCTGAAATGTGAACCTACTATGAGAAGGGTGGGCTAGAGGAAAAGACGTGAAAAAGTTCAGTAAGAGGCTCCGTAATTGGCCAGGTGAGAAGCAATGAGAGCCGGGGGAGGGTGGTTGGAAATGGGAATGGACAGGCTGGGGCAGAGACAACAGCTCTGGGATGACCTGGGCAAGTGGAGCAAGGGGTAAAGGAAACAATGCTGTGTGGGGCTGTAGTGGTGATGGAGGGCAAGGGCAGGAGTGTGGCCTCAGGCTCTCTGGTGACTGTTGTCAGTGCGAGAAGGATGTGGCTAATTGGATCATCCTAAGTCAGAAGAGTTTGGGAAGTGGAAGAGTGACTCAAGCTAAAGGTAGATGAAGTTCTTTTATTTTTAAAAAATATTTTTAGTTGTAGATGGACACAGTACCTTTATTTTATTTATTTATGTGGTGTTGAGGATTGAACCCAGTGCCTCACGTGTGTGAGGCAAACGCTGTACCATTGAGCTACAACCCCAGCCCTTTTGTGGTGTTACTGCCCATCACCTTTCACTTTTTTTTTTTTTTTTTTTAAAGAGAGAGTGAGAGAGGAGAGAGAGAGATAGAGAGAATTTTTAATATTTATTTTTTAGTTCTCGGCGGACACAACATCCTTGTTGGTATGTGGTGCTGAGGATCGAACCCGGGCCGCACGCATGCCAGGCGAGCGCGCTACCGCTTGAGCCACATCCCCAGCCCATCACCTTTCACTTTGCAAGACTCATTTTCCCCCGTCAATCAGGGAAGCTGTGGAATGGCTCAGATTTTAGAGAAATTCACTTCTGTTTAGACCACATCAGCAGAACCAACTCAGCTTTGTGAAATAGATCTTTTTTACCATCCCAAGTGAGAAATTCATTCTGAATAGAATGATAGAAGTCCACAGAATTTGCTACCTCTTTTCTCCCACTTAGCAGACACCCCCAAGTTGAACCCCCATCTCAGATTGGACTTAACTGCCAATGTATCCTTAATGAGCACTTTGTGGAAGCGGCAGTAAGCAGTGTGACTGTTCCTTCTGAACCACAGCCCATTTAAATTGAAGGCATTAGGAGAAAGGAATCAATGAGCATGAACTTTTCAGATTGGATTCCCTGTCATGATTTCACACTCCTAATGAACTTTTTCTTTTAAGAACTCATATTCCCAAAGCCATTCACAACCAACTGGCAAGAGGACTTCACCAGTGCCTCATGGATAAGCTGCAACTTTTTGTTTCTTTTGAAAAGAGCACAGGTACTACTGTACAGACCCCTTAGAGGGCCATCCACCATTGCTTGGGCCAGGAAGTAGTGTGAGGGAAATGGCGGTGCCAAGCCTCCCCCAGAGCTGGGCTGAAACAGCATTTGTAGATGAGTGGTCCATAGCACCCCCTAGTGGTGGTAACTTGTCAGGTGCTCTTTGTTCTTGGGGGAGGAGATGATGATGGCCTGTTTTAAACATCTTGTGGTCCATTTTCCTTCTCACCAGGGAATATTTACTCTGGGGCTTGAGCTTCCTGGCATCTGCTGTAGGTTTGGCCATGCCCTGAAGGCAGCACAATTCCTGAGGATTTAGACCTGTTTTCCCACTGTTTAGAAGGGAAGTTCAGGTGAGGAGAATGGGGGCTGAAAACCACTTGCTTAAGAGATGCTGCAGATTTGCCCTGTCCTAAATGGTAGCCACCAGCCACATGTGGCCATACAGCATTTTGGATCATGGCTAGTCTGAATTGAGATGAACTGTAAGTGCAAGAAATATACTAGATTTCAAAGACTCAGTATGAAAAAAATAATGTGAAATGACACACACATATAAATATATACATATATATTTATTTGATATTTAACATTGATTACATGTTGAAAGAATGATATTTTGGGTTAAATAAAATATGTTAAAATTAATTTCACCTGTTTCTTGTTCATATTCACTGAGACTGCTAGAAAATTGAACATTACATTTCAGCTGGATAGCATTGCTGTACACAGATAAGCTCTGGGTCAAGAACAGGGGTCCATGTGACTGGGCAGGTTCCAGGAATGCTCTTGCACCCACTTCCTCAGCTGAGGCTGACCTCTTGGAGAGATGACATGGGCTTGGCCTTTGTGATTCACCCCCTACCAAAGAGCCCTTTGAAATCCCACCACTTAAAAAGTCATCACTTCAGATAATCAAAAATGTTCAAAATGCAAATATCCTAGGATTAAGAACCTACCATCTTGGGCTGGGGATGTGGCTCAAGCAGTAACATGCTCGCCTGGCATGCGCAGGGCGCTGGGTTCAATCCTCAGCACCACATAAAAACAATAAAGATGTTGTGTCTACTGAAATTTGAAAAATAAATTTAAAAAAAAAGAACCTACCATCTAGACTGAATATCTGGGATTCCAAGATGCTTGTGTGATAGAGGAGGGGCCCCAGGGGAACTGGGGGAGATTTACTAGCCATCCCTCTCTTCCATTTTATGGTTAGCTCTCTGGCTTTAAAGCCACGTGTCTCATACATTGACCTTTGCTTTGAGTATTTGCTTCCTTCTTACCCTCTTTGTCCTTAGAAGGTGGAGAGTTTGATGCCTCCAGGAACTTCAAAAGAACAATATCAGAACTTTTGTTTTTTCCTTTCCTCTGTTATACTAATTTCAAGTGGTTTACTTGACCTTAGAAGGCTGAATTTCTTTTGAAATTTACAAGCATATCTCATATGCTTGTGTAAAAGGACCCTAAGTGGCCTATTAGGATGTGGAGCAGAATTTATGCTGTAGACTGGTGTACTTCAGATGTATATATGCATGCGTGTGTTACTTGAACCCAGGGGTACTCTACCACTGAACTATATCCTCAGTTCTTTTTATCTTTTAGTACAGTGTTTCACTAAAGTGCCCAGGCTGGCCTTGAATTTGTGATCACTTTACCTCAGCCTACCAAGTCATTGAGGTTTCAGGCATGTCACCTAAACAGATTATTTTAAAGAAAAGGAACTCACTGTAAGCTGTATGTGTTAGACATGGTCAGTGTCCTGTCTGAGTTTCCAAGGGGATCCTGGTGGTTCTTTAGAGGTCTTTGTGTATAAATGTTGGGTATGCTCTTTATAGACTTTCTCTTTGTATTTGATAATTGGGTTAGTCAACTTTCTGTTACTATAACAATTACTTGAGATAAGCAACTTATCAAGAGATAAGGTTTATTTTGGCTTATAGTTTTAGAGGTTTCAGGTCCATCATGTATTGGCCCAATTGCTTTGGGCTTATATCAAGGTAGAAGTGTGTGGCAGAATAAAACAGCTTACCTCATGGCCAGGAAGCTAGAGAAAGAGGAAGAGTCTAGAACCCCACAATTCCATTCATGTGTACACTGTCAATGACTTACTATGCTTCATCTCTGAGAGGTTCTATCACCACCCAAGAATGCCATGCGGGGGTCCAAGCCTTTAACACATGGCCTTTGGGGTACATTCAAGATCCAGACTATAGCAGTAACATAAAGTCTTTTCTAGTATTTGTGGATGCCTTCTGTATGCTTAATGTTAAATAAGAATTCAGTGGAGACTATTCCAAGTTGGAGTTTAGGGACCAGATTGAATTTGCCTCTCATATAGCATTATATTCTAAGCCTTGAAATACCCAGGATTTTAACATTGTTTTGTTTTTGTTTTCTAGGATTTTGTAAATTGGAAAGAGGCTAAATTAACCTGGAGTTTTTTCAAACAGTCTTTCTTGAAACAAATTTTGACAGAAGGTAAGTAAAAGGTTACTCTGAGCAGTCAGGATATCATGGTAGAAATAGAGGGATTTCACAGAACTGTTGATTACCTGGATCAAAACTACCTGTCTGGAGCCCCCTTGGCAGAGGACCCTCAGAATTTTTTTAATGAGAGGGAAAACAACATTTATTTAGTTTTATGCTTTACTTAAGTTGCCTAATTTAAATCTCTCTACAGCCTCATTAAAGACATTTCCCCCTTTATTATGGATAAGGAAACTGAGCATCAGTGAGGTTGTAGAATTTTTTTCAGGGTCCTACAGTCCATGAGGAACAGTTTAATTGGAATCCAAGTCTGAGTTAGTCAGCTTTCCATTACTGTGAAAAAATACCTAAGCTAATCAACTTAAAAGGAGAAAGGGTTTATTTTGGTTCACAGTTTAAGAGATTTCATTCCATGGCCACTTGTCCCTGGTGCTTTGGGCCTGTGGTAACATAGTACATCATGGCAGGAGCCTGTGGTGGAGGAGGCTTGTTCATCTCATCACAGCAGGGAAGCAAAGAGAGAGACAATAGTGGTCTGAGGTTCCAGTATCTTCTTCAACAGTGTGCCGTCACAACCTGACTTCTTCCCACTAAGCCCCACTCCCTAAAGGTCCCACTACCTCTCAGTCATGGGCTGAGGACCAAGCAGAGCCAAACTATCAAAATCTAACTATAAAACCCGGTGGTATATCATTTTAATAGAGTTGTTATGAAAGTGTTATCAATTATAGAAAACTTTGGAGATAGAGGAAACTACCCATGAATTCACAATTCCAATTTTTTAATATATTTTTTCTTTCTTTTTTTTTCAATATTTTTAAGAACAAGGTTTTCATCGTTTTATTTTCTTACTTAAGATTGACCCATGTGATAGTTTGGTCAGATATCTGACTTCTGACAGAACTCCTAATGCAGAGGCCCTGACAATGAGCTGAAAGCATAATATATGGTTGATTTTTACTCAGCTTAAATTCAGAGAATGAAATTTGAGGTAGCTATAAGCAGCTGGAAAGTGGAGGGGTTTTTTCTACATGCAGATTTGATGTCAATAGATCTGCATATCTGTTACTGAATATATTTTTTTATCTTTTCAAAATTATCCTTTTTTTTTTTTGGTACCAGGGATTGAACCCAGGAGCACTTAATCATTGAGCCACATCCCCAACCTGTTCTTTTTATTATTATTATTATTTGAAGACAAGGTCTTGTGCTAAGTTGCTGAGGGTCTTGCTAAGTTACTGAGGCTGGCTTTGAACTTGTGATCCTTCTGCCTCAGCCTCCCCAACCACTGGGATTGCAGACATGCACCACCATACGCAGTTCAAAATGATCTTTTAGATATAAAAGTAATATAATCCTATTACAAAAATTCTAAAAAAACAGAAAATATAATCCTAGTATTCTAAAACAACTACCCTCACTATTATCTTGTTATTTTCTTCTCCCCCTATTTGTGTTTTGTTAATTATGACTCCAAAGGGAAGTAATTTACTTCCCCCCCGGGCCTCTTTTCCTATCTATGAGCTGAGAGAGGACCAAGAGGGGCTTAAGGGCCCTCTGAGCCTTGAGAGTGCATGCTTCTAGTCTGAGCTTATGACTGCTGGTACAAAAGTTAAACTATTCGGGGGATTTCTGGGTCAGAAACCTTGAGAGAGCTGGCTCCTAGAAAGCAGGGAGTCTCCTTGCTGGGCCTGGCACACCACAGATGTTCAGCAAGTATTTGTTGATAGAGTAAGAAGAGTGACAACAGAAGAAAACTGTAGCAAAATTGTGTGTTGTGGTAGTTCACATTGTGATTAGAACAGAAAAATCAACGGAGAAAGTTTTGGTGAGGATGTTGTTTTGTATTTTTTTCTTCCCAAAGTTTTAAAAGCAGTTTTAATGAGTTTGAGGGAGTTGGATCCAGTCTACATGATGTTCTTCAATACATTGCACAGATTACAGTTGCTAGACATGTGTTTGCAACATTTAATTAAGCCATTCACTAAAGCCTCCTGAGCTTGTCCTGAGCAAATCCAGGTACTTGCCCCACAGTTGGGCCATACTAATATGGCTTCCTTTCTCCATTAGGAACTTCTCAGGGCCTCCATCTCCATGGCTAGAAAATAAGGAAGTAGGCTAAATGACAACTTAAGTTTCTTTTATCTTTAAAAACTACAGTTCTGAGTCATGTTCAGTGGTGCACACCTGTATCCCAACAACTCTGGAGGCTGAGATAGGAAGATCATAAGTTTGAGGCCAGCCTCAGTAACTTAGGGAAACCCTGTCTCAAATAAAAAATAAAAAGCACTGGGAATATAGGTCAGTGGTAAAGCTCCCCTGGGTTCAATCTCCAATATAAAAATAATAATAACAATAATAATAATAATTATGGCTCTAAAAAATGTTAAAATAACTTTGTAGTAGCAAAAATGTATGTGCTCCTCCCTTCTGCCCCCACATTTCCTGCAGCACTGTATGCAAGGTGCTGAGACTAGAGATGAAGAGTAACAAACAGACCGTGACCTCAAGGAACTCATGCTCTCACCAGTTGCACACATCATGTGGTTAACCATTTCAAGACTGTGGGACTATACTTGGAAATGTTAACTCAATCAATTAGAAGTCTCTGGAGTGCCTCTCATTTCCTGGATCTCTGCTAGGAACTCAGAGACACAGATAACTGAGAGGGGTCTTCTGCCCTCAGGAAGCTGGTAGAATATGAGGAGAGGCCTATGCTGCCAGAAGGTAGGGAAAAGCCAGTCTGGGTTGTAAAAATACCCTAGCTAGGCCCAGCCTGACTCTGAGCAGCAACTGGAGGCTAACCCCAGATAGGTAGGTGACAACGGAGGATGACAGTGTGATAGGGATGAGACTGGTGAAGAGAGGCCACAAAGATAGTGTGTAAAAGCCCTCATACATAGAATAAAGAAGCCCAGACTTTTTGCAAACACTAATGAGCCATTTGAAGCCATGTGAAAGCAGGGTACAGTTGTCCCTTGGTATCCTGAGAGATCGGTTCCAAGGTCTCTCCCTGCCAACAATGGATAAATCTAAAATCTGAGAATGTTCAAGTCTCTTATGTAAAATGGTGTAGTATTTGCATATAATCTACATATATCCTTCATCTACTTTAAATAATCTCTAGAATACTAATAATACCTAATGTAATATAAATGCTATGTAAATCATTGTTAAACTGTATTGTTTAGGGATTGATGATAAGAAAAGAAGATTTGTACATGTTCAGATGCAGTTTTTTTTTCCCCCCTGAAATGTTAACAGTTAGGGTAGATCAGAGATACAGACCTGGGAGGACCTTCGGAGGTCTTTGCTACATATACTTGTAAGGAGACAACATCAGAGAGAGGAGAGTCTTGACAGAAGATGGAAATTTAACCTCTTAATTAATGCTTTCTTTTATGAGCATTTTCTAGGAGGTGAAAACTTGCCCTTTTAGGCTCTGGGCACTGTTTAGTGCTGTCTTTTTAAGAGTTAGTGCTTTTCACTTATGGATAAGAAAATTCATAGAATGGGACAGAGTTGCTCCAGGGTGGTGTCTTTATCTTGAAGGCATTGGGCTGCCTTAGATTTGAGGATGAACTGAGCTTCCAGAACCTCTAGGCCCTGGGGAGTGGGGGCGGGTCTCTCTACCTGAGAGGAAGTGGAATGAGCATGTGCCACTGTCATGGACATTTCCCTTCACAGATAATTTACACTCTGGTTATTTCACCCACTTAAGACTTGGGACATACTGGGAATGTAACTTAGTGGTAGAGTGCTTGCCTAGCTTGTACAATGCCTAGGGTTCTATTCTCAGCACTGCAAAAAACAAACTTGTGACAGTCGTTTAATAATTTCTTTTTCTTTTCTTTTTTTTTTTTTTTGAGAGAGAGAGAGAGAATTTTTTAATATTTATTTTCCATTTCTCGGCGGACACAACATCGTTGTTTGTATGTGGTGCTGAGGATTGAACCCGGGCCGCACGCATGCCAGGCGAGTGCGCTACCGCTTGAGCCACATCCCCAGCCCGTTCAATAATTTCTCCATATTTTATTTTTAACTTATTAGATTGGTTTTATTGGTTGGTTTTTAATTTAGCTGGCTTGGAGATTTGCTGTTAATAAAGCCCTCAGCATTGTCCAAATTATGAGATTACTTGAAATCAGCCTTAGGACAAGGAACAAGTCTGTAACCAATTATCTGATTTTTCTTCTTTGAGGGTATTCGTCCACCTGAAAAGTTGATAAATGATAAGAGTAAAGGAAATTAATTTATGCATTGAAAATGCTAATTATTTTGCTTTTCCATTTATAGGCGAGAGATATGTGATGACATTTTTGAATGTATTAAATTTTGGTGATCAAGGTAAGATGAAATTCTATAGTGTTTTAATTAAAGGTGAATACTATTAATAGATACTTCCTAATATCTTTCTTTGTGGTTTGACATATTTAGTGAGCAATGAATCTGAACACTATTATAAATTAATAAATGAATTTTTTAAAAAATATTTATTTTTTAGTTGTAGTTGGACACAATACCTTTATTTTATTTACTTATTTTTATGTAGTGCTGAGGATTGAACCCAGGACCTCACACATACTAGGCAAGCACTCTACCACTGAGCCACAACCCCAGCCCCTAGAAATGAATTCTTAAGATTATAAATTGTACATCTTTGTATAAACATATACAGTGTACTGACTATGCCCTCTTGTGTAACTTGAGTGGCAAGTTATTGTTGAGACCCTTTTGCCTTCTGCTTCCTGGTGAGCTCTGGTGCTCATTTTGGGGGTTGGAAGTGTGCTAGGAGAGAAGAAACAGGGAATTCACTATCACAGTAATAAAGATCTGTCCTGGGTTTATGTGGCTAAATAGGTCTTTCTCAGTTTTTTTTTCTTTTCCATATTTTTTTATACCAAAGAAATGAAAAAACAATTTAAAAAGCAACTTTACTTTTATTAAAAAGTGCTAGATAGAAGATCTTGTCGATTGTGTGAATGTCAGCATCTTGATCGATATTGTATTATAGTTTTGCAAGATGTTACCATTTTGGGAAACTGGGTAATGGGTACATGGGCTCTCTGGATTATTTCTTTAACTACATGTAAAGCTCAAATTATCTCAAGATTTTTAAAAAGTTTAATTAAACATATTTACCATTTTAATAATGTTGTGAAAGTTAAAATAGAAAAACAAATATGATTGTCATTTCTTTCTTTTTGTTTTATAGGTGTATATGATATAGTGAATAATCTTGGGTCCCTTGTGGCCAGGTTAATTTTTCAGCCAATAGAGGAGAGTTTTTATATATTCTTTGCTAAGGTACTGGAGAGGGAAAAGGATGCCACACTTCAGCGGCAGGTAATCCTGGTTCTCATGCCTATCATCTCTCAAGTGAACTTCTATCTAATTGCTAGACAGACAGAAATGTGGAATGGTCTATTTCCCTTTTGTTTGATATGAAATGTTCTTCTAGTTTTCATTTTTCTATCACATTCTGGCAGATGGCAGCACCTAAGCTCATTTCTGTTTCCTGACCTTTACCCTCTCCTCCTGGCTGTCCCCTTTTGTCTTACCCCTTTGTCCCTTTGTATGCCCTTACTTTTGACCCAGCCCTCCCAGCTTTTTTTTTTTTTTTTGCTACTGGGGATTTAACCCAGGGGCACTTAATCACTGAGCCACATCTCCACCCCTTTTTATTTTTTATTTTGAAACAAGGTCTCTCTAAGTTGCTGATGCTGGTTCAAACTTGCAGTCCTCCTGTCTACCATTCCTGGCTTCAGAGCTCTTTATAATTGTCCCCAGTGCAGCACAGAACACCCACCCATGGCTTAGTTTTAGGTATAAGAATAAGATAGTCTCTCCTATTCTCAGATTCTCAAGAACCAGAGGGCCAGGTGCAGTGGCACACACCTGTAATTTCAGCAACTTTGGAGGCTGAGGCAGGAGGATCACAAGCAACTTGAGGCCCTAAGCAACTTGGCAAGATCCTTCCTCAAAATAAAAAATAAATAAATAAAAGGGCTGGGGGGTGTGGTTCCATGGTTAAGCACACCTGAGTTCAATCCTTAGTACCAAAAAAAAAAAAAAAAGAACCACCAGAGGATGCCAAGGTTGGAGCTGGGCTAACCTACAGCATAGGGAAGAAAATATGTGGTCACAAGGCTTCTCTCACCACACCAATTATGTAAGTTTTTTTAAAGACTGTGTCTGTCCAGGGCTACATTCTGACCCTAAAAATCTATGTACTCTGGTTGGTCAATATGAAGAAATTTTAATCCAGGAGCATTTGGTTATAGAAACTGCTTTTTCTAAAACCATTGAAAATGTCTGACGTATCTTAGAATTCAAAGAAAACGAAATCCATCTCTTACATATGTAAGAAGGCATTTTACAAAGTATAGTTTATGCACACAGTATCTCAAGATGAGCTACTTTAGTTCTCAGTCTGGTTTAAGAATATGAACCCAAGTGTACATTGATAATAAATCAACATCTTAAGATATTTGTCAGGAGAAACATGAGCCGGCTGGCATAGATGAAAACTTACTCCATTTTAGAATAAAATATCAGGGCTGGGGCTGTAGCTCAGTGGCAGAGTGTTTGCCTAGCACGTGTGAGGCCATTTTACATAAGGGACTTGAGCATCCTCAGATTTTAGATTTATCCATTGTTGGCAAGTGACTTTAGCACCATATAAAAATAAATAAAGACATTCTGTCCATCTACAACTACAAAAAAAAAATCTTTTTAATCAGGGTACAGTGAGTGGTTCATAAGCAATATTTAAAATGATTCATTCTAAATGAGTTGAAAACTAAACCTCCCCTCTTGCCACCTAAAAGATACACACTATCCCCACTTTTTTTTTTTCCTGATTGAAAAGAAATGTGCTACAGAAAAGCAATGAGGTCTTATCTTAATTCATTTGGAAAAATGATCTGTAAAACAGTACAGGGGGAAGGTGAGATGTGAGGGTGTTCTTCAGTTCATGATTTATCCAGCTTCCTTCCCTTTCCCCCTAACCCAGGAGGACTTTGCTGTGGCTGCTATGGTTTTGGAGTCCTTGCTCAAGCTGGCCCTGCTGGCTGGCCTGACCATCACTGTTTTTGGCTTTGCCTATTCTCAACTGGCTCTGGATATCTATGGAGGGGCCATGCTTAGCTCAGGATCAGGTATGTGCTAGAGTTTGGTCTAGTTTGTTTTAATTTCCAAACAGAAATAGAAGAGTCTCCTGAAGTTTAAAAATTTGTGCACACGCAGTCAACATCTGTGTTCCTGGAGAGTTGTGGGAAAGCTGGGCTTGTGGGACTGTTCTCTCACTGGAGTTGAGATGTGCATGCTCAGGGTGATCAGTTCCCCAGCCTCACCTGGAGAAGTTATGAATCTTCCTTACAGTTGGCTTTTCCTCTCAGGCCTAAAATGTGTTTTGCCAAGCACTTGCCTGTGTTCCCTCTGGGGCAAGGGAGGAGGGCAGAGAGCAGGCTCTAATGAATCTCCACTTGGCATTAAACACATCTGAAGATAGTAAATGCCACATAAATCCCAGGCCTGATGCATAAAAGCCTCGGAAGGACAACCCAGAGCAATTTGCAGAGAATAAAATTGATCTCAGCAAATAAAATGGTATATTTAATCCACTGACTCTCGGTGTTTGAAGGAGAAAACTATTGAATATGTCTGATGAAATACCTGGTGCCCAGGCTGCTGAGACTCTCATAGCACTTTCTGGTCCTTGGGAACTTCACCAGTTTCAAAATGTATTGAGCTATAGGCTAGCAATAGTCCATTTGTAGAATTTCATTTTTGATTTAGCAAAGATGTTTTTAATTACCCAGGTCACTAGCAAGAACCTAGAAGATTTTTTTCTGTTGCCCCATCTCAGTATAATTAAGGGCTTTGTCCAGTGCCTTTTTACAAGTTCTTTCACTATTGTAGTTGCCACTATACTGGCGCTCAAACTTTTGGTATTGGGAAAAAATGGCCAAGTTTCTACACTAGAGCAAAGGTCATGAAGTTTGTAGGAACACCTGCTATGAAGCCAATGAAGTGGTTTGCAGCTCCCTGGGGCTTGTGTTGTGAGAAGTACATTTCCATCAGGCAACTGCAGGGAGGCCTCATTAGGAAGCCATTAGTAAGTTTATGTGCAGAGATTGGGGATCAACTGTTTAACAGCAGCTCTGCCCCTTTAGAAAGCAATCACTAAGGAACAGCCTTTTCTGTAACAGTCACAGGATGTTGCCAAGAAAGGCTGTCCCATCATTGTTATGTTCATCTGGTAGAGAAATTAATCACAGAAGAGATACACACAAACTACTATCATTGTGTTGTCCTTTTATTTAAGTGAGGTGCAGGTATGGTTTTGAGCGTCAGTAATAGAGTTAGCAATTAAAAAGATCAGAGTTCTGAATCATTAATAATTTTATACTCAAAAAGTTGTTCTTCAGTCTCATCTTCAGAGAGAGCAGTCCTGAGAATAATTCCTGTTTCTCAGTGTCTTAAAAGCATTGTGGTTTGGTATGTCACTGCAGGGTCTTCAGGACCACTGGCCTCTCTTGCCTAGGCCAGGGTCCCAGTATAACTGCCCCAGCACCGTCTTTTAGCATTTATCTCTGAGTCTTTGGTTCCTCACACTTTTTTTGGGGGGAGGGCGGGTACCAGGGATTGAACTTGGGCGCTTAACCACTGAGCCACATCCCAAGCCCTATTTTATATTTTATTTAGAGACAGGGTCTCATTGAGTTGCTTAGTGCCTCGCTTTTGCTGAGATTGGCTTTGAACTCGTGATCCTTCTGCCTCAGCCCCAGTGCTTCTAGGATTGCAGGCGTGTGCCACCGTGCCTGGTAGTGCCTCTCACTTTGATCAAACTTCCACTCTCTGTAAAGCCCATTTGGCTTCTAGGTAGGGCAGTACTTTTCACAATGTGCCTGCTGACTGTCCCTATCCGTGCTACCCCTCTTCTCCCTACCTACTCCTGTCTCATCAGACTGTATCTCCTTAGGCCTTTACTATACCAGAAAATATAACACTTTGCTCTCTCCATTCTAACTCATATTCCCCACAACCCTCTTTTTTGTTTTTCAATACTAGGGATTGAACCCAGGTGCATTCTACCACTGAACTACATCCCCAGCCCTTTTTATTTCTTATTTTGAAACAGTGTCTCTCTAAATTGCCCAGGCTGGCCTTGAATTTGCAATTCTCCTGCCTTAACCTTCCAAGTAGCTGGGATTATAGGCCTGCACCACCATGCCCAGTTTCTTGACTTTTTAATTTTTTTTTTCTTTTTGTGGCTTTATATTACTTTCCTGGGGCTTCATGACAAAGTACTACAGACTGAGCGGCTTTATTAAATTATTTTGCTATGCTAGGGTTTGAACTTGTGTATGTTAGGCATGTGTTCTACCACTGAGCTACACTCTCAGTCCCTCTAGTGACTTTATTTTGTTTGTTTGTTTGGTACTAGGGATTGAACCACTGAGCCACATGTACAGCCCTTTTTTATATTTTCTTTTGATAAAGGGTCTTGCTGAGTTGTTCAGGGCATCACTAAGTTGCTGAGGCTGGCTTAGAACTTGCCATCCTCCTGCCTCAGTCTCTTAGGCCACTGGGATTACAGGCATGTGCCACCACACCTGGCCCTTTAGTGACTTTAAATCGCAGAAATTACTGTATCATGGTCCTTTCTGAGGGCTAGAAGTCCAAAATCAAGGTGCCAGCAGGGTTTTGCTCTCTGATAGCACTAGGGGAAGGTCTTTTCTTGTCTCTTCTAGTTTCTGGTGTTTGTCCACAGTCCTGGGTATTCCTTGGCTTGTCCTTGTATCACTTAAGTCATGTGGCCATGATCTACCTATTTGTCTTCATATTTTCTTCCCTTTGTGTGTGTGTGTGTGTGTGTGTGTGTGTATGTCTTTTGTCCACATTTCCCCTTTTTGTAAGGATACCAGTCATTGGCTTAGATCTCTTTTTAACTATATTAGCTCCATAAAGACTTGTTTCTAAATAAGATCATATTCTGAGATGCTAGGAGTTAGAACTTCAGTGTGTCTTAGGGTACGTAGTTCAACCCATACATCTCATTTAATTCACAGTTTAAGATTCCATCTTTGAAGTCCCCAAATTGTCTCAAAGCTTTCTCTCTTTAGTCACTGCTTCATGCCAGAGTTTGTATTCCTCATGCCTGTAGGCAGCTCACTGTCTATCCTCAGATGGGCCGATGTAAGCTGTTAGCATTCAGTTACCTGGTGAGAGTGACCCTGTTTCTTTCTGCTTTGGCCAGAGAGAGGAGGACAGGGAGAAGCTTATTAATTAGTGATAGAATTGCATTACTTTGTTTGAGAAGGAAATATCATTATTGGCTCTGGTTCTCACTGTGGATTGTGAATGTTCTATCTCAGTAGATCTTTTTCTAGGACCTGCTCAACTGAGATTCCCTTAATATTCAGGGCTACTTGTGTCTTGAGCATTCAAACTAGCAGGCCTCCTTATGCTGATTTTAAAATGAGCAGATTAGCTTGCTTTTAGTTGTTAGATCTATATATGTATTCAGATCTGTATATTTATTCATAACTATTCTTTTGTTTTTAACTGATTACTTTAGTAGTACCATGGAATGCTGGGAGTCCTCCAATATGTGCGCATTCTGTCCACTGTTACCAGTAGGTCCCATGGCCCAGTTCTGGTGTTTTCTTAGCATTCACCCAAACTGTGGTAGTATGTAGTCCTATTTGGATCTAGAATCTTGGTGGGTTGTTTCCTTGTAGGTCCGGTTTTGCTGCGTACCTATTGTCTCTACGTCCTCCTGCTTGCCATCAATGGAGTAACTGAGTGTTTCACGTTTGCTGCCATGAGTAAAGAGGAAGTTGACAGGTGGGTAACCTAGAAGGTACACCCTTAATCATGACCTTTGGCCAAAATGAACTAAGTTGCTAATCTTTTTTCTTTTCATTCTGAACATGTGTTTATTGATGGCTTTCTCAGAGATAATACTAGACCACAAGTATGCTGCATCCCCAGGATCTCTACAGCCTGGCATGATTTAGCTAGTACTCCCTATAATAGGGTCAGGGGACGGCAAGTTCTGTGTGCTTCCCTTTGTGGATGGAGAAATGTCATCCCTAAAGTGTCATGATTGTCTAGGTGTACAGAGTCAGGCATACAATAAGGTAGACTTCCATCTCTCCATCCTATTACCCAGCCCCCACTTAGTGGTCCTCAGCTCTTGTTATCTATTGACTCTAGATCAGCAACCCTGCTCTGGAACTTCAGCCAGTGGGTCTTAACATTGGTTGTGTGTCAAAATCCTCTGTGGAGCTTATTAGAAATGCATATTTCTATCTGCTATATTTGCACTACTCCTTTTCCCATCATACCTGTAGGAACAGCAGGCCCTTGAGAATGAGTGTGCATGTGTGCATGTATATATATATCAATTATTCTGAGGTGAACTCTTGGTTAAGTGCCTTTGGCCCACACCCAGAATTATTCACCTCTTCTGTCCTAAATACAAAAACCTAGCAAGGCAGTATCTTAATGCACCACTATAGGACAAGGTTAAGGAACAGCATAAAAAACAAGAGAGGAAAATAGAGAAGAGAATAGAAAAGGTTGGTGTAGATGGCGGGGTGAGTGGCTGTTGTTATTCAATCACCCCTTAAGGCTTGGATCTCTTGTGTGTTTTCATGCTGCCTCTGTAACCTTGAGTGCTATTGAGAACTCTCTGAGGCCTGGTCATAGAGGCAGGATGGGGAAGGGAGCTCAGAATCAGGAAACCTTTCCTCCTATTAGACTGGCTTCTGTCTATTCTCATCTTGGGATGCTTCAAATAGAAGCTATGGTGACTTTATTTGCTACTAGTGATCGAGAACTTGTCTAGACCAATGTCCCAGCCTAGACCAATGAGATTCTCCTAGGAAATTCTGCTACTTTCCCAGACCAGTTGAGTTAGAATTTGGGGAGGCTTGAACCAGGGAATCAAGTCATTACACAGTTCCAGGTGATTCTGATTCTAAGTGTGTGATAACTACCGGCCCAGGCCAGCTTTCACAGTAAACATACATTGAGCTCTGTGACCCAGTAGATACCTTGGTACTGAAGCCAAAATCCACAAAGCAGGAAGTATTCCAGTTATGCACAAGATACAGTGATGCTTTTTATTTCTTCTACTTCATTTTTCAAAAATATCATCTTATAACCTTCTGAATTGATTTCTCAGCCTATTAATAGGTCACAATCCATAGTTTTATTTATTTATTTATTCATTTTGTAATACTGGGAATTGAACTCAGGCTCTTATGCATGCTAGGCAAGCACTCTGCTACTAAGCTACATCCCAAGACCTACCATAGTTTTAAAATAGTGGTCTAGACATGGTTTTCACCTCAAATAATTAGGTTTGTAGCTATAGAATTGCTTTGAGTCACTCTTCCCCCACCCCATGGATGAAAAAGTCTAAGTTTACTTTGAAAGTACCATTTTTTTATTTAAAATGCTTCTCACAATTGAATCATTTAAAAATATAATTTGACACATACTAACTATGGCTTTGTGACATCATAGAAAGAGCTTGGACTAGCAGTCTAGCACTTGAAGGGAATTTTATTGTAATAACTTTAGCATTAGTGTGTGTGGGGGTCAACACTGAATCCATTTAAAATGTAAAAAAGAAAAAAAATTGCTGCTCAGCACAGTGGCTCTCACCTGTAATCCAAGTGACTCAGGAGGCTGAGGCAGGAGGATCATAATTTCCAGGTCAGCATTGGCAACCAAGTAAAACCCTTTCTCATAACAAAAAAATAAAGGTCTGAGATTGTAGCTCAATGGAGAGTGCCCCTGGGTTCAATTTCTAATACCACAAATAAATAAAAAACCTTGCAACAAAACCAAGAGGAAATACAGTGGATGGTTGCTTTCTTTTCTTTTATGTTGCACTGAACCAAAGGAAACAACTCTTTAAGTTAGCTATAATGGAATGTTGACAATATTTCAACATCTGGAAAATTGTTTTCATGGTATTAGGAAGCAGAAAAATCAGAGGCCAGAGCACCTTCTAATGCAGTTCTTATCTGATATAACTTCGATCCCCTTAGAGTAAAATATGACTTTAAGCATGGTCTTCGGACAGCACTCTTAGTTCTGTCTGGGTCCCTGTCCCCAGCCCTCTGTCCTGGTCTGAGCGTATGGAGCACCCAAGTTCATCATAGACCCTGTTTTTGTTTTTTTGGTTTTTTTTCATCCTTGTGAATTTAACCAAATAAAACTGTAGCTCGGATTTTTATGTAGAATTAATAGCTTAAATTAAATGTTAAAATCGATTATGATGACTTTACATTGAACATTTTAGATTCAGAATTTTAAAAAGGCATTGATGCAGACGTGGATTTTTATCTAGTCAACTTCAGGTTAACCATGTTTTTCTAAATAAAAATAGAGTGGTTAGTTCTGAAATGTTAAGGCTTCCTTTGAATTGCAAGTTGCTTTTTATTTAATAGCCTAATATATAGGATCTGATTGATGGATTTTTTCATTATACTGTACTGAAGAATTTTTGTTCTCTTTTGTGTAAGATGTCTCATTTTCTTTCTTGCATTCAACAAAAACTTTTGCGCATTTACTCTCTAACAAGCATTTTTTTAAGTTTTGGGAATACAGCAGTGAAAAAAACAGCTAACATCCCTGCTCTCCAGAGCTAATGAGAGGCAAACTAGTTAAGAAAGTAGAAAATGTACTGTACTAAAAAATAAAATAGGATTATGTAGTGAGTGTAGTGAGTGGTGGGGGGCCATTAGATTGGCTAAGTTGAGGTCTGAATGACCAAAAGATGGTCAGAGACAGGACAGTGCTTTCTAGGCAGAGGAAGGCCCAAGATTGACAGCTCCTTTGCCTGATTTATTGATCTTGGAGTGCCCTTATATATAAACCACATAACTGTTGAATGAAAAATGACTGTGATCTTCTTGTGCTGATACATAAGAGGTCAGTGCTGTCCTTTTTGTATCTGCAGAGGCTCCATTTTACACATTTGTAATCCCAGCAACTAAGGAAGCTGAGGCAGGAGAATCACAAGTTCAAGGCCAGCCTCAACAACTTAGCAAGACCCTGTCTCAAGATAAAAAATAAAAAGGACTGGGGATGAAGCTCCATGGTAGAGCATCTATGGATTAAATGCTGCCAAAAACAAACAAAATAAAATTTGTGTGGCTGTGATTTAATGTGTTCAGTTAGCAGCTACTAAGGGGTGCTTTGGACAATACTACAGTTAATACTCTTGAGCATCCATTTTCTGGTAAACTTGATTTTAAGTCCAGTATCTTCTCGGATCATGGAGAAATAAACATTCATAAATAAATTGCTATTTATGTAAACCAACCCTTATAAAATAGTTAATGTCAATGATGAATAATTTTGCTTTGATTTCAATAGTGCTGTTTTAATTGCATCTTTAAAGCTCTTTTTTTTTTTAATGAAGTGGATTATGTCTTTAAGGCTACAGATTTGTGACTTCTGAAAAGTTTAGCAGCTACAGAGCCTCTTGTAGTGGAAGACAGTGGGCCTTATCATTCTCAACTCCTCCCAGATGGTCATACCAAAGAGGCTACAAAGTTGAATGCTTCCCAGCTTGAATTAGTATGAATTAGCTATTGGTTTCATTCATTACTGCCATTTTACTTGGAGTTGTATGAGGATGACTTTGAAAGTTTTTGAATCTGTAGCTCAAACACCAAGGATTGGTGTAGAATACCCTTCTGAAATAGTTCTTGAAAAAAATAACAGATTATATGTCTGCTTCTTTTGGAAAAGAGGTCAAACTCCTGATCTGTGATGGGTCCCACCTTCAGTGGCTTGTTATGAAATGACTATTCTGATTATTTATTAGTCGTTAAAAAAAAAAAAAAAAAAAAGCTTCCCTAGTGGAAGATGAGCACAATGGTGCATACCTGTGATCCCAGCAACTCGGAGGCGGAGGCAGAAGGATCGCAAGTTCAAGGCTAGCCTCAGCAATTTAGTAAGGCCCTGAGCAACTTAGTGAGACCCTATCTCAAAATTTTAAAAAATTGGAAGGCTGGAGATGTAGCTTAGTGGTAAAGTACCTCTGGATTCCATCCTCAGTACCACCAAAAAATAAATAAAACCTTCCCCAGTGGAGGTGCAGGCTCTTGCACTTCTATTAAGAGATTTTTCTACTAAGCAGCAAATTTTGTTGCTGGAATTCTAGATGAAATCACCTTTCTAGTTAGAGTACAGTATATTGTGGGTGTGGGTGTGTGTGTGAGAGAGAGAGAGTGTGTGCATGCACGCGCAAGTGCATGTGTGCATGTGTGAGCACACACGCATTTACCATGTGTTTTCATAAAGTATATTTCCATAGCACCTTGTATTTGTTCGGCCCAAGGACCTGTAAGTGGGCATTCAGGGAGCACAGTGGCTTTCTTACAATGCTTTATGTAAAGAACCTGGATGGTCTCTTCAGAGTCCATCCAGTGGACACAGCTTGGGGACCTAAGGGTTTGGTTCCCTCAACAGTTGTGTATTCATGGAGTGTCTTCTCTGAGCTAGATGGAAACCAGATTCTTGGAAATTTGGTTCATGGTTATACCATAGTCTTTTGGAGGACTACAGCAGTTATTTTATGTTTGCTGAGACTTAGTTCCTTCCTTTGCAGAGAAGTGAAGATGACTAAGTGATGTGCTTCTTTGAAATCAGAAGTGATAGGAGTAGCATAACCACTTAGCTCCAGAATCCAGAGAGCCTTAGAAATAAGAGTGGAAAAGAGTATATAAGAGTCTGCAAATACCAGAGGGGATCCAGGCTTCGCTTCCTGCTCAGATTTCATTCTGGAGGCTGGTCACTTGTTTTGAGTGCGGTCCACTACCCAAGTTTATGGGGTATTACATTTCCCAAGGGAGGCAGTGTTAGGCACTGAAGGTTGGGGACTGGGAATCAGACTGGCATATTGGCTTACTCCTTAGGCAAGTTCTTCGGTCTCTGTGCTTCTTACTTTGTCTGTGAAACAAATCCAGGCTCCAAAGGACAAGGGCAGGCTATTTGTGTTCATTTATCAATGTGTCCTCACATTCCTCACAGGCCTGTCATAGTATCTAATATATAACTATTATCCAGGTCACATTCTTATACCTTGTGTTGGGGGCTTGCGCTGAACAGGATTTTTATGCATTTTGATAACTAAGTTGCTTCACTAATCAACTATTATCCTTAAAACACATAAATATCTTGAATCATTCATTTCGTACTCTTCAGTTCAAGGGTAAATGGGACATTGACATTTCTATGTTATGTGTGTAGCATTCAATGTTATAGAAAACTGTATTATGGGAACTTAGCTGGACTTATGGGAAAGCAGAGGTTCTTTCTGTGAATTGTTGTTCATGGCCACTTTTTTATACAAGTCTTGAGTCAAGGTACCCTCTGCCCTGTTTTGCTTGTCTCCTTCTCCTCAGGTACAATTTCACAATGCTGGCACTGTCATCCTCATTCCTGGTGCTGTCCTATCTCCTGACCCGTTGGTGTGGCAGCGTGGGCTTCATCCTGGCCAACTGCTTTAACATGGGCATTCGGATCACACAGAGCCTTTGCTTCATCTATCGCTACTACCAAGAGAGCCCGCACAGGCCCCTGGCTGGCCTGCACCTGTCGCCAGTCCTTCTTGGGGCATTTGCCCTCAGTGGTGGTATTACTGGTATTTCAGAGGTGAGATCCCGCAGCCTCCACACCACATGCTTCTATAACTCTCCACTGGCCCCCCCCTTAGGTTTCCCCTTCCCCCTGCTTGAACTGACTGGACAATTATTTACCTCCTCTTATCCTTTCTGTAGGCGTCTGGAGCATCACCTTTTGCTAGACATGACAAAAAAATTACCAGTCGGAAGAGAGTAGACCCACAGCCCAGTTGACATACCTTTTATCTAATTTGGAAGCCAGAATAATAGTCACCTTTAGTCAACCGCCATCCTGGCCAGCAAAGATGGTGTGAACAGTTTGGGTGGGAAAATCCTCAGGGAGTTTAAATTAAAGACACGGACACCATTTTATCTTTAAACCAGCTCCAGGACAGCTCCTTGAACCCTCAGTCTCAAGCTTCTGAGGGAGGCAGCGAGGTTTTACTGAAGAGGCTAGCAAGAGAGAGAAAGAGAACCCTAGGGAGAGGGCTTTTGTTGGGGAACAAAGAATTCTGGGGAAATTCCCATCCAATGAAGGTCAGGTGCAATGATT
The DNA here is from genome assembly GCF_052094955.1 of Ictidomys tridecemlineatus. NCBI lineage: Eukaryota > Metazoa > Chordata > Mammalia > Rodentia > Sciuridae > Ictidomys > Ictidomys tridecemlineatus. The sequence goes on from NC_135478.1 coordinate 47,850,821, forward strand.
GGATCTTTGGGGCAGTGGTGAGACCCACCTCAACACAGACAAGCTCTCCGACCTAAGAAGGGTGGGTAAAGCTCTGCCACATTAAAAGTGACTGAGCGCCTCACACCCAGCTGGGGAAGAAACTCATTCATGTGCAATGATGGTCTCCCACAGCCACTTTCCCTGGCTTGTCCCAGAGGAAGGGGGTACAGACCCAGGAACCAGGCAGTGACAGTGCTTTCCTTTCCCAGGTGTTCCTGTGCTGTGATCAGGGCTGGCCCGCTAGGCTGGCACACATCACTGTGGGGGCCATTTGCTTAGGACTGACTCTTGGGACAGCATTCCTCACAGAAGCTAAGCTGATCCACTTTCTCAGGACTCAGTTTGGAGTATCCAAAGTTGCTGACAAAATGACTTGACTTCAAGAGCGTCTTGATACCTGTGGCACCTGGATCCACTTGGGACAGTTCTTGGGTGCAATGTTACCATGTAAAAGCCCTGCCAAGGGGTCTGCAGTGTAGTGAGAACCACCCAGGACGTGAGACCATGGATGAAACACTCATCCACTTGAAGTCTTAAATGCAAAGGAGGAATTTTCATTTTTAAGTGGAAACCAAACAGCCTTTTTAAAATAGATGTACTTTTTTCATTATTTTGTTCTAATCAGTACTTTTGTTTTTAGGAATATATTTATTCCTATTGAGTGTGATTGACCTTTGTAGCTACATGCTCCAGCAAACTTTATCTTAGATGTTAGTAGTGAATAATGATCTGGCCAAGAAAAAGAGAGGCAGCTGTTTATCCCTTACAGGAATATTTAGATTCTTCCGTAAAATAAGGAAAAAACCAGATGCTGTGCACCAAACAAGAACGGAATGTGGCCTGGGAGTTGTGGCTTTCCACATGTCAACGCTGTGGTTGGAGTTTTTAGAGAAGGAAAAATGTTACTAAACAAAAAACTTCAAATGCAAATGTGAAGCTTTTGGGATCACATTTCCCCGTGTGTGTGAAGAATCTTGCCTATCATGCTTTTATTCCCCAGGCTAGCTTGTGCCTTACCCAGGAATTGTTGATTGGAGGGAGGGTAGAAGTTAGCTGAAGACTTCAGGTCTGACCACCTGAAAGAAGAGGGGCTTTGAAGGTTTGAAATTACTCCAGCACGAGCTACTTTTAGCAGTTTTCTGTAACTTTGCACATGGAAATTGAAGACCAAAGTTGTGTAAATGTTTCTTTTTATCCTTAGAATAAAATAGGACAAACTCTATATGGCAAATATCACCAAGTCAAGCCCTTCTCACTGACCTGTTATTTCCAGCACTGCTCAGTACAACTGAATTCCAGCCCCAGGACAAGAGTGGTAGGCTTCAGGGAGTGAGCCTCCTGGCCACCACATGAACCCAGGCTCCCTGTGCCCTGTATATGCAGGTGAGATCGTCAAGCATTGTTCTGGGGTTGTAAAGTGTTTTTTTTTCTTTTATTTTAATATTTATTTTTTAGTTGTAGTTGGATACAATATCTTTAATTAATTAATTTATTTTTATGTGGTGCTGAGGATCCAGCCCAGAGCCTCACCCGTGCTAGGTGAACACTCTACCACTGAGCCACAACCCTAGCCCCAAGTGTTTTTCTTTTTTCATTAATGTATTAATTCCTTTTAGACATGATTTCTCTTTGGAAGTACATGCACAGACTATGTCTTCAATGTTAATAGTTAGTAATCCTCTGGCCTAATGTCTCCAGATCTTCCAAGTTTACCTCCAGAGAAAGGGCCAGTAAAGGCAGCTGGTATTGTTCATTGAAACACATGCATTTAAACCCACTTGCTTGGACTCAGTACCAAAAAGCTGAGGACCAAGACCCATCAGCCTACCAAGACTAGGGCCCAGTCACTTTGACACCTTTTTATCTGTTTCCCCTCTGAATTGAGACACCGAATGCAAGGTGTCTTAAGTAATAGAGGCCCTCCAAAAGCATGATCTTGGTAGGGTAGGATCAGGCTAAGTCAGAAAAAAGGGTTATCTCAAGTGCACAGAAATGGGCCTTCTGTTCACACAAACTCCTTCTCTTCTGCTGCTGACCATTCCACTGTCCCCTTCCCCAGAGTCCTGCCACTCACCATGCTCACTTGACAGACATAAAGCATAGTCTTCCAGCCATGTGCCTCAGAGTGTTCTGGATTACAGGTTAGAAATGTAGGTTCCCCATATGATCATCTCGATAGATGCAGAAAAAGCATTCAACAAAGTACAGCATCCCTTTATGTTCAAAACTCTAGAAAAACTAGGGATAACAGGATCATGCCTCAACATTGTAAAAGCAATCTATGATAAGCCACAGGCCAGCATCATTCTGAATGGAGAAAAATTGAAGACATTCCCTCTAAGATCTGGTACAAGACAGGGATGCCCTCTCTCACCACTTCTGTTCAACATAGTCCTCGAAACACTGGCCAGAGCAATTAGACAGACAAAAGAAATTAAAGGCATAAAAATAGGAAAAGAAGAACTTAAATTATCACTATTTGCAGATGACAAGATTCTTTACCTAGCAGACCCAAAAGGGTCTACAAAGAAACTATTAGAGCTAATAAATGAATTCAGCAAAGTGGCAGGATATAAGATCAACACGCATAAATCAAATGCATTCCTGTATATCAGCGATAAATCCTCTGAAATGGAAATGAGGACAACTACTCCATTCACAATATCCCCCCAAAAAATAAAATACTTGGGAATCAACCTAACAAAAGAGGTGAAAGACTTATACAATGAAAACTACAGAACCCTAAAGAAAGATATAAAAGAAGACCTTAGAAGATGGAAAAATATACCCTGTTCATGGATAGGCCGAACTAACATCATCAAAATGGCGATATTACCAAAAGTTCTCTATAAGTTCAGTGCAATGCCAATCAAAATCCCAACAGCATTTCTTGTAGAAATAGATAAAACAATCATGAAATTCATATGGAATAATAAAAGACCCAGAATAGCAAAAACAATGCTAAGCAGGAAGTGTGAATCAGGCGGTATAGCGATACCAGACTTCAAACTATACTACAGAGCAATAGTAACAAAAACAGCATGGTACTGGTACCAAAACAGGCGGGTGGACCAATGGTACAGAATAGAGGACACAGAAACCAATCCACAAAACTACAACTATCTTATATTTGATAAAGGGGCTAAAAGCATGCAATGGAGGAAGGATAGCATCTTCAACAAATGGTGCTGGGAAAACTGGAAATCCATTTACATCAAAATGAAACTGAATCCCTTTCTCTCGCCATGCACAAAAGTTAACTCAAAATGGATCAAGGAGCTTGATATCAAACCAGAGACACGGCGTCTGATAGAAGAAAAAGTTGGCTATGATCTACATACTGTGGGGTCGGGCTCCAAATTCCTCAATAGGACACTCATAGCGCAAGAGTTAACAACTAGAATTAACAAATGGGACTTACTCAAACTAAAAAGTTTTTTCTCAGCAAAAGAAACAATAAGAGAGGTAAATAGGGAGCCTACATCCTGGGAACAAATCTTTACTCCTCACACTTAAGATAGAGCCCTAATATCCAGAGTATACAAAGAACTCAAAAAATTAGACAAAAAGACAATAAATAACCCAATCAACAAATGGGCCAAGGACCTGAACAGACACTTCTCAGAGGAGGACATACAATCAATCAATAAGTACATGAAAAAATGCTCAACATCGCTAGCAGTCGGAGAAATGCAAATCAAAACCAACCTAAGATACCATCTCACTCCAGTAAGATTGGCAGCCATTATGAAGTCAAACAACAACAAGTGCTGGCGAGGATGTGGGGAAAAGGGTACACTGGTTCATTGTTGGTGGGACTGCAAATTGGTGCAGCCAATTTGGAAGGCAGTATGGAGTTTTCTTGGAAAGCTGGGAATGGAACCACCATTTGACCCAGCTATTCCCCTTCTCGGTCTATTCCCTAAAGACCTAATAAGAGAATGCTATAGGGACACTGCTACATCGATGTTCATAGCAGCACAATTCACGATAGCAAGATTGTGGAACCAACCTAGATGCCCTTCAATAGATGAATGGATAAAAAAAAATGTGGCATTTATACACAATGGAGTATTACTCTGCATTAAGAAATGACAAAATCATAGAATTTGGAGGGAAATGGATGGCATTAGAGCAGATTATGCTAAGTGAAGCTAGCCAATCCTTAAAAAACAAATGCCAAATGACTTCTTTGATATAAGGGGAGTAACTAAGGACAGAGTAGGGACAAAGAGCAGAAGAAGATTAACATTAAATAGGGACGAGAGGGGGGAGGGAAAGGGAGAGAGAAGGGAAATTGCATGGAAAGGGAAGGTGATACTCAGGGTTATACAAAATTACATACAAGAGGAAGTGAGGGGTAAGGGAAGAATAATACAAGTGGAAGAAATGTTTTACAGTAGAGGGGGTTAAGAGGGGAGGGGAGAGGAGGGGAGGGGGGATAGTAGAGGATAGGATAGAGAGCAGAATTCATCAGACACTAGAATGGCAATATGTAAATCAATGGAAATGTAATTGATGTAACTGATGTGATTCAGCAATCTGTATACGGGGTAAAAATGGGAGTTCATAACCCTTTTGAATCAAACTGTGAAATATGATATATCAAGAAAGATGTAATGTTTTGAACCACCAACAATAAAAAAAAGAAATGTAGGTTCCCAGACCTTGAGATGCTGAGGT